>NC_141931.1:7284423-7588365 GCF_057802395.1 Ceratotherium simum simum
TTTTGCCAGGAACACAGGTGTCCATTGATGGGTGTACTTTCAGAATTCCTAAGTTTTCAGAATCTACTTGACCTTGTTCTGTTATTAAAGTTTCCTTGTAAAAAATAAGTACATGGGATTTGGCTATAGTTTTCCTTATATTTTTATATTTGTTTAAAATTTGTCATATTAAAATTAAGTAAAAGTGAAAAATGGTTTTATAGATTTAAAAACTTTTTGTTTTTTATGTGGAAATAATTTCAAACTTACAGAAAAGTTGGAAGAATAAGAGTAGTACCAAGAACACCCATATAGTTCCCCTGTGTTAGCATCTTACCCCATTTGCTTTATCTATCTCTTCCTAATATTTTTCTCCTGAATTATTTGAGGATAAGTTACATACATTAAGGCTCTTTATCTCTATATACATCAGTGTTTATTTCCTAACTCTACAGTTATTAACTTCAGTAAAGTTAACACTATATAATGCTTTTATCTGATCTAACCTATCACTGGTATCAGTATTCCAGTTTTGTTAGTTAAATCAATAATGTCCTTTATAGAATTTTTTTCCCCTCTGGTACAGGATTCAGTCTAGGGTCAGGTATTGCATTTGGTTGTCATGTCTCTTTAGTCTCCTTTGATTTGGAACATTTCTACAGCTTTTCTTGACATTTTGGAAAAATATAGCTCTCCCATCCTTTTTTTTTTTTTTTTTTTTAAATGGAATATTCCTCACTTTGGGTTTGGCCAGTGTTTCCTCATGATTAAATGCAGGCATGCATTCTTGGCCAAAATACTACATAAGTGATGTACCCTTCTCAGGATATCACTTCTGGAGGCACATGATATTCATCTGTTCTTTGGTAATGTTGATTTAGAGCACCCCAGTCAATTGTCGTCCAATTTCTCCACTGTATAATTGTTGTTTTCTTCCCTCTTGCAACTAATAAGCAGTCTGGGGGGAGACACCAAGCTCTTCATCACAGTACCTAGATTGGGATCCATTAATGATTCTGGCCTGACCCAGGCTTTACTATGAGTGTCTAGCTCCTGCACGCCCTTCACATTGATCTGGGAAGCCTCAGCAAGAGTTCTCCCTTATTCCTGGTTATTTATCTGTTTATTATTGGTTGTTAGTCATTATTACCAGTATGGACTCATAGGATACTGTTTTTCCCCATGGTTTATAATGTATTAACACAATTATTTTGGTGCTCAAATTGTCCTGGATCTGGCCTGTGGACGCCCCCTCAGGCTGGCTCCTGTGTCTTTGTGACATGCCATGGGTTTTTATTTGTTTGTTTTGTGAGGAAGACTAGCCCTGAGCTAACATCCAATGCCAATCCTCCCCTTTTTTCTTGAGGAAGACTGGCCCTGGGCTAACATCCATGCCCATCTTCCTCTACTTTATATGGGACGCTGCCACAGCATGGCTTAACAAACGGTGCGTCGGTGCGCACCCAGGATCCGAACCTGCGAACCCCGGGCCGCCGCAGCGGAGTGCACGCACTTAACCGCTGCGCCACCAGGCGGCCCCTGTTTGTTTTTTAACAACTGCATTCTAATGATAAATTCTACTATTACTGGAAAAAAAGAAAAAAAGAAAAGCAGATTTTAAAAAGTGCAAATCTCTTCTAAAAGAATTTCAGGCTGCTTTGTTGTTGCTTGAATTGTGTTGTTTATAGTCGTTTTTGTTATAAAGGTTTTTATGTGTTTATTTATTTTTCTCAATAAATAAAAATTTCTTCAGCATCCATAGTACATTATATGTGCAAAATTCTATTGGGCACAAAGAGAAGGTAAAAGAAGTATAAACTTTGGTCTTCCTTACTTTAAGGAATTGATAATATAGCTGTAGACAGATCTTTCAACGTTTGAATAACAAATGAAGGCAAATCACAATGAAGATAGTCAGAAGTTAAGTAAAACCTCCTACTTCTAATCAATTGCAAGGGAAACCCAATCAGTTCATCTCTGATGCCAGCCCTCCCTTCCTGAGCTCTCCCAGTGGCTGCAGACAGCCTGAAACCCACACTCTCCAGTCTCCCCTGTACACTAGGAAGCATCTGAGAGACCGTGGTGGACAAAAGATAAGCCTGGGCCCTTCTTCCCCAGAAGCCAGGGACATCTGCAGATGCAGGCAGCTGGTGTGGGTGTTTCCCTGTGGTTTTTGGTTGTACTCCAAGAATCACCCACTTTAGTACTGAAGGGTTGGTGGGAGATTCTCTGTGGTCCATGCCTTCTATCATTTCTGTCTTCTTATCTTCAGAAGTTGTGTAAGTCTCTAGTTCCCAGTAATAAACTTCTTACTCAAACTACTTAGGTGGCTCCTGTTTTCCTGACCAATAGAATGTGACTTAGTTTCTTATTTATTTGTCACACACTTACACAGCATTTGCTATGATCCAGGCGTTGCGCTGTACAAATATTAACGCATTTAATCCTCATCATAACCCTGTGAAGTAGGTGCTATTATTTTTCCCCGATAAGCACAGGGGGATCTCGCCTAAGGTCACAGACCAGTGGTAGTGGAGCTGGGATTTAAACAGGGCTCCGGAGTTCATGCCTTTATTCTTAGAATTTTTGCAAATAATATCTATGGGACTATATTAGTCTGCTCAGGCTGTCATAAAAATATCATAGATTGGGTGGCTTAAACAACAGAAATTTAGTTTCTCACGGTTCTGGAGGCTTGAAGTTCGAGACCAAGGTCCAGCAGATTCAATTTCTGGTAAGGACTCTCCTCCTGGCTTGTAGTGAGCTGCCTTCTCACTATGGCCTCACATGGCCTTTTCTCAGGAAAGAGAGAGAGAGAGATACTGCGCTATCTGGTGTCTCTTCTTATAAGGACACTAATCCTATCACACCAGAGCCCTAATCTTATTACCTCATTTAATCTTTTTTTCCCAGTTTTATTGAGATATAATTGACATACAGCACTGTATAAGTTTAAAGTATACAGTATAATGTCTCAACTTATATATCATGGAACGATTACCACAATAAGTTAAGTTAACATCCATCATCTCATATAGATACAAAAAAACCCGTTGTTTTTTCTTGCGATAACTCTTAGGATCCACTCTCTTAACAACTTTCAAATATACCATAGAGCAGTGTTAATGATGGTCACCATGCCATATATTACACCCCCAGTACTTATTTCTCTTCTAACTGGAAGTTTGTACCTTTTGACCCCCTTCATTCAATTCCCCACCCTCACCCCCTCATTTCATCCTGATTACTTCTGTAAAGGCCCTATGTCCAAACAATCACACTGGAAGTCAGGGCTTCAACATACGAATTGTGGGGGATTCAAACATTCAGTCAGTAACAGAGACCGAAATACCACCAACAAAGGACCTTACCTCCTATTGTTATGTGGTGTGGCACTAAGAATGCAGTGTCTCTTTTCCTGTCTTTGATGGAAATGCCTGGTTCAAATCTTGTTTTTACTTCTCTCTATTGTGAGACCTTGCCCAGGTGATTTAATCTGGCTGAGCTTCAGTTTCCCCATCTGAAAATGGGGATAATAATACCTATTTTGCAGGACTGTTGTATTAAATAAAATAATAACAATATAAAATTCTTAGTCTAGTACCAGCCACATAGTAGCTACTCAGTATATTTTAGCTTGCTGTTTTGAGTTCTCTTCAAATAGAGGTCATCAATACAGTGGATCTACCCTAGTTCTTCTTTTGCAGCAGCATTCTCATCTGGGGATATTTGTTGACCCCGGTCAGTCATATTGTAGGAGATATTGTAGCTTGGCTCACTCTGCCCCATTCCACCTCTTTGAGAGAGCCTTACTCCAGAGACTAGCAGAGTGGAGACCATATCACCCATCTTGTATACAGCTTGGGTTCCACATGTTCCCAGCCTCCACCAAGCAACCATGCACATGTAGTATGTGGAAGGTGGAGAGAGACAGATGCTGTGTTTCTGCTGCTTCATGGGGGCGTTTGATTTTTCTGAGGCAGGAGTAGCAGAGAGGTAAGGTGAAGGCATCTGTTTTGTGGTGTGGATCACAGCAAAAGCAGTGTAGTCTCAGAGCCCAAAGCAGGGCAGCAGCTCCTGGATTCTCAGGATTCATTATGGAATCTGAGGAGGCGGTTCCCTGGAGGGGCTAGTTCTCTGGTGTTGGTCTTGTGGTTCACTCTGAAAGCTCAGGCAGTCTGCTCCTCCAGCCTTTGCAATGATTTTGTAGACCCAATTCCTTGTGTAATCCCTTTTACTTAAATGTGCTGGAGTTATTACTATCTGAGGCTGAACCTGGCTCAGACAAATACTCAGAGATAAAAGTTACACGGCACATTAGGATATGAGCTCCATGGGAGCAGGACTGTTTCCTCGTTCTCTGTGGTATCCCCAACGCCTAGAACAGTGCCTGGCATAACTGCTTAGTAAATATTTGTGGAGCTGTTGACTAAACTGGTAATTAAATTCTTACTCCCTTAATAGTTATTTGCTGCTGCGTAAAAAATTACCCCAAACTTAGTGGCTTAAAACAACAAACATTGGTTATCTTACAGTTTCTATGGATCAGGAATCTGGGAATGGCTTAGCGGGGTGATTCTGGGTTGGGGTCTCTCACAGGCTGCAGTCATCTCAAGGCTGACTGTGGGGAGACCCCCTGCCAAGCTCACTCACAGGCTGTTGACAGGGGGGCCTCATTTCTTCACTGTATGGACCACTTCACAGGCTGCCTGAGGGTACTCACAACACAGCAGCCTGCTTCCTTCTCCCTGAGGCTTCCCCACAAGAGAGCAGATGATTTTCCCTAGTATGAGTGATGAGAGAGAGATGCATACACACACACACACACAGATAGAGACAGAGAGAGAGAACCACACACTGAAGACAAAAGCTGCAGTCTTTTTATAACTTAGTCTCAGGAGTGATATCTCATCTCACACCCATTAAGATGGATATTATTAAAAAAACCCAGAAAGTAACAAGTGTTGGTGATGGTGTGGAGAAATTGGAACCCTTGTGCACTGCTGGTGGGAATGTTAAATGGTGCAGCTGCTATGGAAAACAGTTTGGCAGTTCATCAAACAATTAAGCATTGAATTACCATATGATCCAGCAATTCCATTCATAGGTATATACCCAAAAGAATTGAAAGCAGGGACTTGTACACCTATGTTGATAGCAGCATTATTCACAATACCCAAAAAGTGGAAGCAGTCAGTGTTCACTGATGGATGAATGGATAAACAAGATGTGGTATATACATATAATGGAACATTATTCAGCCTTAAAAAAAAAAAAAGGAATTCTGACACATGCTACAACATGGATGAACCTTGAGGATATTATGCTAAGCGAAATAAGCCAGATACAAAAGGACAAATACTGTATGATTCCACTTATGTGAGGGACCTGGAATAATCAAACTCATAGAAAGAAAGTAGAATGGTGGTTGCTAGAGGCTGGGGGCAGGGGTGAATAGAGAGTTGTTTAATGGGTACAGAGTTTCAATTGGGATGATTAAAAAATTCTGGAGGTGGATGGTGGTGATGGTTGCACAACAATGTGAATGTCACTGAACTGAACTGTATACTGAAAAATGCCACTCACAGTTTCTATGAGTCAGGAATCTGGGAACAGTTAGCTGAGTGATTCCAGGTTAGGGTCTCTCACAAGGCTGAACTCTACACTGAACTGTACAGTGAAAAATGGTTAAAATGGTCCATATTGTGTTATGTGTATTTCACTACAATTTAGAAAAATAAATAAAAAGTAAGAAAGAAGTGACATCTCATCATTTCTGCCAAATTCTATTGGCTAGGAGTGACTAGATCTAGCCCACACTCAAGGAGAGAGGAATTAAGCTCCACCTCTTGAGGAGAGGAGAAATAAAGAATTTGTGGATATAATTTTAAAAGCACTGCATCTTTTGAAGGCTTCCATTTCAAAATAAACATAATTGGTATAAAGATAGAAAAATACACAACTGCTTGCACAAAGCACTTGTCACAAACTACTACAATGGGTGGGCTTTTTGTAAAGACTGACCTAGAAGGCAAGGATAACTATCCTATGTTGTCGTTTAGTGCTTAGCACTTATCTATTTACACATGTGGGACTTGAAATCTGAATTGGTTTACTGAATAAAATACTGATAAAGAGATTAGCATACATATAAAATATTTCATCCAAACTCAGGAGAAAGAAAATTCTAACTTTAATGATTTCAAATCAAATATAAGGAACTTAAGGACTGCATTTGAATTTGTAGCCGTACAATATACAAAATTCGTAATCTCCATTTTTGTTGAATTACCAGGGGTGTATAGAGAACATATTCTAGAAGCTTCTTAATGGATTCCCCTATGATCTCCAGGCATTAATACCCTGGGCCTCTCAGTCAGAGAATGGAATGGGAGTGGTCATAGGTCTAGGAGGTCATAGGAGGGGGTGTGGTTGGTGATAAACACCAGCAGACGCATCTACCAGTTGTTTGACTAGTGCCCTTAAAATTCTGTGCAAGATCATATCAAATAGAGAACGCTCAAAAGACAGCGTTTTCTACTTGTTTCCAAAATAATATGCTAACATATGTGCTTTTAATAAGTTCTCTTAAGTAGCTTAATTTTTCCTGTGTATAATGAGAATTTTATTTCTTTTCTCTCTGATTTATTCATTTATTTCTTCCTATATTTCTTTTCCCTTTTGATGAGAGACCAAACCATTTCCAATTTAATCTAACCCTGCACAGCCTTTTTTGTAATATTGTATGTTTTTCTTCCTTTTCTTTTTCTTCCCCCAGAGTGCATTACAGAAGAGTTGTAGCTATTTCTCAATTTTAAACAGTTGCTTTCTGGGGAAACGAATCGGCAAGAGAATAAACTTCAAAAAAAAAAAAATTAGCACCTTCTTTCTTGCTTTTTATTTTTTTATTTGTTATTTGACATGCCTGTGGTCACACCTCCTTCAGGAAACAGAACTTTATCAAAAGCTTTATACATAAATTGTAGCCAATTTTTACCAAGACTGAGATTTCTATATATCAGGGGCTCCCTGCTATTGCGTACTTTCCCCAAATCATTTCTTTTTCAAAATTCCTTCTCTCTCCCATCCCCTCCCCCTCCCTCTCCCACTGTCTCTATTGGGGGTAAAGGAGTTGACCATTCGACTTCCGTTTTTGGTGGTCACCAACAGTTCTACCCCCAAAGGTTACCTCCACTGCTCAGTAATTGCCCAATTTCTCTTCCTCCTCTCCCCTTCCTATACAAGCGCAGGCACCTGTGGTTGGGAGGTTTTTTTCTTTTGTCTTTGTTGGGGGGCTGGGGACAGCTGGGAGGTGTTGTGTTATTTGAAGGAAGTTTGCTAATGTGTATTTTTCCACTCCCCTGCTAGTGGAGGAGGAGACAGGAGTTAGACTAAGTAACAACTAAAATTTAAAAATGACTGGCAATGAATTGGGGCACAAATGACCAGGGTGGTTCCCTGACATTACGTCTTGCTTAGCACCGTGAGAGACTTGTTCAACTGACATATGCCCTCAGACTCCAAGTTCACTTTTCTGTATTGCCAAGCCTTCGATTCTTCAAGGTTATCATTTTCAAAATAAAAGTAAACAAGAATTACGAGTTTAATGATTTATTTTATAATATTAGCTCAATATTAACTGTCAACAATCAGAAGTCTCTCAAGAAATTGTACCACATCTAAAAGTTTTCTATAAAATTCTGAAAGTGTGTGCTATGGTTTTCAGTATAGTGAAGCAAATATCAATATTTAGATTTGAGTTCCCCCAGGAAGCCAGCTCTGAGATGGAGACGAGTGTGCAGGACATTTGTAAAGGAATGCTCCTGGCATCTCACCTGAGGAAGGAGAGGAAGGGAAGAAGATGGGACTGGGCAAATGAGAAGTTGGGCTGTGATGAAGTCTCCGCAAAAGCTCCAGTCAGCCCAGAAGAGAGCTCTGACACCCGGATGGCCCCTCAGACCTGTCCCATACGAGTGAGAGGCTGGGTCAGTTAGCCATTGGATGGGGCCACCCTCAGAAGGGTATGTAACCTTGGGTGAGGCTCTTCTTTCAGCTGAGGCAATTTCCAAGGAGGCCAACAGCTGAGAGCTCTCCACTGGCAGCCCTCCCCCAGCTGGGGGACTAAGGTCTTCATTCCTGAAGGGGACTCTGGGCGGTGCTTTAAAGTGTTCGCTACAAGCAGGATGCCCTTTTGTAAGAACACACTATGTTGCCAGTCTGAAAGTGGAGGATTCACATAAACCTGTGGTACATCTCCATGGTGTAGACAGAAGCTTCTGTACGTCAGGGCTGGTCCACAGGTACCAGGCAAGCTCTGACCATCGCTGTCAGAGAAAGAAGACTAGAGCAGGAAGTTTATGCTCACCCCCCCCCCAGGTGTCCTCCATTGTTCTGACATCTCTGGATGACACTCAGATGAGGACCTCCTCCCCCCACCACCACCCTGCCCAGGGCAGGGGAAGAGTTGACTTTCTAGCTGAGTTTAAGACAGACCTGATGTCATACCTGAATTTACACTTCCTGCAGTCTTACCCCTACCCCCGAAATTCAACCAAACAAGTCTTTCACCCTTCTCATACTTGAGTCCTACTTACCCTCCTTTTGTGATAACCTGAAAATGTGGCCCAAGGTGAGGAAGAGGTGATGTTTCTGGAGCTATAATTTTCCGTGCTCCTCTTTTTCCTTCCCCACTCCGTCCAGTTAACCCTGAACTCAACACCCTTTCGATGGGATACAGCTCTCAAGCTTCCCCTTCATGCTCAGCAGGAACCCCAGCACAAACTCTCCTAATGCCACTGTGGAGAAGGGATGTCAAAAGTAGTGATAAATAAATGAAAAGCAATAGGATATATTGGAGTATACGAGGAAGCCATTTGGTTAAAAACTAATTCAGCCTGACCTTGTTTTTCCAAAAGCGCCTGACGTGACCTGTTGAGCATGCATTGTACATATGCTTTAAATATTTACTATGTCCCAAAGACAAGAGTGATGCCCTTAAAGATAGGGATGTAGCTTCCCCCCATAATAGCATTTCATTAGGGATAAGCATCATTCCTGGAAGCTAAGGATTAATTACTGACCTGCTATGCTCACCTTGTGACCACTCACCTGCTGACCACTGATCTGCTGTGCCAGCTGAGCATCTTGTGACAATTGTAAAAGGGACATTACTAGCATATTTGTTGTATGCTCTTTGTTCCAGGACGGTATATAACCACTCTGTACACCCCACTTCTTTGGTGCCCTTCCTTCCTTGGGGAAAGAAGGCCCCGGGCTATAGTCCTCGGACCTGGCTCACAGTAAACTCACCCCAAATTTTGATTTATAGATTGATTACATATTATTTGCGTCAACAGTAGATACCACCTGCTGATATTCTGGAATGATTTGTGTTAAACTCACAAAGATAGGTAGAAGAAGAAGGCAGAATCCTGTCAAAACCATGAGAAATAACTCTTTTATGTTAGGAAGACAGAATGTATTCATATTTCCCTTCAGAGTTTTCTTTTGGAGTTGAGCTTTGTAAAGTGACATATTAGAACATATTATAGGTTCTGTGATGCTTATATTTACAAAGAATTTTTTACTTTATATCTTATTCGAAACTTTTGGTTTTGAGTACTGAATAATAATACATCTCTGCCAGTCATTTTAGTCTGACTAGAATCAAATAGGGCTTTGTGTGTATATAATGCAAAAATAGTTGACATGAGTGTGTAAGGAGGAGGTGAGTGTGAGATCAGACGCTTTTGTGTCCTGTTGGGTAGGAAATTTAGAGGAGCTGATAGATCTTTGATGAAATAAAGAATAGAATGTTGAAATCAAAAGCTTTTCTTCTATTTTAAAAAGAATTTTAAAGTAATGAGAGAGAAGAAGTCATGGAGAGTAAGTACTGCATGATACATGAAGAAGAAATGAAAAGACAGCAAATCAGTAAGTTATGCAAAGGAATCTCAAAAACAAAGAAGGAAGAGAAGAAATAAACCTTTGGAGGCACCAGATTAATCTCTTAACTCATGTCATAATGTGCAGGATATGAACTTCTGTCTTGCTTATGAGAGAAAATATTACTTTTCATTTTTTTTGTTGTCTTAGGGGGTCTGCACTAAGTTTCATGCTGACAACAGTAAGTGCTAGGAGCCCATTACTCTAAAGAGAGTGCTAGACACAGCCACAGGCTAAAACTAGTTTTATATTCCTTACACCATTTCTTACCTTGTCTGTAAAAGAGAAGCAATGGAGAGACGCAGTGAAGGACAGCTAAGGGATTCCATATTTTTTTCCATTGTGACATAGCTAGTAAGCATTCATTAAAGCCTCTGTTTAATGCAAGCATGGGTTATTCCAAAGTTCATGCTCTTTGCACCACCCCAGCCTGACTCCTGAAAAAAGTTTCTGAGTAAACATCAAGAACCTGTTACTGAGAAAGTGGAATGAAAAATTCTAAGAAAATGCCAGGGCCAGATTCTCTGATGCAAATAGATTTCAGAGGAGTAGTTTAAGAGAAGAGAACTAGAGACTTTCAGTTGAAGATAGAATATCTGGATCTTATATGGTTTACTTAATTTGAGGTTCTAAATTTAGTACGTGTACAATTTTCCCAGGGGGGAGCTCATTGATTGCATCAGATTCTGAAAGATGCCTATGACACCAAACACGTTTAGATAATTTACATGCCAAGTGATCCGACACGTAAGGCAAAGACAAACAGAAAGTAGAAACCAGAGATTATGCTAACAAAAAAGAAGGAAAGAAGGCAAATAGAAATAAAAGGAAAAGGAAAAAGGAACAGAGTAGAGCAAAGCAGTTCTGGCCACCTCTCTCTACCTTCCTCCCACTTTTTTTGCCCAATGCTTTTGTTAGCTGCAGAGGAACCAATGCCACCCTTGAGTCTCACATAACTATTATCAAGAGGTGCACAAGGATGCAAGGTCTTTCTTTCATCTGTCTTACAGACCTGGGGGCAGGGCTGGGAGGTGAGGAAGGGTCTACTCTTCGAGAGTAGAAGTGTTGGCACCATTTTTAAGACTGGTCTTGAGTTAAAATATCAGCAGATATGGCTGAACTGAGCCACAACCAGAGTCAAGTAGGATAATCAGAAATCAAAAAGGGATTCTGGGGCCGGCCCCATGGCTTAGTGGTTAAGTGCGCGCGCTCCGCTGCTGGTGGCCCGGGTTCGGATCCCGGGTTTGCACCGACGCACCGCTTCTCCGGCCATGCTGAGACCGAGTCCCACATACAGCAACTAGAAGAATGTGCAACTATGACATACAACTATCTACTGGGGCTTTAGGGGAAAAAATAAATAAATAAAAAAAAAATCAGATTCAAAAAGGGATTCTGACTCAACAATAAATGATGTAGCAAGCAAAATATATATAATATATATATATTACATGTACTATAATGTATATATAATATATAGTAATTATACTACATATGCATTTTGTATTTGAGAGAAATTTGAGGTTTCCTGACATGGTTAGTGGTAGGGATTTGAATAAGAAAAAGGTGAATTGTCAAATCAGTTTGCAGAGCAAGTTCTGGGTTCTTTCTCCAGGTCAACCACTGACTGACTCATTTTTACCTCATTTACTTTTTCCAAGTCGTTAAGTTTCCTAATACTCTTCTTTCACCCACAGGAAGCTTTTTTAAAATCTCATTTGCACAGTCAAATGTGGTAAAATTAGTTATAAAGATAAGAGTTGATTTTAGGAGGTCGGCAGTCTAATAAAGCTTAGATTTATAGAACTGGAGACTTCTTATTCTAACTTACTTTAAA
The DNA here is from genome assembly GCF_057802395.1 of Ceratotherium simum simum. NCBI lineage: Eukaryota > Metazoa > Chordata > Mammalia > Perissodactyla > Rhinocerotidae > Ceratotherium > Ceratotherium simum. The sequence goes on from NC_141931.1 coordinate 7,296,185, forward strand.
TGAACATAAGACCCTCAGATATATCAGACACATTGATGCACACACAAGAAATAGGGGTTTTAGTTGTATTAGTCCAAATAGACAAGGTTATGCTGCAGTGACAAATAACCTTAAAATCTCCTTTACTTATTTCTAGCTCAAGCTACACATCCTTTGAAGATTGACAGGGGTTTTGCTCCATAGATCATCAGAGACTCAAGCTGATATTGGCTCCACTATCTTGTGACATTGCCATCTCAGCACATGGCTCCAAAGGCACCACAGTAAAGGCACAGTGTGGAGGACTCAACTAAATCCTATTCACGGCCCAGTGGCCAGAACCAGTCCCACGGCCCCAACCTAACAGCCAGGAGCTACCAAGGAGAGGAGTACCAGATATGGTGATTCTTGTAATCTCTACCACACTATATCTTTGGGTTTGTGTAGATTGTGTCAATGTTACCATCAATTTAGAAATATGATTCATAGAATTTTTATTAAAAAGGTATGATGGGGGGCTGGCCCAGTGTTGTAGTGGTTAAGTTCGTGCGCTCTGCTTCAGTGGCCCGGGGTTCACAGGTTCGGATCCCGGGCACGGACCTATGCACATGCTTATCAAGCCATGCTGTGGCAGGCGTCCCACATATAAAATAGAGGGAGATGGGCACAGCTGTTAGCTCAGGGCCAATCTTCCTCAGGAAAAAGAGGAGGATTGGCAATGGACATTAGCTCCGGGCTAATCTTACCCAAAAAAAAAAAAAGCCGTGGTAGAAAGGGAGTTGCAGTGTCAGTTTATGCAGAGTTGAGCTTTGATATAAGAATTCTCATAAGTTATACAAGTTTTCGTATTTTAAGAAGTATCAGATCATTAGAGAGCTCAATAAAGCACAGATTCCTGGGCTCTGTCCCCTAGAGATTTTAATCCAGTAAACCTGAGGTACAGCCCAGAAATTTGGGTTTTAACAAGCACCTCTGAGGGTTTTCATGCAGGTGGACTTCAGGGTTCAATAAACACAAGATTATTGGGAGGCAGTGATACACCAGGGTTTCAGCCTGTGTAAGAGTGTGTGTGTGTGATATTGTATTTTGAGGAGTAGAGTGCTAAGAAGCAGATGGCTGTTATTTCCACCTCATTGATCTCCACAAGATGAAAGCCTTCGTAGAAAGGGATTCCAAAACTTCAGTGATGTGTGGAGAAAAACAGTTGAAAATGTAAGAGAGTAAGTAGGAAGTACATCACGAGAAGCTGTGGAGGCTGCGTGGACCATGAGACAGTGCAAAAGGAGAAGATAACGAACATCCCTCCTAGACCAGTCATGTTGCTGGATGTAGGGATTAGTTTATCTGGGTCAACATATGGCGGGGTGGAAAGTGAACGTGCTGCAAATGTTCCGCAATATGGCAAAGGATTTTTATGATGGTTTTATTTAGAACCACTTAACTGAAAAACTAAGACAATGCTGAGAAGGGGCAAAGTACAGTTGAACTTCTTATCGTTATTGAAAATGTGGTAATTTACTAAAGAAACAATCAGAGCTGTGCACAAATATCACGTACGAAGTTTTCGTGGCCATTTTATAATGAAGAAAAATTGGAAATCATCTAAATGTTTGCCAGTTGGAAATCGGTTAAATACATTTGGCTTCATCCACGTCATTGGGATGCTATGTAACCATTAAAAGTGCTTTTGGGGGGCCGGCCTGGTGGTGTAGTGATTAAGTTCACATGCTCCACTTCAGCCTGGGGTTTGCAGGTTTGGATCCCGGGCACGAACCTACACACTGCTCATTGAACCATGCTGTAGGGGCGTCCCACATATATAACCGAGGAAGATTGGCACAGATGTCAGCTCAGGGCCACTCTTCCTCACCAAAAAAAAAAAAAAAGTGCTCTTGAGGCATCTAGGAAAGACAGTGATGTATTAGCAGGGTTACAAAAATTTCATTCCAATACTGACTGGAATGCGTAAAACCAACTACACCAAAGAAAACATCATCCTGGAAATCATCTAGGAAATTTTCCCAACCTTGTACCACAAGCTTCAAGAAATCCAACTCCCAAACATCCAATATATCCACATATAAAACAATTGAGCCTAAATTAGTATAAAATTCTGGGAATAAACCCACAGCTCCCTTTTTGGAGTGAGCTGCACAATGTGGTGAGAAGAGGCAGAATTTCTGAAAAATCCCAGTAAAAATACTTCTCTCTGGAAGGACAGGAAATAGGAGACTGAGTTGGCAAGAGGAAAGATCTGGAATGTCCCACGTGGGGCCCTTTTTCCTCAGTGTAAAGCCAAACATCAGTTGAAGGCCACAGTGATGGGAGAGAGTCCAGAAATAAGCTTCTAGCACCAATTGTCTCTAGGAGGCTGGCAGCTGCGGACAGAGCAAGCTGGGGGGAGGACAGTGCCCCCAGCCATGACAGACAAAGGTGGTGGCACTACTCGGCTGGGCTCTGACTCCAGGTTTGATCAGCCAGAGAGGGGAGACAAACCCAAATCTCCTGACCCACTGCCTTCCATGGGCCGGGCCTTTAGTCAACGGCTTCAACAAAATCAAAAATAAAATGAATGTGAAAATAGTTGCCAGCTTTGACAGCTCATAGAACCACTCTCCTGCCCACTCTCCTCAGCCACCTTTGGGACCAACAGATGTAAATGATGCTGATCCAAGCACTAGCTCACTCACATTCCATAGGGAAGATGCAAATCATGCTCAGGCAAACAGGACATTATTTTAGAGTGAATAGCAGGCCCGTGTAGAACTGCCACTATTTCAAAATGCCTAAGCAAGAAGAAACCCAGCTTGGCGTCTGTGCAATAATTCTGCCCCCCACCCCCTGAAAAAAAAAAAAAAACGGAAGAGGAGGAAAGGAGCTCAAAACGCATAAGTAAAAGAAAGAGCTCACTTTGGAAGAAAATTTCTTCTACTTTTAATAAATTAAAAAGAAATGTATGATCAAAGTAAGAGAATGGAGAGGACCGCAGAGAACGGAGAGACCCAGGACTTACAGTGTATGCAGTAGTCAGAAGACTCCTCAGTGTTCCCTTCAGGAAGGGGCTGAAGCTTCCTGGAAGCTGCAAATATTGTTTAAAATCAATAGATGGGAAAGGGTATACGCATGTTGGATAACCAGACGGGTGTACTGAAAGGAACACTGTTGATTGCTTTTCTGACAGCACATCCTCTTTCCTGACAGAATTCCCACTGGGTCTAGGTGTTCATCTCTCCTCCACATAGCCATGTACTCCCAAACAAGCTGACCACATCTCCAGGCTCTGTATACTGACCAGTCCCAGTTCCTCAGTGAATAACGTTGCCCTGGCAACCATTATGGTCAGGAGGGTCATCTGACACGTTGATGCAATTAGACTGAAAGAACAAGTGTACATTCCATGGCTGGGGGACATAAAGAAGGGCCTATGCAGCCTTGATTGCCACTGGAAGCCATCTTGTGACCGTGAGGAGAATGAACTTGTAGATGAGGCCATCAAAGACAACAGAGGAGAGAGACAGAAAGAACCTGGGACCTTGATGACACTGTCCAGCCCATCCTGTGTCTGAACATTCTGTTTGGTTGTTTATGCCAATTAAAGTTATGGTTTCCTAATTTAAATACTGTGGGGGTCTTTTTTTTTCTTTTTTTTAATGCTTCCTTACTTTTCTTTTACATTTAGTGGTTATTCTTTTTGTAATTAGGAAAAAAGCAGTTTATATTTTGACAAGTTAATACAGAAGGATACTTAAAGATATTGAAAACTATTTAAGATGTATTCTTAAATTAAAAAGTAGGTTACAAAGTCTTTGAATATGATGATTCCAATTTCATTTTAAAAGGTATACATAATGCTATGTATGCATAGAAAAAAATCTGAAGGAACACATGTCAAAATAATTGCAATTATTTTTGAGTAGTCAGATTATATGCAATTTTTTTCTTTATGTCAGGTATTGGTTTTTTTTGACCCCAATAATGAACATGGAATGACTTATATGAAGATTTAAAAGATAAATAAAAATTTAAGTAAAAATCGGAGCACTTTGATTTGGCCAACAAATGCTTTCAGTTTTTTCCTGTCAAATTGGAGTTTATAATATTTTGCAACCGTTAAAATGAAAGGGAAAAAAAAACTGGTGGCACCTCCTCTCCTCCCAACCCCAGCGTTAAGCGCAAAAAGACTCCGCCATATTGTTGGATTCACGCACAGTCTCCCCACAGCCCACAACCCTTCCAACTGGGGCACTGAAAACGTTTCCTCTTTCTTCTCCTGGGGTGAACCTTCCCAACACTGGTGGTTTTAGGGTCTTAGCTGATATCACTTTGCCCCTAAGGAGTTCTACTTCAGATCTGCAGTAAATCCAGAGCCTGATCCCATTATGATCAGCAATCAACACAGAGGATGGCTTTCCATGCCCTGTGAATAAATGCTCCATCCAAAATTGCAATGGAGAGGCCGGCCCAGTGGCGTATTGGTTAAGTGCGTGCACTCTGTTTCCACTGCCTGAGGGTTCGGGGGTTCGGATCGCAGTGCACCAACGCACTGCTTGTCAAGCCATGCTGTGGCGGTGTCCCATATAAAGTGGAGGAAGATGGGCACAGATGTTAGCCCAGGGCCAGTCTTCCTCAGCAAAAAGAGGAAGATTGGCATCGTATGTTAGCTCAGGGCTAGTCTTCCACACAAAAAAACAAACAAACAAAATTGCAATGGGAAATTTGTCTTCAGCATCTTTCTCTCTCAATTTTAGTATTCCTCCTCATTTTTTTCTTCTTCTCTTTCTTATAATATACTATATGGCAGGTGTTTGATATATATTAAATCATTTAATTCTCATAAAACCTCTAAAAAGTTGGTACTATTACAACTATTTTACAGATAAGTCTTGGAGTACGGTTTCTCAACCCTGGCACCACTGATACTTGGGACTGGATAATTCTTTGTCATGGGGCTGTCCTGTGCATTGTAGGATGTTGAGCAGCATCCTTGACCTCTACCCACTAGATGTCAGTAGCATCCCACTCTCCTCCCACCCAGTTGGGACAACCAAAAATGTCTCTAGACATTGCCAAATATTCTCTGTGGGGCAAAATCACCTCCACTTGAGAACTGCTGTCTGGGAGGTTAGGTAACCTACCCAAGTCTCATAGTAGAGGAGGAGTCAGATTTTCAATCCAGGTCATACAATCCAAGCTTGTGTTTTTAACCATTATGTGTTGCACTGTTTTTCCCACCTTCACCTGCTGCACTCCCTCTCCCTACCCCCAGGTACACTGTACTCTTCCTCCCACCATAACCTCAGCCTGGAACTCTCTTCCTTTCCCCATCTGGCTTGGGTAATTCTGATCATTAATCAAGAAATAGTTGGACGGAGTTGTCACCCAGAGCAGCCCCACTTCCAAATCTTAAATTCCGAGATGTCAACCTCTGATCACAGCCTCCACGTCCTCCGCTATATTCCTCCAGCCCAGGCTCTGGAGGGTCGGGACCGCCTCTGCTTGTGTGCTGTGGTTTGCCTGGTGCTTAGAAGATCTACCCATATTTGTGGAATTTAATTAAATTGAATCTCACTATACTTTCTTCTCTATCTCATTAAGAGATCTATTCCCTCCACCCTTCTTTTTTCTCTGAGTTATTCAGTGGACAGTTATTTACTAAATGATTACCATATGCCACATAGTGACTACTTTCAGAGATAGAGGATGGAGATGATTCTTTATACTTTAATGGGGGCCAGGAGCAGAAAGTAACAGGCAGTTATTGCAATAGTATAGAGCGCTCTATGAAGAGGCCTTTTTTTTTGTTCTATCCAGACTAGATTCCAATTGAATCACCTTCTTCCAAGGGTTTTTGACTCCCACAACTCTCTTATCATCTTACACACTTGTGATGCAAACCACCAAACTTAGACTAATATGTGTTAACCTTATTGCTGGTCCTACCAAACTGGTGAAGTGACTGGTCTCCAACTTCAATCGGATGGTCAGCTACTATTCTGAAACTTGAACTCTCTCCTCAAATTTCCCACACATCTTGATGGGAGGTGCCCTTGCCTTCTGTCTGACCAGAAACTATCTTCCTGTCTCACCAACACACTTACCTGCAACTACACTCACGTTGATTTCTTCCCACCTATTTTAGAAGCTAGGACTTCCCTCCATCTGTCTCACCAGAGACTTTGCTCGTGGAATATCTTGTCTCCCCTGTGTTGTCACCTTTTCCACTGCATGAAAACAGGCTCATATCTCTCCAATCATAAAACAAAATCTGCCCAAAACTCTATTTCCCTCCAGCTACCATCTCATCTTCTCTCCTTTTCTATAGCCAGTTCTTTGAAATGTCATGTTCACTCATTACCTATATTTCCTCGCCTCACCAAAACCAAGCTTGGGGTCACAACAGTGCCCCCAACTGCCCTTGCTGATGTCTACAAGAACCTCCTAGTTCATAGTCCAATCCAAAAGTCCACACGTTTTGCAAATCCATAGCATTTGCATTTGACAAAATCAACGCTCTCTCTTTTCTTTCTAGAAAAGGAACTCTACGGCTTTTTCACTTATTGGGATTTTTGAAGAAATTACAGACACTCTACATAACAAATGAAGCAATACACACATCTATGAAGAAAAAGAAAGCACTCTCCCCCTCCTGGTTTCAATCATGCCCTGTGAGGAATCTTCTGTACTGCTGTCTCTGCCCACATAAGCACACACGTGGACAGGGGTCTCTCCTCCTTCCTCCCCTTCTGACTTCCTTTCCTCTTTCTCCTCCCTCCCTTCCTTTGTTATCTTCCTCTCACTTGGTGTAAATTTCTTCTTCATAGCCTTTGCACGGTTTTGCTGTTAGTTGTTAGCAGAGAACACATCCTCCCCTCTCCTGATGGTTCAATCCGTGTGAGGGAGTGTGAACATTCTGGACTCTTTCTTCCCCTTCACCCTCTCTACCCTAGAGAGGCCACATGACCTGTCTGATGATAAAACTAAGAAACTTGGTCATGCTCAGCTCAACTTCTCTCTTTCTCTCTTGGGACGGGGTCTGCCGTACTGCAGCACTGCTATGACAGGTTGGCATAACGTGTAATTCTCATATTCAGTGTTAGGAAGACATTTTCTCTCACGCTAGGCTACATCTTCCATGCCAGTCACTGTGCCATGCTAAAAGTGGTATTTGGCTCCCATCCGCCTTACTCTTTGTCATATATCTCAATTTGTTCAGAATTCAGGTCAGAAGAGGGGTGAGGTGACATTTATTCAAACGTCCCAACATCTAATGAGTTGTTTGTCCTTTTTTATCAATTAGGGCATAATAACTATCATTCTATCTCATGTACCTCAGAATATGTTATTTGTCTTATGATTTCATTAATGGTTTTTCTCCCCTTATATAAGTGTCTAATTTTTATGTAGTCAAATATGTTGGCCTTTTCTTTTTTGGCATCTCCCATGCAAAAATTATACAAACATTTTCCTAAATTTTCTTTTAGTGTTTAATGCTTATATTTTGATCTTTAATTCATCTGAAACTTATTTTTGCATATGGTGTGAAGTAGGGGAGTCTAATTTTTTAGTTTTTCCAGATAGATTGCCAATTATGCCAGCGTTGTTCATTTTAAAAGCCAACCTTTCCCTATCAAACATCTCTTTTTATATCCAACAGAAGCCTCAAATTTGAGATACTCCAATCTCAACTCATTAACTGTTCCCTTCTCTGCATTCTTCAATTAATCAAAGGTTCTTCCTCCTTAGTGCTTGTCTCTCATATTTGCAGCCATCACCTGACTGCTTACAATTTCTAAAAGGGCCATAACTTTTTAAAACTAAAGCAATAAGTATTTATTTTAGAAAAATTAGAAAATACAAATAGGCAAGAGGAAGAAATTAAAAACATCCCTTATGACAGCACTCAGAGATGACCATGTAGTATAGATTATTCTAGATGTTTTTTCCCTTTTCTTTTCAATGAGGACAGCTACGTGCCTGTTATCTTCCTTTTCCTCCTCCAAACCCGCTCTCTACCACTTTGCCCTCTGCTCTCTGCCCCAAGAGTCGCACTTATGGACTACATCAATTTTCTTCCTCTCTGGCTTCCCAGTGGATTTGATCACTGGGGAGCTCCAGCAGGTGGTTGGAGGGAAGGAGGAGAATGAAGTTAGGGAATTTAATTCCTAACTCCTCAGATTGGCTGCATCCTGAGAACACAGGAAACACAGGAGGTTTCCTCCAGAAAACCTGACTATGTAACTTTCCTTCTAGATTCCTGTAACTGCCCTCTCCCTCATCCCTGTGGGTTTCAGGGTGGTAACGGTTCAACTGGGGTACATCACTCTCCTAAGTGGTTCTCCTGAACCCTACCTATAACTTTATAAATTGCCCCTTAATTAAACTCTCCTCAAATTATCCTAACTTGTTCCATCTGTTTCCTGGCTGTTAGTTACAAGGGGGGTGATTAAAAAAAATGAGTAACACAAGTAATACCTGAATATATTCTTGCTGTAAAAAAATGTGAACAATATCCATAAAGTGAAAACATCTACCTTAACCTTCAATCTCCCAGTTGTAGTCCTTGCCTCAGAGGTAACTATTGTTTTCAATTTGGTGAATGTCTTTCCAGATCTTTTTTTCCTACATTTACTTACATATACAAATACATAAACAAATACAGATTTTTATGCATATGTTTGTGGGGTGTGTGTATATGTGTGTTTACATAGGTGATATCATACTGTATGTGTTGTCCCATATTTTGCTTTTTAAAATTTATGTCTTGAGGATTTTTCCACTCCAGAACAATATAAAACCTAACACATTTTATAAAACTTGCTGCTTAGTATTTGGTAAGTGTGTAAGTGTGGTGTGGAGATACAACTGTTTATGGAGCCACTCCCCTATTGACTGATTTAGGGAATTTCCAGTTTTTCACCATCATAAACAACATAACTCTGAAAATCCTTGCATATCCCTTTTGACATCCACTGGGAATTATTTCTCTAAGGCAGATGCTGCGAAATAAAACCCTGGGCTGAAGGTTAAGTGCATTTTTGTTTTTTGTTTTACTATATACTGTCCAAGTGCCTCCCCCGAAGTCCAGACCTTCTCCTGTGTGTAGATACACATGTATGTATAATAGGACGCCCTGGAAGACTAAGACAGTCTTTTAAAAAGAGGGACTTTCAGTTAAAAATTGCAAGAGTTCTGCCTCCAGAACTTGAAACTCTAACTTTGGGTCCTCTGTTTCATTGTGAAGTGGCCACCAGACTCCTTTCTATGTCAAGTCCCTGTTCTGCCTCGAACCTGAAACAAAGTCTCAGTCACATTAGGGGAGCTCTGTCCATTCCGTGTGTTGCTTAGCAGGGCTGGCTGCTCGGCTGTGGTGGAGGACAGAGCGGAGCTGGTGGGAGTGGCCTGAGACGGGTTCTGTTCCCTCTTGCTGTCATCCGCTCTCGTAGGCCCCCTGCACGGGCGCTCGCCCTCTCATCTGGCCCTTGTCAGACTGCGACTGTGCGTGTCTCTGCCTCATGGCCTCGCCAGGCCTGGCTCTTTCTCAGCTACCACTGACCACTTGGGGGCAGAGAAAACATTTGGCCGTGGTTGCTTGCCAGGTTGGTGTGTGGGGAATCGCATCAGGCTTTTTCCGCCCCCCTCTGCGCAGCCATGCTGCTGCGCCACGCTGGGTGGGGGGCCGTGGGAGCTTTCGCATAAGCAAGAAGGAAGAGGAGCTCTCTTCTCGGATTCCGCAAGCACATCTGTGGTTTCTAGAAACTCTCGCCTCCACTGGGTCCTGGGCTGGCAGAGGAGAGTTCGACCCGCGGGCGGGGTGAATGTCTGTCAGGGCCGGTTTGCCTGGGGCCGTCCTGGTGGGTGCCTGCGGTCCCAGAGTAAGTATTAATAGCACTCCTTTTCACGTTCAGAAGTGTCCCGGTTTGCACGTTAACCTGTACGGTCATCCTCCCCACACAGAATCTAATTTACCTGTTTCCTTTCTAGCTCTCCTCCCTCCTCTCTTCCAACCTAGAGAGAATCCGTATCTCATTTCGGCTTGGAAAACCTGACTTTCACCATCACTTCATACTCTTTCCAATCTACTGTTTGCGGCCTAAAATTAATGCTGTGACACTTTCAAGGCCAGGCTTTTGATACTAAACAGCCCAGAGGTCTGAACCTCCACAAAGCATTTCCTCTGCTTCTCTGCTGTAATAACCTTCCCTGGGATGTACGACGGCCGCCCCACAGTCTACTTTGACTGGTAAAGGGCCACAGGGTAAAAATAAATTACTGGTAATGAAAAACATGTTGTATGGGATTCTAAAAACGGACACTACCACATCCCCCCTGCCCCTTGTAATTCCCCCTGAATATGCAAAGAAAGTTGATTTCTCGTAGAGGTGTTCTCTGCCACCCCTCTCCCCAGGAAGTGAGAGCTGGATCCAAGCTGGATTCTCTGGGGAGTCACTTTCACTGCAGGGACCTGGGTGGGTTGCTGGCCTAGGACCATCCAGGATGACTTTAGTCAACAACTGGCCAGATGCCCATCCTGATCATTAGCACCCCACAAAGGCCCAGGAGGTAGACACAACCCTGGGGACAGGGAGACTCTGAACTGAGTGAGGTTACTGTGAATTAACTGGAACAAAGTTTCTGCCATCCAGTGCAATGGGCACACAAAATAGAAACTAAGTAGACTTATGGAAAAATAAAGCAAGTTACATTTTTTGCATATTTAAGCAGTGGCCTGAGACTCACTCCTGCTGTAGGGATTCATGTGGGATTTCTATTAGTAATAATAATGAGGATAGTCATAATAATTGATGGCTTACTATGTACCAAGTTCTGTTCTAAGGGCTTTACATGTTGTTATGTTGTAGACACTACTATTTGCTCCATTTTACAGAAGAAAATTGAGTCACAGAGAGATCAAATGATTCTCCAAGGTCAAAGTACACATTGGGCCTACACACTGATGACGAATTCTAGAATGGAGTTTGGGGCAGGTCACCCCAGGACATGAGAGAACTGGTGTGCAGAGATGAGGAAACTTCTCAGATATCGTTGATTTAGAAGTATTAATGGGCTGGGATAAGACTACATTTGAAAAATATCCTATAGTTTCTGAGTCTATGCAGGAGAGTCAGCAAAAGGAAGACATTTAGAGGTAAGAAAGGAGAATTTAAAAGCTCTTCTGTGTTGGGCCGGCCCCGTGGCTTAGCGGTTAAGTGCGCGCGCTCTGCTGCTGGCGGCCTGGGTTTGGATCCCGGGCGCGCACCGACGCACTGCTTCTCCGGCCATGCTGAGGCCGCGTCCCACATACAGCAACTAGAAGGATGTGCAACTATGACGTACAACAATCTACTGGGGCTTTGGAGGGAAAAAAATAAATAAATAAAATCTTTAAAAAAAAAAAAAGCTCTTCTGTGAATTTCTAAGTGAACCGAACTTTGTCCTGGAAAGGGACGAGTTTAGTAGCTCATAGTTCCACATCGCAGACCCCAGGTCTGACCACTGGGTGGAGGACCCCAGGCTGCAGCAGACTGGCATTGCTTTAACTTGCCATGAATTCTTGAAGCCACTGCAGACAAGCTGTGCTGTGGAGAAGGACCCCAGTTCCCAATGCCAGAGGGAAAAAGTATCCCCCATCCCAAAGGGGATGAGATTTTTGTTTAGTTTTGCTTTTGAGACAACCTCTAAAAGTTTCTGGAAGAAGAAATGCCTTCTCTGCATCTCCTAATTTTCTCAGTGGGAAATGGAACATTTGGCAGTGGACTGTCACCTAGAAGCTCAGGCGAGTGTGGGGACTTCTGCAAACTGGAAGGAACCCTGAAAATGGCAAGAGTCTCAAGGAGTTGAGTAAAAGGGGCTCAGCCGGCCCCCGTTTCCCTGGCCAAGGCTCAGTGGGAAATGAGAGGGAGGAAGGCATGGCTGGGCATGCAGGGTGAGGAATCAACTTGCATCCCATGTTCTCTTTAAGGAAACGCAGCTGCTCGTAGCTCCATACTCCAAACTCACTAATAATAACGCCCAGGTAGGTGAGGAGATCTGAGAGAGGCAGTGGAGCTGGCGAGGTGGCAGGCTTTGAGAGCCCCCCATGCAGCACAGCTTGGGAGGAGTGAGGGAGAGACAGCCCCAAGGGGTGCCTGGGCTCATGGGTCTGGTGCACCTCAGTGTCCCATACAATCCGGGAGGCACAGGGGCCACCGAGCATTTCCCTGCATGCTGACAGCAGTGTGCATGCAGCACAGAGATCCAGAGGACGGCAAAGAGGGTTCTGTACCCCAGCCAGGGACTGTCTCAGAGGCCTGGGGATGCCTCAGAGGAGGCCGGCGAGATCAGATTTCTCTTTCCCATGGATGTTGCAAGTCCCATACCCCGCCCCCCCATTCCCAGAGTTAAGAGGCAGTGGAAAGGGAGCAGGGGAAACCTGAACTGTTGAGAAATCATGATCTGAATTGGCTACGATTTCATTTTTGCCATCCTGCAGAGTGAGGAGAGGCGGTGAGTGGTGACTGCTGTGAGAAAAAAATCATTGTTATAAAAAATGAAAGTTACATTTCTTCGCCATCTGAGTTTAAGGCCTGAGTAATTGGTACCCACTCTGTCTGAGGAAGTTGACTAGAATAGGCCCTTTTGTACTACAGAAGGAGTACCTGTTAGTCTAGAAGAAACTGGAAAGTCACTATTACCTGGAAGGCAGATGAGAAGTGTTCCGGTTTGGTAAAGTGCGTTGTGCATTCAAGTGAGTGGTGTTTTTCTTGATTTGGGGTGTGATGGGTGCCGGAGTGTTGGCTCTGTGTGCATGAAGACAGTGCTAGTTCCTGTGGAAAAGGGTTTTTATTAGTGGTTTGATTTTTGTTTGCAGGCAAGAAACAAAGAATAAAAACAGAAGTGTCTGCTTTTGAGACTTTAGGAGACCTGCAGGGACGCACAGTGTTGCAGTGGCCCAGGTGACGGTGTAACGGTGGATCCCAGCTCATCTCTGGTGCCCTAGGGGTATTGGTTAAAGGGCTGTTGGGTTGAGACTCTGGTGATCTTGTGAGGGCAGCAGATAGCCTCCTTCGGGCAGCCTCATGGGCAGTAGATATCAAACTGGAGTGAGGAGCTGGGAAGGAAGATCATGGCAGCAGGAAGACTCGGCCATGAAGGTCATGAAGGTAAGACTCTGAGGACTCCTGGATATAAATGGGAGATGCTGAGACCTGGAAGTGTGGGTTACATATAATGAGTGTGAAGAGTTCCACAATACTCAGGTGTAAGAACATCCCATTTCTTTACTTTTTTACATAAAATCAGATCTGGCTTAATGTTCTTTGCCTTGGCTAACAGGCTGTTATTGGAAGGCTGTGTCTCCAGGTGAAAGCATTTCTCCTCCAGGTACCAAAATTTCCCAAAATGGAATCTAGAGTAAAGGAGGCAGATGGTAGTGGGTAAGTTGGTAGGTATAATTTTGAGACGTCTCCTCCACCACCACTTCCGCCCCTTGGGTTCCTGGCCAACTGTGTCCTGGCTAGAGGAGAGACAGCAACGCTGGTGAGAGCATATGCTGCATCACCACAAGGTGTTTCTCCAGCTGGCAGGGGACTGACTGCCAGTAGACCATTGCTCTGTTCTACTGAGCTATCTGCTCTGGTGTTGGGATACATAATAAGACTAGGGAATCTCATGGGCACTAGCCTATTGGCTTACTTTTTCTCTGGAAAATGAGTTCCTTGGTCAGAAGTAATATTGTGTGGGAGAGCGTGACAGAGTATAAGCCATCCAGCAAGTCCATAGAGAGAGTGCTGGCAGCAGTGTGGTGACAGCCAGGGAAACCAAATCCAAATCCGGGAAAAGTGCCTGTTCCAAAGAGAACAATCATGGCCCATCCCCTGATGGAATAGGTCCAATGTAATCAACCTGCCACCTGGTAGCTGGCTCCTCCCCCAGAATTCCTCACTGCACTAAATGTCACGGCCTGTCACTCAGTTAATCAGGCCAAGATCCTAGGAGTTCTCTGTCAATTTTTCCTTTCCTTCACACTCAATATCCAGTCTGTCACCAGGTACTACCGTTTCTACTGTTAAAATGGATCTCACATCTGATCTCTTCTCAACCACCTCCACTCTATCACCTAGTCCAAGCCACTGCCATCTCACCTGGACCACTGCAATAGCCTCCCAGCTGGTCACTGTGCTTCTACTCTTTCTTGTCTGCAAACTGTTCTCCACACAACAAACTGATTAAAAACAATTTTTTAATTATGATAAAATACACATAACATAGAAATTTACCATCCTAACCATTTTTAAGTGTGCATTTCAGTAGTGTTAAGGACATTCACATCTTTGTGCAACCGATCTCCAGACTCTTTCATCTTGCAAAACTGAAACTCTATACCCGTTAAACAACAACACCCCATTTACCCTCCCCCCACTCCCTGCCAACCACCATTCTACTTTCTTTCTCTATGAATTTAACTACATATCTCACATAAGTGGAATCATATAGTATTTGTCCTTTCGTGACTGGTTTATTTCACTTATTCTAATATCCTCAAGGCCCATGTTGTAGCATGTGTCAGAATTTCCTTACTTTTTAGGGCTAAATAATATTCCATTGTAGATATATGCCACATTTTATTTATCCAGAATGATTTTAAAAAATGTATATAAGGCTCAGTTTGTTCAACAAATAAATGACATGGAAATAGACAAATCAACAAATTTTAATGGATGGACATTGCTTGCATACTGATTTGAACAAAATAACTATAAAAAGATGTTTCTGAGACAATGGGGAAATTTGAACAAGAAATGGAATTTTACTAAGGAAGGATATTTTAAGTTGTTATTTTTGTTTTTTGTGATGGGGTATTGTGTCTAGGTTTTTAAAAACTTCTTATCTTTTGGAGATACCTACTGAAGTATCAATGAATAAGATGCTTTAATATAGAATTTAAGTACTGCAGAAAAAAATGTGTGTTTGTAGGAGAAAACTAGGTTAAATAAGATAGACAAATTGTTAGTCATTGTTGAAGTTGGGTGACGCATAAATGGAGGCTTATTGTATTTTTCTGTTTACTTTTGTATATATTTTAATATGCCCATTAAAAAGTTTTTAATGTCTCTTACTATTGTTGTATTGCTGTCTATTTATATATTAACAGACCCAAAGGGAGTAATAGACAGCAATACAATAATAGTATAGGACTTTAACACCCTACTCACATCAATGGATAGATCATCCAGACAGAAAATCAATAAGGAAACATCGGCCTTAAGTGACACATTAGACCAATTGAACTTAACAAATGTATACAGAACATTTCATCCAAAAACAACAGAATACACATTCTTCTCAAATGCATATGGACCATTCTCCAAGACAGATCATATGCTAGGCCACAAAACAAATCTCAATAAGCTGAAGAAGATTGAAGTCATATCAAGCATCATCTCCAACCACAAAAGTAGAAACTAGAAATCAATTACAAGAAGAAACTGGAAAATTCACAAATATGTGGAGATTAAACAACGTTACTGAACAACCAATAGGTCAAAGAATAAATCAAAAGGTAAATCAAAAGATACCTTGAGAAAAGTGAAAATGGAAGTACAACATATGAAACATTATGGGATGTAGCAAAAGCACTTCTAAGAAGGAAGTTCATAGCGATGAATGCCTACATCAATAAACAAGAAAAATCTGAAATAAACAACCTAACTTTACACCTCAAGGACCTAGAAAAGGAAGGACAAATGAAGCACAGAGTTAGAAGGAAGGAAATAAAAAAAATCAGAGCAGAAATAAATGAAATAGAGACTAAAAAGACAATAGAAAAGATCAATGAAACTACAAGCTGGTTCTTTGAAAAGATAAATAAAACTGATAAGTTTTTAGCTAGACTCACCAAGAAAAAAAAGATAGGACACAAAAAATGGAATAAAAAATGAAAAATGAAAGAGGAGATGTCACAACTGATACCACAGGAATACAAAAGATCATAGGAGGCTACTATGAACAATTATATGCCAATAAATTGGACAACCTATAAGAAATGGATAAATTCCTAGAAACATACAACCTACCAAGACTGAATCATGAAGAGATAGAAAATATGAACAGACTGATTACTAGTAAGAAGACTGAATCAGTAATCAAACACATCCTAACAAACAAAAGTCCAGGACCAGGTGGCTTCACTGGTGAATTCTACCAAGGATTCAAAGAAAAATTAATATGAATCCTTCTCAAACTTTTACAAAAAAGAAAAAAAGGAAAGGAGGAAACACTTCCAAACACTTCCAGATGAGGCCAGCATTACCCTGATACCAAAACCAGATAAGGATGCCGCAAGTAAAAAAAATTACAGATCTGTATCCCTGATGAACATAGATGCATGAATCCTCAACAAAATATTAGCAAATGAAATTCAACAATACATTAAAAGTATCATAAACCATGATCAAGTGGGATTTATTCCAGGATGAAGGATGGTTCAATATCTGCAAATCAATCACTGTGATACACCACATTAACAAAACGAAGGATAAAAATCATATGATCATTCAATAGGCATATGAAAAGATGTTCAGTGTCACTAATTACTAGGGAAATGCAAATCAAAACTACAATGAGATGCCACCTCAAACCTATCAGAATGGCTATAATTAACAAGACAAGAAATAACAAGTGTTGTAGAGGATGTGGAGAAAAGGGAACACTCATACACTGCTGGTGGGAATGCAAACTGGTGCAGCCACTATGGAAAACAATGTGGAGATTTCTCAAAAAACTGGAAATAGAAATACCATATGATCCAGCTATTCCACTCCTGGGTATTTATGCAAAGAGTGTGAAATCAGTAATTCAAAAAGATTTATGTACCCCTATGTTCATTGCAGCATTATTCACAATAGTCAAAATGTGGAAGCAACCCAAATACTCATTAACTGATGAATGGATAAAGAAGGTATGATATATGTATACAACGGAATACTACTCAGCCATAAAAAAGACAAAGTCATGAGCCAGCCCTGATGGTCTAGTGGTTAAAGTTTGGTGCTCTCACCACTTTGGCAGCCCAGGTTCATTGCCTGGTCACAGAACCACACCACCCATCTGTCAGTTGCCATGCTGTGGTGGCAGCTCACATAGAAAAGATAGAAGGACTTACAACTAGGATATACAACCATGAACTGGGGCTTTGGAGAGAAAAAAAAAAAAGAGGAAATTGGCAACAGATATTAGCTCAGGGTGAATCTTTCCCTGCAAAATAAAAAGACAAAATCATGCCATTTGTGACAACATGGATGGACCTTGAGGATATTATGCTAAGCGAAGTAAGTCAGAGAAAGACAAATACTATATGATTTCACTCATATGTGGAAGATAAACAAATGCATAAGTAAGGAGAACAGATTAGTGGTTACCAGAGGGGAAGGGGGTTGGGGGAGGGCAAAAGGGGTAAAGGGGCACATGTGTACAGTGATGGATAAAAAATAGACTATTGGTGGTGAACATGATGCAGTCTATACAGAAACTGATATATAATAATGTACACTTGAAATTTACATAATGTTATAAGCCAATATGATCTCAATAAAATAACGTTAAAAAATCATATAATCATCTCAATAGATGCAGAATAAATGTTTGACAAAACTCAACATCCGTTTATGATAAAAACTCTCAACAAAGGGGGTGTAGAGGGAATGTACCTCAATATAATAAAGACCATATATGACAATCCCACAGCTAATATCATACCCAACAGTGAAAAGCTGAAATCTTTTCCTTTAAGATCAGGAACAAGATAAGGATGCCCACTTTCACCACTTTTATTCAACATAGTATTGGAAGCCTAGCCAGAGCAATTAGGTAAGAAAAGGAAATAAAAAGTATCCAAATTGGAAATGAAGAAGTAAAACCGTCACTATTTGTAGATGACATGATATTATATATAGAAAACCCTAAAGACTCCACCAAAAAACTATTAGAACTAATAAATGAATTCAATAAAGTTGTAAAATACAAAATCAATATACAAAAATCTGTAGTGTTTTTATAGACTAATAACAAACTACCAGAAAGAGAAATTAAGAAAACAATCCCATTTACAACTGCATCAAAAAGAATAAGATACCTAGGAATAAATTTAACTAAGGAGGGGAAAGACCTATACACCAAAAACTATAAGACACTGATGAAGGAAATTGAAGGAAACACAAATAAATTGAAAGATATTCATGCTTATGGAATGGAAGAATTAATATTGTTAAAATGTTCATACTATCCAAAGCAACATACAGATCCAATGCCATCCCTATCAAAATTCCAATGGCATTTTTCACAGAAATAGAACAAAAATCCTAAAATATGTATGGAACCACAAAAGACCCCAAATAGCCATAGCAATCTTGAGAAAGAAGAACAAAGCTGGAGGCATCATGCTCTGTGATTTCAAACTATATTAAGAAGCTATAGTAATTAAAGCAGTATGGTACTGGCAAAAAAACAGACACATAGATCAATGGGATAGAATAGAGAGCCCAGAAATAAACCCATACATAAATGGTCAATTAATTTACAACAAAGGAGCTGAGAATATACAATAGGGATAGGACAGTCTCTTCAATAAATGGTGTTGAGAAAATTGGACAGCCACATGAGAAAGAATGAAATTGGACCACTGTCTTACACCATACACAAAGTTAATTCAAAATAGATTAAAGACTTGCCGTAAGATATGAAACCATAAAACTCCTAGAAGAAAACATAGGCAGTAAGCTCCTTGACATTGGTCTTGGCGTTGATTTTTTTGGATCTGACACCAAAAGCAAAGGCAACAAAAGCAAAAATAAACAAGTGGGACTACATCAAACTAAGAACTTCTGCACAACAAAGGGAACCATCAACAAAATGAAAAGGCTACCTACCGAATGGGAGAAATATTTGCAAATCATCTATCTAATAAGTGATTAATATCCAAAATATATAAAGAACTCATATAACTCAATAGCAAAAGAACAAATAATCTGATTAAAAAGTGGACAGAAGATCTGAATAGACATTTTTCCGAAGAAAACAAACAGATGACCAATAGGTGCTCAATATCACTAATCATCAAAGAAATGCAAATCAAAACCACAATGAGATATCACCTCACATGAGAATGATTATTATCAAAAAGACTAGAAATAACAAGTGTTGGCGAGGATGTGGAGAAAAGGGAACACTTGTGCACTATTGATAGGAATGTAAAGTGTGCAACCACTATGGAAAACAGTATGGAGCTTTCTCAAAAAATTAAAAATAGGACTACCAGATGATCCAGCAATTCCACTTCTGGTATTTATCTGAAGGAAATGTAAACACTAACTTGAAAAGATATATGCACCCCCATGTTCATTGCAGCATTATTTACAATAGCCAAGACAAGGAATCAACCTAAGTGTTCATCGATGGATGAACAGAGAGAGAAAATGTGGTATATACCTATATCTATATAGATATAGATATAGAATGGAATATTATTCAGCCATAAAAAGAATGAAATCTTGCCATTTGTGACAACATGGATGGAACTTCAGGGCATTATGCTAAGTGAAATAAGTCAGACAGAGAAAGACAAGTACCATATGATCTCACTTATATGGGGAATCTGAAAAAAAAAGAAAGAAAAAAATTGAACTCTTAGATACAGAGAACAGATTGGTGGTTTCCAGAGGTGGGGGTTGGGGGGTGAGCAAGATAGGTGAAGAAGGTCAAAAGGTACAAACTTCTAGTTATAAAATAAATAAGTCCTGGGGATGTAATATATCATGTGGTGACTATAGTTAATAATACTATATTGTATATTTGAAAGTTACTGAGAGTAAATCTTAAAAGTTCTCATTGCAAGAAAAAAATTCAAAACTATGTATGGTGATGGATGTTAACTGACTTATTGTGATGATCATTTCACAATATGTGCAAATATCATATCATTATATTATACATCTGAAACTAATAGCATGTTATATCTCAATTATATCTCAGTGAGAAAAGTAATTACAGAATTGTTAACCCATACTCAAAAAAAAAATGTACGTGCTGAATACCATAAACAAGTATAAAGAATTCAGTTGTGGGAAATTCAGAGAATTCAGAAAGCAGTTATGGGAATTCAGAGAATAGAAATTATTTTCAGCTCTAGTAGTCAGAGACATCTGGATGAGGCGATATTATTTGAGCCAGGCTTTGAGGCAAGGGTAGAATTTTAACAGGGAGAGGGACGGACTGAGTTACCTATAATTTACAAGATAGTAACAAATTACAAGATATTTTATCTTGTAAAATATAAGAAAAACACATGTATATGAATCATCTGGGGATCTTGTTAAAATGCATTCTGATTCAGTAGGTTTTGAGTGTGACATTTCTACCAAACTCCCAGGTGATACTGATACTGCTGGTCCATGGAGCAAGGGGTTCGGCATTTGGGGTAGATGGAACAGCATGAGCAAAAGCACAGAGGTGGGAAAGTATAATACCAGCTGGGATGGAGCCTGAAACAAGAACAATCCAGTTAACCTGAGAGTAGTCTATATATGGGGAAGCCCTGGGAAATAAAGCTACAATGGCAGATCAGTTCCAGACTGTAGAATGTTTTGAATGTCAAGTTTCGAAGTGTGAACTTTCTACTAGCGATAGGGAGACACTGAAAACTGTTGCCCAGGGGAATAACAGGATTAGAGTGTATGTTAGTAAAATTAATCTGGCTGAAAAAATGCAGGAGTCAAGGAGACCGGTTAGGAAGCTAATTGTAGCAGTCCAAGTGGAAAGTATTAAAGGCTTAAGTCTGAGAGATGCCAGCAATATTGGAAAGGAAAGATTATTCTTTCTTTTCTTTTTTTTTTTTTTTTTTTGTGAGGAAGATCAGCCCTGAGCTAACATCCGTGCTAATCCTCCTCTTTTTGCTGAGGAAGACCGGCTCTGAGCTAACATCTATTGCCAATCCTCCTCCTTTTTTTCTTCCCCAAAGCCCCAGTAGATAGTTGTATGTCATAGTTGCACATCCTTCTAGTTGCTGTATGTGGGACATGGCCTCAGCATGGCCGGAGAGGCGGTGCGTCAGTGCGCATCCGGGATCCGAACCTGGGCCGCCAGTAGTGGAGCGCACGCACTCAACCGCTAAAGCCACCGGGCCGGCCCAGATTATTATTATGTAGCAAATGGATGCTGAAAAACTGTAAATCAGATAAATAAATGAATCAGCAAACAAGTAAAAAGTTTACCAAAGGAAGAATGAATAGGGCATGGAGGGTGACACATGACTGTAGTCTTGATGTACGGGAGAATGGGGATAACGTTACTAGAAAACTGACGAAGGGCACTTGTTTTTTGGTAAAATATGACAGTAGCAATACTCATTGAGTATTCACTGTATGCCATTTATAGTTTTGAGTGCATTTTTTGCTTTATCTCATTTAATCCTTACCACAATCCTGTGAGGCGGCACCATTTATACGCCCCATCTTAAGGATAAGGAAACTGAGGAGCAGAAAGATGAAGTAACGTGCTCAGGGTCACACAGCTAGTAAAGGGTGGAGCCAACATTGGAACCAGGGACTCTGGGCCCAGAATGTAGCTCCTAAGTGCTGCCCTGAGTCTCACAGCGTCTTAGATATATTTTGGAGTGTCTCCTCACCCACTCCCCTTGTAGGGTAGGGGCCGTTTTGCTCCCACTCCCCTGGCCACAGCTAATTGTCCAGGGGAGGAGACTGGACAGGACAGGCCACCCGCTGGCTGGCCTGAAACCTAAAATCTGGTGACCTCCTGGGAAAAATTAATTGAGCTCATCTACTTCCTCTTCTGAGAATTTGGAAAAGGGAAACAGAGATTGATTTTGGAAGGGAAGGGAAGGGGAGGGAAGCTCTGTTCCCTGTGCTTTTGCCATCTGGGGCCTGTCATTAAATCTCCCTTTTCCTGAGGTAACTTAGTCTCTGTCCTTTGTACCCAAAAGATCCTGACTTCAGCCCAATAAGGTACTTCCTTCTAAGAATTTATCCAGATCCATTGAAAAATGAATGAAATACTTAGGTAATACTAAGTAAGCATTAATTCTCTGGTTTCCCCTCTATCAACTTATAAAATATGTGGGAAAATGTGGGGTAATGGGCATTTGCAGCATTCACAAGTGAAAGCTTAGTAGTCAACCTCAGCCTATACCAGCAAGAGTGGGTATTTGGGAGAAAAACATGTTTCTGGCAAAAATTGCAGATAGTCCTCAATATGCAGGATTCTTTCTCTTTCAAAAGAGCTGCAAAGCTCCCTTCTCACAGCTGTGACAGGACAGGGACAGAGACATGGGCGAAAGGTCTTCCTTTGAGGGGGAGCTATAGCTAACTCAAAGTGAGACATGCCTAACGAGGCAATAGGCATTTTGCAGAATATTCTAGAAAAGGGGCCTCCTCAACTTTTGTGCCATTAAGAGTGGAGATAGCTAGAGCCAAAGAAGGATGGTGGATGGAAACGTGATGTGGCCTCAACATCAGTCACCCCATTGATTGCCAGGGTTGCTGCTGATCTGGGTAGGCACCCTTCCATGTCACTGCTGCACATGCTTCCTTCCTAAAATGGCCTGCTTGGGGCTGGCCTGGTGGCGTGGTGTTTAGGCTCGTGAGTTCCGCTTTGGTGGCCCGGGGTTCGCTGGTTAGGATCCTGGGTGTGGACCCACTCACTGCTCATCAAGCCATGCTAAGGTGGCGTCCCACATAGAAGAACTAGAAGGACCTACAACTAGGATATACAACTATGTACTTGGGCTTTGGGGAGAAAAAAGAAAAAGAGGAAGATTGGCAACAGATGTTAGCTCAGGGCCAATCTTCCTCAAAAATAAAAAAATAAAAAAATAAATGGCCTGCTTGATGCAGCATGCTTACCTTCCCAGACAGAGGAAGACACTTCTTCAGTCAAGGGTGCTTAAGTGTCTGTGCCTCCTGCTAGAGCCTTCAAGTAAACTCTAGAGATGCCTGTGCAGAAGAGTGTAGGTAAGGAAAGTTTCCAAGATACTAGACATGACCAGTGGAGACACTGAATTGCGGTAGCCTGCCTGTCAAAAGGATAATTTATGAGCACTCTGTACTTAAAATCTGAGCTTTGAGCAATTGCAAAGAGAGAGATAAAACAGTCTGTAATTAGCTGTTACTACCTTGTACATTCTGTTTGTTTAGACTGGAAAATCCTTTGCCCCTGTGAACTTCTGGAAAACCTTGACTCAGTCTTCAAGTTTAACTCCAACATCGCTTCCTCAAGAAAACCTTCCCTGACTTTCCCAGGCGCCTGTGTTTCCTCCCCAGTGCTCCCATTGAGCCTTGGACATGCTTTTAGTAGAACAAGGTCTTCTTGAACCTCTCAAAGTCAGGCACAGTCTTATATTTATCTTTGTGCCCAGTGCGTGGCACATGGTGGGTGCGTCAAGTATTTTGGCCAAATAAATGAAAATGTTGTTATAGAAAGATGCTCCGATCCAGTGGGCTTGTCTTTATAAGACAAGAATGAAGAAGACACCATAGTCAAGGGAGTTGAACGTTGAGGACGAAAGTCAACAAAGCTTTGATGACAACAAAAGGAAGATATAGATTGAAAAGCTGGCTGCCTCTAGACCCAACAGCAGGAAATAAGACAGAAAAAGATTTTGAGAGAAAAGCCCTAAGACTTCTTAATTGAACAAAGAGATTCAACTCTGTGGCAAAGATCAGATTATTATTTCATATCATCAAGGGAACTCTTGTTAAATGGGGGTGGGAGTTGGAGAAGACATGGAGGCCAAGAAG
This sequence comes from Ceratotherium simum simum, assembly GCF_057802395.1. Taxonomy (NCBI): domain Eukaryota; kingdom Metazoa; phylum Chordata; class Mammalia; order Perissodactyla; family Rhinocerotidae; genus Ceratotherium; species Ceratotherium simum. The sequence continues at coordinate 7,319,947 of NC_141931.1, forward strand.
CAAATCAGTAAGAGTCTTGGGAATTATGTCTTAAGAAAGAAATAGACCAGAATTTTGCTATATTTTGGGGGGAAATTTTGTATCCAACACACCAAGAGCCTCACATAAAAAGAGCCTTGTACTTTAAAACAAACCTTGGCTGGCCAAAATTGCAAAGACAGTAAGTCATGTGTGTAATTGCTACAGCCTCTGAGGAAGATATTCTCCTGTGTGCCCACTTCAGGTGGAGAACAAGTGACAAGGAAGTTCCTCCCAATTGGCAGGCCCAGGTCTAACCAGGGAACCTCCTCCACTGCCAGGGCAGGTGTCTTTACAAGGCCCGCCCACTGAATTTCATCATTGCAATGAATCGGTAACTGATAGGGGCCTGTCCTTCTTCCCATTTCCAAATGGGAACTTTTATTGTGGTTGACATGTCCCTGCTCCACCATTGTATGTTTGAGTGCATATATGGGAGGGAACGAGGTGAGATAATTTATATTTTAGTTCAGAGTTCACCGGAACACAAAGAGCCCCATCCAAATCTGAGGGAGAAAACTGAATCAGAGCAATGTTCTGGAGTATGCAATAACTGGGTGGCACTTTCCACTAACACCCTCGGGGGAGACGGGTGGGTGTGTTCTATGGTGTAGGAAGAAGGCTGCAAATGAGTATTTGGTGCCAAGAGTAGAAGGTGGCAGAGATTGGTAGTGTTCACCACAATTCATGTTCTCTTCTTTCTGGGCACACAGTCAGACCGCATTTCCCAGCCTGCCTGGCAGTGAGGTATGACCATGTGGCCAATGGGATGTGGCGGAAGACCCATGAGGATCTCCCCTGTGTGAATTTCCCCTTCTTCTGGCTGGATGTCAATGCCCAAGGTGACTGAAACTGGAGCTGCTCCCCACCACCTGACCCCCAGCAAGGAACACACTTTTGAACTCCTACGTGTTGAGAAATAGTCTTGTATTGTGTTAAGCCACTGAAGTGTTGGGGGTTTGTTACAGCAGATGCCAATTTCTAGCTAATGCACAGCTTCCTGCTTTTCACTACTTGAGGCAGGGGTAGCCGGGACTAAACTCTTGCCTGACGCATTCTTGGGGTTCCTTGATTTATAAAGAGAGACAAGACCCTTGAAGAGGAGAAAAAAAATTCTTCAACTGGTGGGATGGAGTTTCAGAGAAATTGGATTAGATCATTAACAGGTATTTGACCTCATCTTGTACCTGAGGGTGGTGAAATGGGACAGCGCTCAGTGAACTTGAACCTTATGGTCAAGATTATGGTGCTCAGGATGGACAGATTTAGAGAATGCTTCCCCAGACAAGGTTTGTTCCTGTATGGCTGATGTTCACATCATAAAAATAAAACACTTTGTTTTATTTCTCCATTTTTTCCATTGATTAATTATTTTAATATTAGAGGAGAGTATTTAATAACATAAGAAAATGTTCAAAACAAATTAAGTGAAAAAGACTGCTAATAAAATAGTATGCTCAGCATAGTCCCAATTTTAAAAAGTGAGCCAAAAGTCTACAAGTACAGGGGCCGGCCCCATGGTGTAGTGATTAAGTTCAGCGTGCTCTGCTTTGGCAGCCTGGGTTCACAGGCTTGGATCCCAGGCGTGGACTTACACCCTTGTCAGCCATGCTGTGGTGGTGACCCACGTAGAAAATAGAGGAAGATTGGCACAGATGTTAGCTCAGGGCGAATCTTCCTCAGCCAAAAAAAAAAAAAAAAAGTCTACAAGTACATTTACATACACATTATCACTAGAAAGATGACACTAAAATATTGAGTGGTCGTTTGTAGTAGTAGTGTTAAGTGTAATTTTTGTATTTGTCTTTATTCTATTCAATATTTTTCCAACTCTTCTCAATGGATAATCATCACCTCCAGATGAGCAAGAACAACAAAGGCAATAGAAGTTATCTTTAAGGAAAAGACAAAGAAAAAAATCTTGTCTTAGAATAAAAAAAATCCAGTTTCTTCGCTCGTCATTACTGTGAGTTCTTGGTCAAGCTCATATCCCAGCAGAGAATTAGGGATCCATCAGTTCATCAATAATACTAAAGCTGCAAACAACAATCTTCTATTTACTCTAGAACTTGAAAAGTATGAAGACTTCACTGATTATTTTGTATTTAAAGAACCATTTATTGCTTTCCAGTAAGCACACTCCTACTAAATTTGGGAACTATATTACTCTTTTCATGGCCTTCGTTGCTGAACTCAGGCAAATCCAGCCATGTAAGTATTGCAGTGTCATCAGCATCAGAGCACTGCTTTTCTTCTGCTTGTGTGATCACATCCTGGTTCAGAATGTGTTGGTGGATCTTCCCTCCCCGAGACAGAGTTCCACCAGCAGGTGGAACCGTTCACATTCCACGGACACAGAAGATTGACCAAAGTGGAGTTTCTGGAACATTAGGTACCATGAAGGGAACTGAGATTTCAGCACCTCTCCTCCCTCTACCTTTAGCCACCACTGCCACTTCTATTCTTTCTTTAATGTCCTTGTTTTAAGATTTTTTTTCCCCCCAAAGCCACAGTAGTTAGTTATATGTCATAGCTGCACATTCTTCTAGTTGCTGTATGTGGGACGCGGCCTCAGCATGGCCGGAGAAGCCGTGCGTCGGTGCGCGCCCGGGATCTGAACCCAGGCCGCCAGCGGCAGAGCGCGCGCACTTAACCACCAAGCCACGGGGCCGGCCCAAATGTCCTTGTTTTAGAGTTCATCCTGTGACATAAACATCCTTTTACTGGAACAGAATAAACCTGTGATCTTTGTGTTAGGATAGTCCTCAAGTTTGGAAAACTTTTCAGCCCTCTGTTTGGACCCTAAACACAAACTGAGGAAAAGGCAGTGGGATTAGATGAACATTTGCACACTGGACTTCAGTGGTCTGTAAATTCTAAGCATTTACTATGGAAAGATCCAGACAGTAAGTGGTATAAACATGAGAAACATAAAAACACTTTTTGATGAAGTGTGGCTTATTGGGAAGGGTGTAAACTTTGGAGCTCAACAGACACAGGGTCAAACCCCATGCCTCACAAGTGGCATGACCTGAAGCTAGCTTTTAGCTTCTCTGAACTTGATCTTTCTTGGAAAAGTGAGGGTCACAGGACCTATCCTGAAGTGTTGGTAGGAGAATTAAGTGGTAAATGTATGAAAAGTGCTCACACAGTACCTCGTACTCAGTAGATGCCCATTCAGTTTGCCTCTTTTCCCCACTTCCGTGGGTTGTTGTTAGATTAGATTTGGGGAGAGGCTAAGACAAATAAAACCAGATGGGAGGAACACATTGGGTAAAAATCAGGGTAAAGCTAAAAAGCAAGAGGTGAATATATAGAATGTAAAAGAAACAATTTTACTCAAAGCATGCCACGTAAGCAGAAAGAAGTGCTATTGAGAAGTCTGCCCAGCAAAAGGGCAGACCAGACTACCTTACCAGAGCAACTCCTACAAAAAGGACCCCTTTCATAGGCCAAGTATGGGCTGGGACCGGTCAACTTACTAAAGCCACCATCTTTTATCATCTAGCAGATAGAATTTTTCCAAATGGCAATTGTCATCATCACAATGGCCACATTAATGGGGGAAAAAAAGGAAAAAAGGAAAGATTGTTCGTGAATGTAGAATATTTCTTTCAAACTTATATTAATTAAGGAATTCCAATGCCATTTCGGACTTAAGCTACATGGGTTGCATAGTTTACCCAATCAGATTGAGATTATATTGTCTGCATTTTTCGGCAATTACATGTTGATACACCCCCAACTATCTGGTTTAGAATCAGCATTTGATATAAAATTGGTTGATTCAAGGGATTGTTAGGTCAGTAAGTACAGTCGTCTCTCTGTGTCGGCAGCCCAATGGTTCCAGGACCCACCATGGATACCGAAATTGCAGATGCTCAACTGTCTTAGTCGGCCCTCCATGTCCACTGGTTCCGCATCTGTGGATGCGGAGGACCGACTGTAACTCTATATTGCTGATTCAAATCCCGCTCTGAAGAGTCACTAAGTAAACAATTTTAGGTGATCAACTGCAGTTCTGTGGAAAATTAGCTTTTGCCTCCTTTGATCTTCCAGGGCTATCATTCTAAGTGGCTCTGTGGCTTTCCATGGGGAGCTGTAGCTTAGGTGTCCCTGTGTGGAGGAGTTACATAACTAAGCTTTCACTTGGGTATTTAAAAATCTTTATATAAGGAATTTGTGCTTCTGTGTGTAAAAAATACATTCCTGCCTATAGTAAAAACTGAACATGCTTATGTTTCTCTTTCCTCCATTAGTCTCTCCCCAGAAGAAACCGCTTCTAACAATGTAGTGCATTATATATTGACACTTAGATAGTTTTTATGTGATTGTACTATTTGTACACATATTATTTAACAAACTGATTTTTTCTTTTCTTTTCTTTTTTTTTTTAGTAAGGAAGATTGGCCCTGGGCTGACATCCACGCCCATCTTCCTCTACTTTATATGTGAGAGGCCTGCCACAGCACGGCTCGATAAGCGGTGTGTAGGTCCATGTCCGGGATCCGAACCTGCGAACCCCGGGCCGTCAAAGCTGAGTACGCGAACTTAACCACTATGCAACCAGGCCGGCACCAACAAACTGATTTTTTTAAATCTTAACAGTGTATTAAGGATATCTTTTCACATCAGTAAATACAAATTTTCCTTGTTATCTTTGCAGCAGCATGGTGAGAGGAACAACAGAGTGCAGGAATGAGAGCATGGATTCCTTGGGTTTGAAACTCATTTTTGCAACTTAGGTCCTGTGTGAAGTTGGGCCAGTTACTTCACGTGTCTTAGTTGCGTCATCTGTAAAATCTGTTGTAATAAAACACTTTTTGTGAAGATTAAATGAATTAATACAGATATAGCACCTACAACAGTCCCGGTGCACAGCAAGTTCACTGTATCCATAACCAACTCAATCATTTCCTTAGTGGAGTTTTAAGTTCTTTTTAAAGTTTAACTGTTACAAAGAATGCTATGATGAACATTCTCATACACATATTTTTGAAGACTTTGGCTGGTATTTGTACAGGACAGAAGTGAGAAGGAGGGATCATGTAGGATGCTCACAGAGAGCTGTGGTTTGCCTAACTGCTCCAAAAGTCGAACCAATTCACACTCCCACCAACAGTGTACATGACGGCTCATTTCCCCAGACTTTTGCTCAAACTAGATTTTATAGTCAAACATTTTTTTCCCATCTAATAGGTGAATAAATAGCTGATCTTTGACACATTGAATTACAGCATAAGAGTGTTTTACCCAAAAGATCCACAAGGCAACCAAACTGGGCAGAGGCCATACATTATATATTTAAAAATTTTAATAGAATGTTCTCACCTTTATCTAACATCAAGATTTATGAAATTCTTATCTTTTCTTTCCATGATGCTTCTATGTGTCTTCATTTTGAATGTAGGGTTTTCGAAAATAAATTTTCCTTCTCTTGATTTCCTTCCTTTTAAATTCTACAGATACTATGAATACTTAAGCTTTATGGGGAAGTTATGTTCTAGTTGCTATGAGCACATGAAGTCCTATAATAAGAATAAGAAATATGTTGGTAATCTCTACCCTCCTCAGTACACTTTCTGAGTACCTACTTTCCAAAACTGGTCTCTAGGAGACTGTGATATGAGTGGGTCCTAGTTGCAAAGGATTTAATCTCTATCACAGACTAAAATTTTATAGAAACAACTTGGAAACACCAGGGTTAAGTCAAATGAGCATTCATGGCCATATTTACTCCTTTCTAAATTCTTGAGTTAGGAATCATTTTTGCCACTTAGGTTCTGTGTGAACTTGGACAAATGTATGAAAAGCATCTCTTGTCAGTCCTGTTGGTTCCACTTGTTTTATTTGCTGTCTTGTTCGCCCTCTGCTGGTTTTTCAGAAGAAGAACATGAGTGATTAGAAATACTTGCTCTGATCCAGTGAGATTTTTCTTGTTTGTTTTTGTTTTGGGAAATCAAAATTTCAGTTGAACTCCCTGATTATAAAAATGTTAAAAGAAGACATGTGAGTTTTAATGGGTTAGATTAATTTGAATTACTGTGAGTGTTTGGAGATAAGGCATGCAAGTAGAAGAAAACCAGCTTGACCTCTTTTTATATACATCTTACTGTTTCATTCCTCAACGATGGATTTTCTCCTGTGTATAATTATAGTTACATCATAAATTCAAGGAGTAGAATGTACATGAATATATACATATCCTGGAACCAATGTGGGCTCCCAGAGCTGAAAGTGTCCTGAGACACTGAAAAAGAACACAGAAGGAGACACTTTCTACTTATTATTAGACCCATTAATTCAACAAAATGTAATAGAGAGTTTTCAGAGTCTTAAAAGGCTCCATTTTACTTACAAGTTCTATGCAATACCTATTACAGGAAATCTTCAAAGCTTGTAGGCATTATAATGATAACAGTTCATTTAAGAGCCAATTCTGTCAAGTGTCCTGGTCTGCCTGGGAAATGTACCCAGGACAGCAAAGCACACACAAGGGAGGTGATGCTCCTTGTCACTAGCTTCCACTCTTCACAGTATTGTTTTTCTTTGTCTGGCATCCTTTTGCTCTTTTTCTGGTAACAGCACCACCAAACCTTTGGAGAACTGCCCTTTCTCCTAAATGTGATTTTAGGGGATTTCCGATCACAAACCTTGGATCCATGACCACGGGGTTGGACACAGAAGCAAAGTCTGAAGGACTGTGATATTACATCTCCCTAATCAAAATGATTGGCAAACGACCCAAACCTGACCACTTCTTCTCTGGGATTTTGTATGTTGATGCTGGGAGAGAGAAGCTCTCTCTTTCCTCTAGGCTCACAAACCTGGGATCATGAAAGCCTGAACCTGTCATAATGCTCTTCTACTCCCACCTGCTTTATGGTGAGCACCCAGAAGAGTAGACATGGAGAGAAGTAGATGGAATTGAAATGTATTTGGAAGCAGAATCTGCTGAAGGATTGAATTGGAGGCAGAGGATGAGCAAAAGGGAAGACTCAAGAATAACTTCTAGATTTCTAATTTTGGTTTCCGAATGTGTTACCATTTGTTAACATAGGGAGAGAACCAGGAACGGGATTGGGGAGGAGACCAGAACTTTGAGGTGACAATCAGGACTCCTGTTTTGAGTATATGGACTTTGAGATATCTGTGAGATAGCCAAGTGGAGATGTCAAGTGTGCAGTTGGATATGAGACTTTGGAGCTAGAGGGAGAGATCAGAGCTGACAATATTAATTTAGGATTTGTGACATAAATTGTTTGTGAAGATATTGGAGTGGATGAGAATATTTAGATACAGAAGATGGTGAAGAGAAGAACGCCCAGAACCAAGTTTTGAGGAGGATCATATTTTAGTGATTGAGTAGAGAAGGAGAACTTAGTAAAGGAGACTTAAAAGGAAAGACTAGTAACATGGAGAAAAAGTCGAGTGAGAATAATGTCGTAGAATTGGAGAGAAGAAAGTTTCAAAAAGAGGATAGTGGTGAGCTAAGTCAAAAGCTGCTGAGAATTAGAGAAATTTGAGATCAGAGACACATTCATTGAGTTTGGCAATATGGAGGGCATTAGTGAAGTTGAGGAGCATTTGCAGTGGAGTAATGGGCATGAAAATGAGTTCAGAGTAGGTTAAAAAGGAATGGTGGTGACCAGCACTGTAGATGGCATCATGGGTTCATGGGAAACTCCTTACCTCCATCCCTTTACAGCCCACCCCCCGCCCCACACACACACACTCTGGTATGAATACATAGCAGTGACTGATAAAGTATTTTAAAAATATTTGAGAGACTATCATTGTAACCCCTGGCAGAAAAATTCATTCCTTGGGTGTTTGACTCCTTTTCAGCAGAGCCCAGAATCATGCAGATTGTAACAAAAATATTGAGGAGGTCTTTAGGTATAAAAATGGAGCTGCTATTCTCACTTCCATCTCTTGATTCTCCAATTCACATACAGCTGATTCACATGATTCACAGAAGAGATGTTCTATAACGTCTCCACTAATGCTGAAGGAGCTAATTCCAAGGGGAAATACGGGGTAGGGTTCCTGCGAGCTTCTGGTCACAGCATTTTCATCAACCAAAACACCACTGTGTACTCTAGGTTCATTCGTCAACATCCTTGTAACACACTTAGCGGGCATTTAAAAAATTCTTCGACAGCCTCCTGACCTGCAGAACCTGCCTTGCCTACAAGTTTTACAGTTTTCATGCTGTGTTGCCTTTTGTAACGTGTGCGCCGGCACTAGCCCAGAAGAGTTTAATGGCTTCTTGACCTTGGGTAATGTGACCGTAAATTTCTTCGGGTTTCAGCCTCACAACAATGGTGTCCACTACACTTCTTTTTTTTTATTGGTCATCGTCTCTAAATCCACAAATTTAGCCCCTTTTCCATCTTTTCCATAGCCTCATCACACACTGTACATGTTACTTTAGCACTTTCTGCAGTGGCCTGACGTACAGATTCACGAATTTCCTCTTCCTTTTTCTGGGTATGCCATATTCTTAATTCCTTGACATCGAGCACACAGACACAGCACTGTAACTCATGCCTGGACGAAGCTTATTTAACACACACATTTTCTCCGTAAGGCACATCACAGCCTTCTTGCCTTTAAGAACACTAGATGGCACTTCAGTACTATGCTTGGGGGCCATTTCACACAGTGAAATCACCAGCAAAAGCACAGAAATGTGAAAAATGTGGCACTAAATAGGTCACAAAAAGGACACTTGTTCAGTTTGAGAGCTGAAACAAGAAGGCGAGTGTCGTCTTGCTCAACCTCAGCTGGCAACATGTGCACGGGCAACTGGGCATGTCCTCAGATGACAGCAAAAGTGCTGTTGGTATATCAGTATTGTGGTTACAAATAAATTTTAGTGAGTAGGCAAACTAGTAAAAAGGGAATCCATGCATGATGAGGGTTGACTACCTTCTGGCTTTGGGAAGAGTGTTTTAGTCTTCTTGGGCTGCTATAGCAAAATACCATATGTTGAGTGGCTGATACAACAAACATTTATTTCTCACAGTTCTGGAAGCTGGGAAGTCCAAGATCAAGGTGGCAGCAGATTTGGTGTCTGGTGAGAGCCCACTTGCTGGTTCATAGATGACCGTGTACTCACCTGGTGGAAGGGGCAAGGGAGCACTTTGGGGTGTCTTTTATAAAGGCAATAATCCCATTTATAAGGGTTCCACTCTCATGACCTAATCACCTTCCAAAGACCCCACCTCCAAATACCATCACTTTGGAAATTAGGTTTCAATATATGAATTTTGGGGGACACAAACATTCAGTCTATGGAAACCAGTGCCATATATTGATGGTCAGTTCTGAGTCTATACCAAAATCCTACAGTGAGATTGTAACGTTACATCAGTCCTCTTCCAGTTGGTGCTAGCATACTATGCATACCCATCTGTAATCCAGGTTCAAAATTCCCATCAGTCAACTAGATATAATAAGCTCCCCACGAGGCCATAGGTGTTTGGAGATTGAAGTAGCAGTGGATAGGAGAAGATCTGCTGGGAATATAAGCGACATATTCATGCAATTCATTTGTATCTGCAAGACCTGCTTGGTCAGGATTAGGTATCTGATACTTCCACCTGATAATGGAATGCCTCTGGGCACCTCAACTGTATGGAGAAATGAATCAGAAAAAAACACTTTTGTCATGGGTAGTACAGTCACATAATCACCTCATGACTCATGGTCAGGCTTTCAGCTTCTACCAGGGTTCAGTAGCAAGCCAAGAGCTGTTTCTGAAAATGAAAATTGTTACTAACATAGTACAGCATAACTGCTCTAAAACCTATTCTCCAATCATGGTTGGCTTCAGGATCCATACAGACTTCTCTTGTTCTGGGCCCCACTAAAAGATGGCAATCTTTTAGTTCATACAGTATATGCACTACAGAAAGACATCTAAATGTGATATAGGTATCTGCTGTGGTCTAAATGTTGCTGTCCTCCCGGAACTCATATGTTGAAATCCTAACACTCAAAGATGATGGTACTAGAAGGTGGGGCCTTTGAGAGGTGATTAGGTCATGAGGGCAGAGCCTAAGCTACCCAGTCTCTGGTATTGTGTTATATCAGCCCAAATGGACTGAGGCAGTAGCCTCTAAAATCCGCAAAGTCCAATCAAGTGTTTTGCCTCTTTCTTAAGGGTAGGGGTCATATTTTTATGAAATTTATCTCCCACACTTTAGCAGGCATATATCTTAGTTGGGCATCCAAGGAACTTGCTAATTCTAGTTCATCAGGTCCCATCCATATAAATGTCATCAAAATAGCAGACAAGTAGGATGTTGTCTAGATAGTAAGAATATTAAGTTCCCAGAAGTCTCCCTTGACTAAGGCCAGGGAGGAAATGAGGTGAGATAGTAAAAATATCCTGCTGTCCCTGACAGGCAGAAGCATACTGTTTCCAGATTTCTCTGCTTATTGAGTCAGAGGGGGAAAAAAGCATTTTCCTGACTGACAGCAACATACCAGCTTCCTGCGTCTGTGCTGACTTGCTACAGTAAAGAGATCGTATCCAGAAGAGCAGGTCTAATTAGAGTCACTAACTAATTAAGCTTAGGATAATCCACTGTCATCTTCCAAGATCTATCTCTCGTCGGCAAAGGCTCCACTGCTGCATTTAATGGGGATTTAACAGAAACAACACCTCTTCATCTTTCAAAATTTTAAGAAGGCACCAACTCCTATAATTCTTCATGGATGTGCTGTTGCTTTCTGTTTACAATTTTAGCAGGGAGGAAAAACTCAAAACATGTTCACTTGGCCCTTCCAACCACTGTCCTTATTTGCACAAGTCAGGAGCAATGTGGGGGTTCTGCCAGTTGCCCAAGGCAGGAAGAAAGGGGAAGGGTTATCATTAGCTGTATCTGTCTCTTCTATTCAGAAAGCAAAAACTTGCCCAGACACTTCCCAGCAAACTGTCACTTAATGTCTCATTAACAAAATCTTGCCACTGACCTCTAGCTTCAAGGGAAGCTGAAAGTCAAGTATTTAAGATGTCCACTGTCCATAGTGGAGAGCAAGAGAGACAGATGAATAATTGTCAGAGATGTAGGAAGAGAACCAGGAGAGCATGTGCTGGAAGCCTAGAAAGAAGGGAGTTTCAGGAAGTGCAAAATGTTGCAAATAAGTCAAATCATGATTAAAAACAAATCTTTGGATTTAACTTTTGAAGATCACTTAAGACTTGAGCGAGAGGAGTTTCAGTAGGGTATTAGAGTTAGAAGCCAGATCATAAGGGGTTTATTCAAATACTGAGAAGTTAGGTAAATAAAAGCAATGAACATTGACTTCAGTTGAAAGAAGTTTAGCAACTTATGCAACATAAAATCAATTCATATTCATGATATTAATATGTTAATAATATGTCAATATAATTCTATTTAAAGTAACATATTAATGTGTTATTAGTTATATTAAGTAAAATAATATAATTATATTATTAAAAGTATCAATTTATATTTATGTAAATATTAATACAATTCGTTAATGTGAATCACATTATGTATTATACATAATCACATAATCATCATTAAATAATCCATACTTTATTCATTAACAACATATAGATTGCTTATACATTATGTTAAGTTATTAATAACATTACAGTGTATTAAATACCAACATATTATTGACATCATCAATATATTACCTAATATAAATATATTTTAATGTTAATTATAATTATTTTAATAATTATATTGATTAATGTAACTTACATTAATATTACTGAATTAATAAGAAAAAGGAATACTACCCAACTAAGAACAGGCAAAGGAAGTGTTTATGCAATTCATAGAAAAGGAAAGATTAGCGATCTGGTGTCAAGATGGTGGAGCAGGCAGACTCTGAACTCACCTCCTCCCATGGACACAGCAAATTTACAACTACTCTTGGAACATTTACCCCTGAGAGAGAAATGAAAATTGGATAAAAAGAACCCCCACAACAAGGGACTGTGCTGACTGAGGCAGAAGAGGCAGAAATCCTTTCTGGAGAGGAAAAAGCCACCTTCTAGCCATGGTGCTCATGGCCAAGAACAATCTTAAGGTACAACGCCTTTCCTGGAGGAGTGGGGGGTCTGAGCAGGAGAGATTTACCACAATAAGTGCTTTTGGACTCAGCACAACCAAGATGAGTGTCATAATATCTGGCTTTGCTGGCTACTAACAACAACGGGGAATACCCCCAGAAAAGCTATCAGACATAAGAAGGAAAAAAAGCCTGCTTTTAAAGGGTCTACACACAAATTCACCTGTTTCAGAAAGCAACCTTAAAATCACCAGAAAGAAAGGTGCACGTTCCTTTGGCAAAAAGAAACTCACTTGATAGGCTCCGGACAGATCTTGGTGAGAGGTGAGACATTTCTAGTCTGGGACCACCTCCCCAGGGACTGAGACATTTGCGGCAGCCATTATTGTGACTTAGTACAGGCGTGCTGACACAGATGCTGGCATATGCCATTGGAGTTCTTCCACTGGGCTGTTAGCACAGGGATCTGCCCCACCTACTAGAGCACTGATTTAATCCAGCTCAGCCAGGGCAGGCCGCTGGCCCTTGGGCAACTAGTGGGCCTGCATAGGCTGGGTGTGTGGGCCTTTTGCAGCAGGGCAAGTGTGCCCACTTCAGTGGGTTGGGGCATGCCCACAGGGCATGACTGTGTCAATGGTGTGTGTGGCACTGGGGGCGGTGGGGCTTGTCAGCTGCAGCAGACTTGTGCTTCTCAAACAGCACATAGGGGATGGGCCCCATCTTCCAATGCCTGAAACAACTGGGTGCTCCCAAGCCTGAGGCCAGCCCCACTCAGCTGCACTCCTGAGAGAGCTGACAACAGCTTTGCAGGCTGGAGGCCTACAGCAATTGTAAGCCCCTGAGCCTAGCAACCAGCCATGCTGGGGGCCTACTCACTTAACACAAAAACTGAAACAGGAATGTGCTATTAGATCTTACAGCCAACTGGGCTGGGGCTCCCCACACATAATAAAGTGACTGAAAGGACCATAGCAGCCACACACAGCTGAGTATTACAACCAGCCATCCAAAGGGATAGCCTAGCCTCCCCAAGCATCTGCAGCAAGAGCAACCCTGCCACAACAGAAGGACAGGTAGCCCACCCAGGGGTCACTCCTGGAACATTTGGAACTGGTGATGAGAGGAAGACACACTACTGGGCCTCATATGGCATCTGTTATGTAAGGCCACCTCTCCAAGATTGGGAGATATTGCTGATCTACCTAATACATAGATATAAGCACAAAGAAAGAGGCAAAATGGGGAGACAAAGGAATACATTCCAAATAAGGACAAATCCTCAGAAAAAGAACTAAATGAAACAGAGATAAACAATCTACTGATAAAGAGTACAAACTAATTGTCATAAGGATGCTCACTGAACTTGGGAGAAGAATGGATGAAATCAGTAAGAACTTCAACAAAGAATTGGAAAATATAAAAAATAACCAATCAGAAATGAAGAATACAATAATGGAAATGAAAAATTCACTAGAGGGACTCAATAGCAGAGTAGATGATACAGAAGAACAGAGCAGTGACCTGGATAAAAGAATAGAGGAAATCACCCAAGCTGAACAGATACAAGAAAAAAGAATTTAAAAGAATAAGGACAGTCTAAGGGACCTCTGGGACAACATCAAGTGTACAAACATCTGTATTATAGCCATCCCAGAAGGAAAAGAGAGAGACAGAGGGACAGAGAATCTATTTGAAGAAACAATAGCTGAAAACTTTCCTAACCTAAGGAAGGAAACAGACATCCAGGTACAGGAAGCACAGAGAGCACCAAACAAGATAAACCCAAAGAGGCCCACACCAAGACACTTTATAATTAAAACGTCAAGAATTAAAGATAAAGAGAGAATCCTAAAAGCTGCAAGAGAAAGGCAACAAGTTACATACAAAGGAAATCCCATAAGGCTATCAGTTGACTTCTCAGCAGAAATCTTACAGGCTAGAAGGGAGTGGCATGATATATCTAAAGTGCTGAAAGGAAAAAATCTACAGCCAAGAATACTCTACCCAGCAGGTTATCATTCAGAATGGAAGAAGAAATAAAGAGTTTTCCGGACAAGCAGAAACTAAAGGAGTTGATCACCAATAAACCGGTCTTACAAGAAATGCTAAAGGGACTTATTTAACTGGAAAAGAAAAGACCGGAAATAGGAAGAAGAAAATTATCAAAAAAAAAAAACCCAATAAAATCATTGGTAAAGATAAATATACAGTAACAGTCACCAGATCAACCACCTATGAAGTGAATATGAAGCTCCAAAGACAAAAGTGCTAAATTATCTATTTCCATGATAAGAGGATAATGGATACACTTGTACAAAAAAGAGGTTAAATATGATATCAAAAACATAAAATGTGAGAGGAGGAGAGTAAAAGAGTAGAGCTTTTAGCAAGAGGTCAAACTCAGGAGACCATCAACTTTATATAGATTGCTATATATGTAGGTTATTATATATGAACCTCACAGTAATAACAAACCAGACATCTATAATAAATACACAAAAAATTAAGACAAAAGAACCCAAAAGTAATACTAAAGAAAACCATCAAACCATAGGGGAGAGAGAAAGAGAAGAAGAAAGGAACAGAGAAGACCTACTAAAACTCCCAGAAACAAAAGTAACAAAACGACATTTGTACATTTGTACAAATTACATTTGTACATATGTACATTGTTATCAATAGCTATTTTAAATGTCAATGGGCTAAATGCTCCAATCAAAAGGCATACAGTGGCTGACTGGATTAAAAAAAAGACCCATGTATATGCTGCATACAAGAGACACACTTCAGTCCTAAAGGCACTCACAAACTGAATGTGAAGGGATGGAAAAAGATACTCCATGCAAATGGCAATGGAAAGAAAGCTGGGGTAACAATACTTCTATCTGAAAAAATAGACTTTGAAACAAAAATTGTAAAAGAGACAAAGAAGGGCACTACATAATGATCAAGGGAACAATCCAACAAGAGGATATAACACGTGTAAATATCTATGCACCCAACATAGGAGCAGCTATATATAAAGCAATTATTAACAGACATAAAAGGAGAAATAGATAGCAACACAATAATAATAGGGGACTATAACACTGCACTTACACCAATGGATATATCATCCAAACAGAAGATCATTAAGGAAACATTGGCCTTAAATGACAGATGGACTTAGTGGATATATACAGAACATTCCATCCAAAAACCACAGAAGACACATTCTTTTTGAATGCACATGGAACATTGTCCAAGATTGACCACATATTAGGCCACAAAACAAGTCTCAAAAAATTTAAGAAGATTGAAATAATACCAAGCATCTTTTCTGACCACAACTGTATGAAACTAGAAATCGGCTGCAGGAAGAAAATCAGAAAAGCCACAAAAATGTGGAGATAAACAAAATGCTACTGAACAATGATCGGATCATATAAGAAATCAAAGGAGAAATCAAAAAATACCTGGAGACAAATGAAAATGAAAATACCACATGCCAAAATTTATGGGCTACAAGTGGTTCTAAAAGGGAAGTTTATAGCAATACAGGCCTACCTCAACAAACGAGAAAAATCTCAAATAAACAATCTAACAGTGCACCTAAAGGAACTGGCAAAAGAAGAACAAAGCCCAAACTTAGTAGAAGGAAAGAAATAATGAAAAGAAGAGCAGAAATAAATGAAATAGAAACTTAAAAAAATAGAAAAAAATCAATGAAACTAAGAGCTGGTTTCTTGAAAAGATGAACCAAATTGACAAATCTTTAGCTAGACTCACCAAGGAAAAAAGAGAAAAGGCTCAAATAAATAAAATCAGAAATGAAAGAGGGGAAATTACAACAGACACCTCAGAAATACAAAAGATTATAAGAGAATACTACAAAAATCTATACACCAACAAATTGGATAATCTAGGAGAAATGGATAAACTCTTAGAATCATACAACCTTCCAAAACTGAATCAAGAAGAAATAGAGAATTTAAATAGACCAATCACCAGTAAGGAGATCAAAACAGTAATCAAAAACCTCCCCGCAAAAAAAGTCCAGGACCAGACAGCTTCACTGGTGAATTCTACCAAACATTCACAGAAGACTTAATACCAATCCTTCTCAAACTCTTCCAAAAAAATTGAAGAGGAGGGGAAGCTTCCTAACTCATTCTACAAAGCCAACATTAGCCTGATACCAAAAGGACAAGGACAACACAAAAAAAAGAAAATTACAGGCCAATATCACTGATGAACATCAATGCAAAAATCCTCAACAAAATACCAGCAAATCGAGTACAACAACACATTAAAAAGATCATACACCAAAATCAAGTGGATTTATTCCAGGAATGCAGGGCTGGTTCAACACCCACAAATCAATCAACTTGATACACCACATTAACAAAATGAGGAGTAAAACTCACAAGATCATCTCAATAGATGTAGAGAAAGCATTTGACAAGATACAGCATTCAATTATGATAAAAACTCTGAATAAAATGGATATAGAAAGAAAGAACCTCAACATAATAAAGACCATGTATGACAAACCCACAGCTAATATCATTCTCAATGGAGAAAAACTGAAAACTGTCATTCTAAGAACAGGCACCAGACAAGGATGCCCACTTTCACCACTGCTATTTAACATACTGTTAGAAGTCCTAGCCAGAGCAATGAGGCAAGAAAAAGAAATAAAAGAGATCCATACTGGAAAGGAAGAAGTGAAACTGTCACTATTTGCAGATGACTTGATTTATATAGAGAAATACCTAAAGAATCTGTCAAAAAACTTATAGAAATAATAAATGAATACAGTAAAGTTACGGGATACAAAGTCAAAATACAAAAATCAGTTGCATTTCTATACACTAACAATGAAGTAGCAGAAAGAGAAATTAAGAATACAGTCCCATTTACAATCACAACAAAAAGAATGAAATACCTAGGAATAAATTTAACCAAAGAGGTGAAAAACCTGTACACTGAAAGCTATAAAACATTGTTGAAAGAAATTGAAGAAGACACAAAGAAATGGAAAGAATTCTGTGCTCTTGGATTGGAAGAATTAACATAGTTAAAATGTCCATACTTTCTAAAGCAATCTCCAGATTCAATGCAATCCCTATCAAAGTTTCAATGATGTTTTTCACAGAAATAGAACAAAGAATCCTAAAATTTATATGGAACAGCAAAAGACTTCAAATAGCCAAAGGAATCCTGAGAAAAAAGATCAAAGCTGGACATATCACATCCCTGATTTCAAAATACACTGCAAAGCTATAGTAACTGAAACAGCATGGACCTGGCACAAAAACAGACACACAGATCAATGGAACAGAATCAAGAGCCAAGAAATAAACCCACACATCTATGGACTGCTAATTTTCGACAAGAGAGCAAAGAATATACAACAGAGGAAGAAAAGTCTCCCCAGTAAATGGTGTTGGGAAAACTGGACAGCCATGTGCAAAAGAATAAAAGTAGACCATTATCTTACACTATACACAAAAATAGACATAGATACTTGGGACCCATAGCTTTATCATGATCCCTCAATAGAGTGGGGGCACACAGAGACCAGGGCATAAATGGCAGATGCACCCAGTGATTATTTCCCCTGCTTTCAACTGTGTAATAGGGATTGACATACTTAGCAGTTAGGGTAAGCTCCACATTGCATTCTTGGCCTGTGGAGTAATAACCACCATACCAGGGACGGTCACATGAAAGTCCCCAGAATGTATCCTAACCTCCTGGTCAAGACAGTGAAACGAAAACAATATAGCATTCTAGGGAGGATCGCAGAGATTAGCGCCACCTTAAGGATCTTAAGCATTTGGCTGTGGTGGCTCCTATGATATCTCTAGTTAATTTACCAAGCTGGCCCCTGCAGAAATTGGAGAGATCCTGGAGAATGACTGTGGACTGTGACAAGCTCTGCCAAATGGTAGCCTCAGTTGCAGCTGCCCTGCAGGGCATGGTATCTTTGACTAGAGAAGATTAGCATGGCCTCAGGTACATGTTATGCAGCCATTGATTTGGCAAATGCCTTCTTTTCTATCCCAATCAGAAAAGAGGATCTGAAACAGTTTGCAATTATGTGGAATGGATCATACATTTACAGTTTTTCCCTACAGCTAATTTAACCTACTTACTGACTGTCATAATGTAATCAGAAGAGATCTGGATCACCAGGACATCCTGTAGAACACAAAACTGATCTATTACATTGATGACATCTGCTGACTGGACAGGATGAACAAGAGGTGCTAGTAGCAGAAGGCCTTGGTAAGACACATGCATTCCCTAGGGTAGGAGATAATCTCTATGAAGATTCACAGACCTGCCACTTGAGTGAAGATTTTGGGTGTCCAGGGGTTGGGGTGCACCAGTACATCCCCTCCAGATTAAAAGACAAATTGTGGCATCTTGCGTCTCTTACCACAAAGAAGAACGTACTACCCCTGGTAGATGTCTTCACATTCCACACCAAGGCACAGGGCTCCTGGTCACGTACTGAGTGATCTGAAATGCTGGCAGCTTCGAGTGAACTCTGCAACAGAAAAAGATTCTGCATCAGGTCCAGGCTGCGCTACAAGCAGTCCTGCCATTTGGATCATTCGATATGGCAGACCCTGTGTTGTTGAAAGGGTCAGTGGTGGGAAAAGATGCTGTATAGAGTTTATGGCAAGCTCCAGAGGAATAGCTGTTTTGTCTTTCTAGAAATAATTCCTGGTGTGTTACTGGGCCCCAATAGAGGCAGAATGCTTTATTTACCATGGAGCATCAAGTGGCCATGCATCTGAAACTGCTCATTATGAGCTAGGCTGTCTTGAACCCCCCAATCACAAAGTCAAGGGATCTCAGCAGCAGTCCATAATAAGATGGAAATGCTGTATCAGTGACTGAGTCTGAGCAGAACCACTAAGACGCATGAGAAGTTAGACCAGGATCCCCTTCTCCCCATCACAGAAGCATATCTCCTTCAAGTTGCTCATTTGGCCATATAGGGCAAAGAAAGAGATGCTGAAAGAGGGGGGAAAAGCCTGAATTTCATTTATATATAGATTGAATTGGATTGGCTTGTTATGTAGGTGCAAGCTTAAAATGGATAGCAAATGCGTTATAGTCACACAAGGGTAACCTTCAAAGAGAGTGTTGAGGGAAAACTCTTTCCAATGGGTAGAACTTTGAGTCATCACCTGATCATCCACTTTATGTAGAAAGAAAAGTAGCCCAAAGCAAGAATTTATATGAGCTCATGGGCAGTGAGGAATAGCCTGACTGGCTGGTCAAAATCCTGAAAGAAAAAGACTGAAAAATTGGAGACCAGGAAGTATGGGCTAGAGGCATATGAAAGGACATTTAAGGTAGGCATGCTGATTTTCATATGTGTCCTTGCAGCTCCTCCCATCAAGAGGAGGGGTCTATCTCTCCACCTCTTAAATCTGAGTTAGGCCGTGCAACTTTGGCCAAGAGGACAATAGCAAAAGGACGAAAGCATAGGCTTCAGAAGTGCCTAGGCATTGGGGCTTGTCCTCTCTTGCTTCTAGGAACTCTTCTGCCACTGTGAGAAAAGATTGACCTAGCCTCTTAGAAGGTGAGAGCGCATGGAGGGACCCTCAGCCAACCCAGCTTTCCTAGCCAGGGTCTAATGCATCCGGGAGCCCACGGAGCAGAGGCAAGCCATCCTAGCTGAGGCCCACTCAATCACCAACCTATAGAATCAAGAGCAAATAAATGCTTGTTGTTTGAAACTACTAAGTTTTGGAGTAGGTTTGTCATGCAGCAAATGCTAACTGATAATGTAGCTTTCTAGGCTTTGTTCTTAACCTATTAATAGGATTTAAAGGAACTCTTTTGCCTTCAGAGACTTGCTTCTGATTCAGAGAAGCCAGATGTGAGATTCAGAATTGATCAATTTCTTACTTCCAGTGTACCTGCCTTCCTTTCCTAGGGCATTAAGCCTCATGCATCAGCCTTAGAGGTGGAAGTCTTTAAGAGAATATGATTTAAGGAAGAAATTTAAAGAAAAAAATATTAGCTTAATATTTTCAAAACATTATTCCTGTTACTGAAGTTGGCAAGGAGCCAGGGAACCAGTTACTCTTATGCACTGCTAGTGGTAGAATAGATTATACAGATATTTTAGAAGGCAAAGTGGCAGTATCAACAGAAAATTAACATGAATCTACTGTTTGTCTAAGCAATTCCAATTCTTTACATCAGTTTAAGATAATTCAGAAATACATGTTTACAAACAAGCATGCACAAAGGTGTTAATTGCAACATTTTTGTTTTGTTTTATTTATTTATTTATTTATTTATTGTGAGGAAGATTGGCCCTGAGCTAACATCCGTGCCCATCCTCCTCTACTTGGTATGTGGGATGCCTCCACAGCATAGCTGACAAGTGGAGTAGGTCTGTGCCCAGGATCCAAACCTGTGAACCTGGGTGGCCAAAGCGGAGTGCGCAGAGCTTTAACCATTTGGCCACGGGGCCAGCCCTAATTGCGATATTTTAATACCAAAAAACTGAAAACAGAAAAATAGTAATGTACATTATGTTATGCCTATATTGTGGAACATTATGTAGTAGTTAAAAAGAATGAGGTAAATCTCTTCGTACTGGCTAGAAAAGATCTCCAAGATACATTTGTAAGTGAATATGTTAGTTAAGGAAATGCTAAATTCTGTTATAGGCAAACACCAAAATCTCAGTGGCTTAACAATGGAAGTTTTTTTTTCCTCATATGAAATACAGTGAGCAACAAAGGAGAGGGCATATCTGTTCCATGCAGTCATTCGGGACCTCAGGATGACAGAGACTCTCTCATCTTTCACCCATAGTTTCTAAGGTCTCCTGGGGCATTTATATCTAGCCAACAGATGGAGGAAAACAGAGGAATCCTCTGAGGGACCTTTTTATGGGCCAGTCCTAGAAGTGACCCTTCTCACTTCTGCTCATATTTCATTGGCCAAAATTCCATCACATGGCCACATTTAATTGTAAAGTAGCTGGGAAATGTAGTCAGGCTGTGAAGATGGACAAAGAGAAATGAATCTGATGAACGCTCTGTGCCCAAACACTGTTAGAATTCATTCCTACACGTTTACCCCAGGTTTCCATGGATATATGTTGGCGAGGCCTGATTCGTTCAGTGTCCTTCTCTGTGATTATTGTTTGTACTTGCCCTCCAAAGTTTGCTGGGATCTGACTCTAGTTATGAGTCTGGAGGTCATAAGAGGTGGGAGAGTAGGTTTCAAGGATATTGTGGCATCATCCTTGTAAGAAAATTATTTCAGATGAGGCCATTGTAAAGTCTTCAGGGAACAGGAAGTTTCTCTTCAGACTGAGGAAAGGGATACTTTTCCTCAAGTGGGGTCCACCCTGTTCAGATTCTTTGTTATCACTAGCATCTCACTCTTTCCAAATCGGTTCCCTAACTTGAGCATAAAAAAGACGCAGAGAAGCTGTGAATTAAATGTAGGTTGTAATTTTGCATTCTCTAGGCTCAGACATTGGGCCTGGTTTTCACACACTGGCCTGACAGCTACAAAAGACCAGAGGCTCCTTAGGGCAGTCATAGAAGCTCTTTGGTCCTCTGACCACCACTTGGTTGACAATTCCAAGCGCTGAGCTCACCATTTCCTTTCGTTTACTTTGCAGGGCAGTCAAAGCAACCAGCCCACTTGCAATGCTTTTAGTCTTGGTTTCTATCACAGCATTGTATTGCAGCAGCCACTTGGTCTCCCAAAGTCTCCTTTCTAGTACGCTTTTCATTCCAAATAACTTCAGGTGATGATTTTTAAAAGTGCTTGCTGTTCCAAGCCATGGACTATCAGTATTCCATTTTCCACAGCCTTCAAATATAACCAGATCAAATACCTCATCCTAAAGCCTCGAATGTAACCGGATCAAATACCTAATCCTAGAGCCCCATCCTTGTGAGTCTGTTTCCTAAAACCATTTCTGGACAAAATACTCTAACAGTCAGGGTTCAGTCAGGAAAACAGACATCATTCAGGTTGCTTAAACTGGAAAACATTTAATTCAGGGCTCACACAGCCATAGAAAGGACTAGAGAAGCCAAAGTCAGGAAAGGCAGTACTAGGACTTGGGAAATCAGGGAGTTCAGGAATCACAGGAAAATGCCAGCGATGATCTCAGCCGCCTGCAACCCCCAAACAGGTGATTCACAGGAGGATGCCCAGAAACCGTGTCATGTCTAGAAGCTGCATTTGCCGTCCATGGAAGCCTGCTAACCTGCCCTGTTTCTGAAGCAATAACGGCCTCAGCTTCTCTTCCACCTTCCAAATCTCAAGCGAGGGCCAGGCATGAATGGAAGCTGGACTGGAAACACGCTGGCAGGGAGCCTGGGAAGTATTTGCGAGACACCTGCAACAAAAACTAGGTGAAACCCTAAAAAAGCAATCTCTGTCAGAGGCTTCACTGGAGGTTACATATGGTATTTAGAAGATGAGACACAGGATTTAAAGAAGAAATTAGGTCAAATAAGAAGTCAAGTATGGATGAAATTTAACGTCAACCGTTAATCTAGAGCTGGTTAAATAATAGAGAGTGTTTTAGGCTACTAATTTTTGTGGGCAGCTTTCTTCTGTATTTTCATTATAATTAACATAATTTTATCATCTTTATAATGCACTATTTTGTTAAATTCTGACTTTCATTCTGCCATTCATATTATATATTTTTTTCTTATAATATTTACCCTTAGGAAAGTTGAGAATTATACATCATTCTTCACAGAAGTTGAGAGACTTTTTTTTCTACTAAACAATATTTTTTAGTGATTCTCTCTATTATCATGATGAGGCAAGCCAGATAAAATCAGAGGATAATTTTTAATGAAATGTTCCAGAAAATTGTCTTTTTTCTCATCTTCACTTTTGTGAATGGATATACAATCTGTGTATATTTATCTCGTGGATTTCAGATAACTTGTACCGAAAGGTCATTAACAAACCAGTTGAAGTCAGGAATTTCCTTCATTTTCTTTTCATTTTAGATATATTGTAAAAGCATGGAAATAGTCAGATCATGTATAATATGTACACCCAAAATAGAGAACTAAGAAAATTATCTTGATCCTGCCACTGGATTTTTTAAAAAACTTTGAGATATAATTCATATGTCATATAATTCACCCATTTAAAATGTACAGTTCAGATCTCTTAGTATATTCAGAGAGTTGTACAACTGTTACCACAGTTAATTTTAGAACATTTTCCTCACTCCAAAGAGGAAACCCCACATCCCTTAGCTGTCACCCCCAGCTCCCCATCTCTCCCAGCCCCAGGCAACCACCAATCTACTTTCCATCTTTATAGATTTGCCTATTCTGGGTATTTCATATTCAATGGAATCACACAACATGTGGTCCTTTGTGACTAGCTCCTTTCACTTAACGTTTTCAAGGTTCATCCGTGTTATAGCACATATCAGTACTTGCATTTCTTTTTGTTGTCCAACGATACTCCATTGTGTGGCTAAACCACTTATCCATTCATCAGATGATGGACCTTTGGGTTGTTTCTACTTTTTGGCTGTTAATAATGCTGTTGTGAACATTCATTTATGAGTTGTTTTGTGGACATATGATTTTATTTCTCTGCCATTGGATTTCATCTTCTGAGTTAATTGGGCTGCGTTCAGTTTCTAGTCCTCTTGCCTAATCGCACATTATTCAGAATTAGTCACAATCTTTCATTCTCCATGAAGCTTTCTTGACTCTTCTCTCACTGATCTTACTCTCTCCAATATTTGTCATCTAGTCTGTGCAGAACAGTTTAGTTCTTAATTTTACATTGTTTTTATTTTTTTCATGAGAGATGATCTTGTCTAAGTATAAATTTGTCTAAGAGAGAATAATATTTGATATGCACAGCACTTATCCTTGTATAAATTGAAAATATTTTAGCTTAACAGTTGTTAGGATAAAATTAAGTACTTCATACCATACCAATAATTTCTTCTTGGAGACCTTGATATAATAAAGCTTTTATTCTCAATGTATTTTAAGTAATTGAATATAAAATTGAAAACTCTTAATCTAATAGAGGAGAATTGTTCAATTAAATGCTCATTTTTTTTCCTCTTGCTATGAAAAAAGTCTAGACTTGCCTTCCTTCATTATGCAGCCAGAACTGAGATTTACAGGCTTATGGCACTTTACCAACTACAAAGCTCTGAGGACAGCTTTTCTGATATGCCAGACCACATAACCTTAACCTACTCATCAGAGTACTTACTAAAGCAGCCCCACATAAACAGTTGCTGGGAGTGAATTGATGCTGGAACTTTGATTTAGCAATAGCATCATTCTTTCCACATCAGTGGCTGTACCCTGACTCTGACAGTCATGTATGTTATGTACTACTCAATCCAGGAGCTGCTCTTCACCTTGTAGTCCCTGATCATTGCCCACTGAGTGGTACAGAGAGGGAGGTAGTTATAAGTTATTATAAGCAGAAAAAAGTACTGTTGGCTAGTGGAATTGATGAAAGTTTTTGAAGTACTGAGGATATATTCTGGGCCTCATGCTCCCCACTTGCTGCCACTTTCAGTGGTATGAAGAATGATTTCAGTGTAACTTGAATAGGAGACCACTTCCATTGGCGTGCCATCTGCCTAAAATATCAAATTTTGTTAGAACATAAAATATAGCAACAATAATGCTAATTGCAAACACTTAGAGCTGACTATGTGCCATGTACTCTTCTAAGTACTTTATGTATATTCCCTAATTTAATCTTCCCAATATCCTAGTGAGGTAGATACTATTATTGTCTCCATTTTACAGATGATGAAACTGAGACACAGAAAATTTAATTTTCTCAAGGCCACACAGCTAATAACTGGTAGAGCTGGGATTCAGACCCAGGCATCCTGGCTCCTGTGTAGATACTACCTCTCAAACTATTCCATGAAATACCTGGTTGTCACTGAAAACAGCAGGTTAACTTTTATAATCACTGGAATAGCCATGGTCGTTCACATATTTGAATGTTTAAAATTAAAGCTGATGTGGTGCTTAGACTACAAACATATAAATGTTTACCATAAGGTAATTTCCTCTTTCCTCATTTGACCAATATATAAATCTGCGTATGTTGGGGAAGAGGGAGAATCCCCTCTGCCCTTTCCCTTAAGGTTCTTATGGCTGGCCAAATAATTAACAGACAGGTTAGCAGGAGAAAATAATACCAAGTTTAATAACATGTATACATAGGAGAAACCAGGGAAACTGACTTTCTCGACAAATGGTGAAGGTTTTCACCTTAAATAGCATATTCAGGTAGACAAAGGAGGATGTTGGAGGTGGGGGGAGTCAGTTATGGGAGATTACTAGAAAAGCACAGTAAACAAGAATAAGGTTATTATGTAGATTTAAGGCCTCACCTTCCACACTGATAAGTTTCTAGAGATGAGGTCATCCCCTCCTCTTCCCAGTACAGAGAGGGAGATATCTTTACAAATGGAGATTTCCCTTATATGTTGTTTGATATAACATTGATTACATATAAGATTTCTCTTATATGTAAATATTTGTCTGATAACCCTTTGCAGGGCCACCTAGAGAATGTGGCCTGGGAGAGACAGAATTTTTGATAAGATGAGCTTGTTGGTGCCTTTCCTATTGTAACATCTATTTTACATTAAATTACAGTCATCATATGATAGTGGCTCCTTTCTGAAACAGGTCTTCTATGTTAAATTCTTCAGGCAGTTTGGGGGAGGTCAAATGTATCTCATCAGGGAAAATAAGGTAAAGAGACATATTTCAGGGTGGCCAATTTTGGTCTCCCACATGTATTTATCTGATAAAATACAACTTAAAAACATGAATAACGTGTTTTAGTACTAGAGGAGAGGTTGGTAAGCTATTCTGTAAAGGGCCAGAGAGTGCATATTATAGGCTTTGTGGCCATAAGGTCTCTGCTGTAACAACTCAGCTCTGCTGTTACAGCACAAAAGTAGCCATAAACAACGTGCAGATGAAACAGTGTGGCTGAGTTTGGATAAAATTTTAGTTACAAACACAGGTGATCGCAGATTGGTACTAGATTATCAGGAGGTAAAAGTTTTTTTCTCTATTTTAGCTGCCAGAAGCCCAGGATCGACATATAGAGGCCGTAAGATGTGCTGAGAAGACATAAGATCATGGGAAAAGTACAATTGAAAGCAGTACAGAAAATAACCTGAATATTTATAAAGCAGATAAGCAGTGTAGTATGAGAATTATATCAGTTATGATAATAAATATTAAATAAATATGTTATTGTTTAACAAAATCAAAAATTATCTTGATTTGACATATACTTTATGCTTTTTTTAGTTATAAAATATATCATTAATGCAAAAATATATGGATGACTTAAAGAAAAATAAATAAATAAATAAATAAATGGAATATTTCCCAGTGTCTGTGAAGCCTCTACATGGCTTCCTTTCTGTTTATTTGCTGAGTATTTAAGTTTGTTCTGTGGGTCCAGTCAACATTTTCCTCTCATTTAACTGTCTTTCTCTACATTGTTTTGCATCCCTTTCGTTTTGTTAACATTGTGCAAACCAAGCTCTCTAGATCTCTTCTTAAAACGTCTTGACGAGGCTGACACATTATCTCTCTGCTGATTTCCTTTCTTCTAAAGCTCAACCTGTTTCCCTTTTCTTTCAGCTTAGACTTCAAAGATTTTTCTTTCCTGTTTCTCTTTCTGTTTTGAATGATCTTCTTGTTGTTTTTTGTGTGACTTTCTTTTCTTCTTGCAGAATGTGGTCAGTAGGTACCAAAATGTATTTTTGTGTCTTTTCAAAACATTCATACATAAGTATGCTTTTCTTCTTCAACTTGGATACTGATCTCTGATTTATAGCTAATATTTAGTAATAGGTTAATGTCTTATATTAACATACTAAAAACAGTTATTAATAATAACTTATAAGAACTCTACATAGTTATAATTTTAACCCTTTATCTACCTTATATGCTATAAAAATTTTCTTCATATTATTTACCTAAGATTATAATTTACTATGATTTTAAACAACATTAGATTGGAACAAATGAGAGAGGATCATAGTTTATAGATTTGTTTATTTTATACAATAGAATATAATATCTGTGCAAATAATTATTAAATATTTACTCAAAGAACTTGACTTACTCATTTTGTACATTTCTGCAGATTTAAGAAACTCTTAAAAATGACAAGAAGTGGGGCTGGCCCCGTGGCTTAGCGGTTAAGTGCGTGCGCTCTGCTACTGGTGGCCCGGGTTCGGATCCCAGGCACACCGACGCACTGCTTGTCCAGCCATGCTGAGGCAGCGTCCCACATACAGCAACTAGAAGGATGTGCAACTATGACATACAACTATCTCCTGGGGCTTTGGGGAGAAAAAGGAGGAGGATTGGCAATAGACGTTAGCTCAGGGCTGGTATTCCTCTCATACACAAAAAAAATGACAAGAAGGAAGTTAAATGAATATGAAAATGAGAGATTAGTCTCCACGGAGATTTAAAAACCAATCAAATTGAACTAGGAATTCAGATTAATGTGCTAAAACATAACACAATATTTTATCAGTTTTGGGACCTAAAAGTCACTTAATTTTGGGAAATATAAATCACTCAATGCTTTGAGCAGTGAAATACAGATTTTTAAATTAATTCTGTAGACTTGATACTGGTGAAAAAGACAGCTTTTTTCTGTATCATTTCTCTATGAAAAGGGCATGCTGTTGACTGTCCTGTGTCTTGAACCCCTGCTAGTGATCTAAAGCTGAGCAGCACACTGTTACACGATGCCAAAGCACTGGCACCAAATCAATTTTTTTTGGTAACAGCTTTATTGAGATATGATGAAATTCACTCATTTAAGTGTACAATTCAGTGGTTTGTAGAATATTCGAAGTGCTATGCAGTCATCACTACAATCCATTTTAGAACATTTTCATCACCCTAAAAAGAAACTCTGCACCCTTTAGCCATCACCCTGTGCCAGTTTCCCCTTCCCCACTCTTCTCTGCTGTAGGGAACCACTGCTCTACTCTCTGTCTCTATAGATTCGCCTATTCTGGACATTTCATGTCAATGGAATCACACAATATGTGGTCCTTCATGATGGTCTTCTTTTGTTTAGCATAATGTTTTCAAAGTACATCTATCTTGTAGCATGTATCAGTACTTCATTTCTTTTTATTGCTGAATAATATTCCATTGTATGGACATACCACGTTTTATTTATCCATTCCTCAGTTGATGGACCTTTGGGTTGTTTCTACTTTTTGGCTATTGTTAAAAGTGCTGCTATTAACATTCATGTCCAAGTTTCTGTGAACATATGTTTTCATTTCTCTTGGGAATATACTTATGAATGAAATTGCTGGATCATATGGTAACTCTATGTTTAACCTTTTAAGGAACTGCCAGACTGTCTTCCAAAGTGACTGTACCATTTTACATTTTCATCTGCAGTGTATGAGAGTTCCAATTTCTCTGCATTCTCACCAACACTTATTATTACCTAACTTTTTGATTATAGCCACCCTAGTGGGTGTGAAGTAGTATTTCACTGTGGTTTTGATTTGTATTTTTCTGATGACTAATGATGTTGAGCATCTTTTCATGTGCTTATTATCCATTTATCTATCTTCTTTGAAGAACAGTCTATTCAATTCCTTTGCCCATTTTTAAATTAGATTATCTTTTTATTATTGAATTTTAAGAGTTCTTTATATATCCTACACACAAATCCCTTATCAGATATAGGATTTTCAAATATTTTTTCTCATTCATTAGCCTTCCTTTCACTTTCTTCATGGTGTCCTTTGATGCACAAAAGTTTTTAATTTTGATGAAGTCCAATTAGTCTATTTTTGTCTTTTGGTGTCATATCTAAGAAACAATTGCCAGATCCAGTCACAAAGATATACAGCTATGTTTTCTTCTAAGAGTTTTATAGTTTTAGCTCTTATATTTTGAGTTAATTATTATGCATGGTATGAGGTAGAGTCTAATTTTAGTCTTTTGCATGTGGATATTCAGTTGTCCCAGTACCATTTGTTAAAAAGACTATTCTTGGGGCTGGCCCAGTGGTGCAGCAGTTAAGTGCCTGTGCTCCGCTTCTGCAGCCCAGAGTTCGCTGGTTCGGATCCCAGGCGTGCACTGACACACTGCTTGTCAAGCCATGCTGTGGCGGTGTCCCATATAAAGTGGAGGTAGGTGGGCACGGATGTTAGCTCAGGGCCAATCTTCCTCAGCAAAAAGAGGAGGATTGGCATGGATGTTAGCTCAGGGCCGATCTTCCTCACAAAAAACAAAAGACTATTCTTGTCCCGTTTAATTGTTTGGCACCCTTGTTGAAAATCAATTGGCCATAAATGTGAGGGTTTATTTTTGGATTCTCAATTCTAATTCATTGATCTATATGTCCATCATCATGTCAGTACTAAAGCAAATTTTATGAGAACACTTTCCTAGTCATCTTGCATATTACCAGTTATTTTATGTTGTAATAAAAAGTCAGTGTAGTAGAATGTCTTTAACTCTACTCCTGAGGAGATTTTTTGCTTCTTGAAGGAGACTGTGGCCAGCTTAGGCCTTGCTGAGTGCGTGACATGGTGGGAAGTAGGCCTACAAAAATAAAGTCCATTCCTTTTATTTTCTCCCTTCAAACTTTTAGTCTTCACCCAGTGCCTCCCACTTCACTCCCATTTCCATCAAATCTTGGTCACAGGATCTGCTATTTACTTTATTATGTTTAACACATTGTAATTCATAGACTCATCCTTAGATTTCACCATCTAGGAATGAGAGGATTAAATCTGAGCTGCCAGCTTTCCTCTTTGGAAATCTCGCTAATCCATCATCTTGCAATTCACAATTAGATCCTCTTTTGACCTGGTTCTTGTGAATAATACTGGTGCTGAGCCTGTTCTTGGCACAGATTCTACATTCTCAGAAACCACAGTTCCATATATTTACCTTTTTTTACTTAAATAGAAAGAGAGGCATAGCTGTACTTTATAGTTCAATACATTGTTAATGGAATAAATATTTCATCCCATCCAAAGAAAAATTTTCAAGAGTACAGCTGTTAAAAATCAGGGAGTATTCAATTGATTTATCAGATTGTAACTGATAGTCAGATTAGTAACTTTCAAAATTTCAAAACTTGAATTTCAAAACTTCAAAGTCAGTTTGTGTGATATAGAGAGGCATTGTACAACATAAAGATGAGATGGTCTTACCTCCCCATGCAAACAAGCTTGAAGTAACACAAAGGAGAAATTGTATTTAATGTAAATAGTGCCAAAGGACACTACATTTATTTTACTACTGGAAAGATTAAAAATGATTCCATAATGTTTTCTTTATTTCCTCATTGAGGAAAGGAAAATGAAGATTGATTGATTAATTGATTGATTGATTGATTAATAAATAATCAAAGCTGCCTATTTCTTATAGAGTATCAGTTCATTGAAATCAGATGAAGCTCATCTTTTCATGTGCCTGTTGGCCATCTGTATATCTTCTTTGGAGAAATGTCTGTTTAGGTCTTTTGCCCATTTTTTAATTGGGTTGTTAGTGCTACTCAGCCATAAGAAATGATGAAATCCAGCCGTTTGTGACAACATGGATGGACATTGAGGGTATTATGCAAAGTGAAATAAGTCAGAGGGAGAAGGTCAAATACCATATGATTTCCTTCACTAAGTAGTAGATAACAACAACAATAAACAAACACATAGAGACAGAGATTGGATTGGTGGTTACCAGAGGGGAAGGGGGGAGGGAGGAGGGCGAAAGGGATATTTCGGCACATGTGTGTGGTGATGGGTTGTAATTAGTATTTGGGTGGTGAACATGATGTAATCTATGCAGAAATAGAAGTATAATGATGTACACCTGAAATTTATACAATGTTATAAACCAATGTTACTGCAATAAACAAAAAATTTAATAAAAAAAGAAATCAGGTAAAGGTCTGATTTTGGTTATTCAACTATTTCTAGTTGTTTTTCAACTATTATACTTCAAATCATATATCTCCTTGCTTACCAGTCTTCCTTATCCCCAGACTTGAGGGGCAATTCTAAAGAGACATACCTGCCTATTTGTAAGGAATTGTAATTGAAGGGAAGGAACCCTAGAGAAACTTCCTCCTCAATAGTTCTTTGGTCTTTCTTCTAGTTATCTGCTTCTCATTAACATTGTTTGTCATTAATAAATTAATCTCAACATTTATTAGATCCTAATCCATAGGAGACTAATTACTACTGTATAAGTTATGTTTCTTATCTCTTTTTGTAATCCACTTTTCTGCTTATCCTGTTTTTCCCTAACAAACTCCCCAAAGTTTAGTGGCTTAAACAAACAACATTTATTTTGTTCACAGATCTATAGTTAGGAAAAGAGTGACCAGGACAGCTTGTGTCTGTTCCCCTCAGCTTCAGTTGGGGCAACTCGAAAGCTGGGGGCTGGAATCATTTGAAGGTTTGTTCACTCACACATCTGCTTGTTGATGCTGGCATCAGCTGGAACTTTCGTTGGGGCGGGCAGCTGGAACACCTACACGGGAACACCTAGGCTCTCTTTGTGGCCTGAGCTTCCTCACAGCGCGGGGGCTGGGTTCTGAGATTAAGCAGCCTGAGATACAGAGCCAAGCAGAATCTGTATTGCCTTTTCTAACCTAGCCTTGGAATTCACACAGCATCATTTTCACCATATTCTGTTCATTAGGAGAAAGTCACTAAGGCTGGCCCATATTCTATCTTTTTTATGGAATGAATATTAAAAAACTTATGGATACATTTAAAAACCAGCATAGTCTATCCACTGGCCACAATTGTTGTCATTCCTCCCACGTGAAAAATACACTCATCTCTACCCAATACTGCCCCCACAAGACTTAATTATTATGGCATCAGGGTCAGGCTAGAGTCCAAAATCTTACTGTCTTAATCAGATGAAGAGGGGGATGAGGTGCCTGGGTTGTGGTTCCTAGCATATAGTCCCTTGAGTAAATTCCTCTCAATACGAAGACTTGAGAAATAAAGAGACAAGTTATCCACCACCCACACACCCAGCGTTCTGGTAAACTGCTGCAGGCTCTCCCATTCAGAAATGGAAAATGGGAGGCACACTAGTCCATAGCAATTCTGAAAGACAGCCCCATGCATGCTGCCAGTTCTTTGAGTCGAACTTAGTCCTAGCCATGGGAAGGGTTCTCCACGGCCCTTGGCTGTACCCTCTGGGCTCTTTGTTGTGTCCTTTTCATAAGAAATGACCTGTGTTTGCAGCTGAGTAGTTTTCTCAGCCTGCTTCCTCCCTGTAGAACTTCTAAGACCCAAAGGCCTCTTCATTATGTACTGTCATGGTCTCTTTTAGTCCAAGATAGCAAGCAGTGTTTTTGCTACTAAAATTCTCTTAACAACTTTGAGTTCCCTATGAATTTTATTGGAGTTCATGCCATTAGAAAAGCCACTCTCACAAATCTTTTTGAGATAAGATCTCCACCTGGGGCTTCCTGTGCATCTGTTGTAGGACAATGCCTTTAAAATTTAAAATTCTTATACTGGTATGATCCTTAAAGGAATTTGAGGCACCACCTTAAACCTTTCCAACATCTTAACAAAGGGTTTTACAGGCTT
This sequence comes from Ceratotherium simum simum, assembly GCF_057802395.1. NCBI lineage: Eukaryota > Metazoa > Chordata > Mammalia > Perissodactyla > Rhinocerotidae > Ceratotherium > Ceratotherium simum. Next base: position 7,352,684 of record NC_141931.1, read on the forward strand.
GGCTTCATCCTTAGACTATGTTTTCCTGGCAGCGCTCTAGATTTGATCTTAGCCCAGAAGCTGTTTCTCTATTTTAGCATTATTTGACAATTGGGCATGCGGAGAGGCTGTAAATGGGGGACAGATATTTGAACTGAGTGAGCCCTGGTTCCTTTATATTTAATGGTCTTTCTTTAGCTTAGCTCTCTTGTCAGTTTTACTTTCAGCTGCTTCGTAGCAAGAGTCCCCTTTCCTCCAGGTTTCAGTGTCATTTTCTTCACTTGCCTAGAAGCCATTGCTGTCAGCCTCTTCAAGGGCCATCAGGCTTCCACTAAGAGTCTCTTGGTTTTCATTCTTACTCTCCTCTACATCCTTTCAGAGTCCACCTGTCTCCTGGTTCAAAGGCACTCCATGTTTTAGTTCTTTCTTTTTAATGGCAGAACCCCATTTTTTAATATCAGTATCTGTGCCAGTTATTTATTGCTGCATAATAAACCACCTCAAGGCCTAGTGGCTGAAAATAGCCTTTATTTTGTTCACAGATCTGCAGTTAGGCAGGGCTCAGTAGGGCCAGACCATTTCTTCTCCACTTGACATTAGCTGGGCTGACTTGAAGCTGAGGTCTAGAGTCATCTGAAGGCTGGTTCATGCATATGTCTGGCAGCTGAAGCTGGCTTTTGGTTGGGACGTTAGCTGGGGTGGTCTCAGCTGGAACACCTCCATGAGGACTCACCATGTGGCCCGGGCTTCTTCACAACGTGGTGGCTGGGTTCTCAGGGAGAACCTCCCTAGAGAGAGAAAGTCAGGTGGAAGCTGCATCATATTTTCTAACCTAGCCTTAGAAGTCACAGCAGTTCCACCATATTCTATTCACTAGAGACCAATTACTGAGGCCAGCATATATTTAGGGGGAGGGAATTTCATGGGAGAAGTGTCAAAGAATTTGTATACATGTTTTAAAACCACCACATCCACTCACCTTGTCTTACCAAATAATCATTATATCTAAAGGAAAGTAGTTCTTCCCAACTTGTATCACTGAAATTCCAGCAAGTTTTTGTATTGTTGTTTTTATTGTTTAGTATGTTCTCTTATTTTGTGGAAAGTAACAAAGGATTACAAGATAACACTATTGAATTAAGGCATTTTTTGTTCAAAAAATTTGTGGATCATCTCACTAAACTTTTATACTTGGAGATGTGATTTCTCCCTAACCTTGAGCATCATTTGTGCTTGGAATACAATTCAAATTAGCATAAAACATCTGTAGTTCAGAAAAAGGCTTATGACATTAGAATCCATATTTACAAGATTCATTATTTAGAGTCTTATTTTCAAAGTCTTATTTTGGAAGGCATTTATTTATGCCTAAATAACGTCAATATCATATCCCAAAAATTTCTTTAAAAATTAGAGAGAGTTAAGATGGGGGGAAGGGATGAGACTTTCTACTAATAGGTGACTGATAGTGATTTTATGGAGGAAAGATGTGAAACAAACATAGAAAAATAAAAGAGTATAAAATCAAGTGCAAATGTTGTGTGGCAGAGATGATGACAATAAAGGATATATTTTTGTGACTCTTGGTGGTTTTAATTTTTTTCTTGATTTTCTGAGTAATTCAAGGTTCCACGTTCTAAGACTCTACAACAGTATGGATAACATTTTATTGCAACTCTTTATTTCACAATTTGACAGTGGTTTTGAGTTAGACTATTCTCAGTCTGCTTCCTTTATTACCAAATTATATTATTTTGTTCATGCAGATTGATGATCTTACGGCAAAACTGGAAACTGCATCTCCAAAATGTGTACATCTAGATGCAGAAAAATCAAGATCTTCGACAGGAATTATTATCTATGAAAGCACTACAAAAGAAATGTGAAAAACTAGAGAAGAGTAAAGAGAAGTTGGAAAGAGAAGTAGTAAACCTCAGAAGTCATATAGAAATGAACACGGTGGAACAGTCAAGTAGAACAGTGTAAACAGGAGATTGAAGAAAGGGCAAGAAAGGATATAGTAGAAAAATTAAAAGAAGTCAATCTATTTTTCCAGGGTAGTTTACTGATCTGTAATGTGCTTTAATTCATTTGACTGCAAAATACATCTTGGACATATACCGTGTCTGCGTTTCCTCTACTTTGGTTTTTTTTTTTTTTTTACAGTAATGTTCATAGCAGCTTCATTCTTTTTTTTTTTTTTTTACTTTTTTTTCTATTGAGGTAACATTGGTTTGTAACATTATGTAAATTTCAGATGTACATCATTATATTTCGATTTCTGTGTAGATTACATCATGTTCACCACCCTAAGACTAATTGCCATCCATCACTGTACACGTGTGCCCTGACACTCCTTTCACCCTGCTCCCTCCCCCCTTCCCCTCTGGTAACCACCAGTCTAATCTCTGTATCATGTGTTTGTTTGTTATTGTCATTGTTGGTTTTGTTTTGTTTTGTTTTACGCAGAGAGAGATTTTCCCTGAGCTGACATCTGTTGCCAATCTTCCTCTTTTTGTTTGAGGAAGATTCACCCTGAGCTAACATCTGTGCCAATCCTCCTCTGTTTTGTATGTGGGTTGCTACTACGGCATGGCTGCCAAAGAGTGGTGTAGGTCTGCACCTGGGAACCGAACCTGGGCCACCAAAGCGGAGCACGCCAAACTTAACCACTAGGCCATGGGACCAGCCTCAGTTGTTTTTATCTTTTACTTATGAGGGAGATCATACGGTATATGACTTTCTCCACTTGACTTATTTGACTTAGCATAATACCCTCAAGGCCCCTCCATATTGTCGCAAATGGCACAATTTTGTCTTTTTCTTTATAGCTGAGTAGTATTCCATTGTACATATATACCACATCTTCTTTATCCATTCATCGTTTGATGGACACTTAGGATGTTTCCAAATCTTGGCTATTGTGAATAATGCCGCAATGAACATAGGGGTGTATATACCTTTATGCATTCGTGTTTTCATGTTCTTTGGATAAATACCCCAGCCATGGAATACTTGGATCACATGGTAGTTCTAGTCTTAATTTTTTGAGGAATCTCTATACTATTTTCCTTAGTGGCTGCACCATTTTGCATTCCCACCAGCAATGTATGCGAGTTCCCTTTTCTCCACATCCTCTCCACACTTGTTCTTTCTTGTCTTGTTTATTATAGCCATTCTGATGTGCATGAAGTGATATCTCATTGTAGTTTTGGTTTCTACTTCCCTAATAATTAGTGACATTGAACATCTTTTCATCTGCCTGTTGGCTATCTGTATATCTTCTTTGGAAAAATGTGTGTTCAGATCCTTTGCACTCTTTTTTTTTTTTTCCTGAAGAAGATTCTCCCTGAGCTAACATCCACTCCCAATCTTCCTCATTTTTTGCTTGAGGAAGGTCAGCCCTGAGCTAACATCTGTGCCAGTTCTCCTCCATTTTGCATGTAGGTCACCACCACGGCATGGCTAACAAACAAGTGGTATAGGTCCACACCCCAGATCTGAACCCATGAACCTGGGCCACCAAAGTGAAACATGCTGAACTCAACCACTACTCCACGGGGCCAGCCCCTGCACATTTTTTAATTGGGTTGTTTGTTTCTTTGTTGTTCAGATGTATGAGTTCTTTATATATTTTGGATATTAACCTCTTATCAGATATATAGTTTGCAAATATCTTCTCCCAATTGTTATGTTGTCTTTTAGTTTTGTTGATGGTTTCCTTTGCTGTGCAGAAGGTTTTAGTTTGATGTAGTCCTATTTGTTTATTTTTTCTATTGTTTCCCTTGCCTGGTCAGACATGATATTCAAAAAGATGCTGCTAAGGCCAATGTCGAAGAGCATACTGCCTATGTTTTCTCCTAGAAGTTTTATGGTTTCAGTTCTTACATTCAAGTCTTTAATCCATTTTGAGTAAATTTTTGTGTATGGTGTAAGATATGGTCTACTTTCATTCTTTTGCACTTGGCTGTCCAGTTTCCCAACGCTATTTTTTGAAGAGACTTTCCTTTCTCCGTTGTACGTTCTTGGCTCCCTTGTCAAAAATTAGCTGTCCAAAGACGTGTGGGTTTATTTCTGGGCTCTTGATTCTGTTTCATTGATCCGTGTGTCTGTTTTTATGCCAGCATCATGCTATTTTGATTACTACAGCTTTCTAGTATATTTTGAAGTCAGGGATTGTGATACCTCCAGCTTTGTTGTTTTTTCTCAGGATTCCTTTGGCTATTCAGAATCTTTTGTTGTTTCATATAAATTTTAGGATTCTTTGTTCTATTTCTGTGAAAAATGTCGTTGGAACTTTCATAGGGATTGCATTGAATCTGTAGACTGCTTTAGGAAGTATGGACATTTTAACCATGTTAATTCTTCCAATCCAAGAGCATGGAACATCTTTGCTTTTCTTTGTGTCTTCTTTGATTTCTTTCGGCAATGTCCTATAGTTTGCAGTGTACAGGTTCTACTTCCCTTACAGCACTTTGTTTTGTAGATTTCTGGAAGGAAGGTGGCATTTATTTTTCCCTTTAAATATTTGTTTCCATCATTATCATCACTAAATTGCTCTTTCAGAATGATTCTCAGTAGAGAATCATTTTATTTTTAAGACCAGTTGGTATAAAACAAGACTATAAGGAGCAAAAGAAAACATTGATTTAAAAATTCTACCAGACTGTAATTATTCTTAAGTTATATTGTTCAATTCTTAAAATTTTAAATGGATTCTATTATTCTTTGAATTATCAGATTGCATAAATACTGATATGAGTGATTCAACTTTATTTTTATAATTCAGATTCAATTCAGTTGACATTGATGATAAATATTTTAATGGAGTTTTTTTTTCACGTTTAAAATTGCTCTCTGAATCATTGCCTCAAAACTAAAGGTAACAAATGTACTGTAATTACTCAGGTTATAATTATTTTAAAGATGTTTCCTTTTAATTTGCCTTAGACACAAGCAGCAGCTCAAGAAAACTTAGAGCAGTTAAGAGAGAATAATAATGCTTCAATAAGAAGTCAAATGGAACTCAGAATTAAAGATCTGGAATCTGAATTCTCCAAAATGAAAATTTCTCAACAAGATTCTAATAAAACATTGGAAAAATATAAGCAACTCTATCTAGAAGATTTAAAAGTTAGAAAATCATTGGCAAATAAAATAAACAAATCGAAACATAGAATCATAGAAAATAAATTTAGCTTATTAATTTGCCTCTAAAATATAGTTTTTATCAAGCCAGGTTCATGACATTAGTAGGAAGTGAAAGCTAACTAGATGGTATAATTTTTGAAAATTATGTTAGTAAATGAACTTACCTTTAACATGTTAGTCCAGGACAGTTTGCATCTCTCCCTCTTTTTCTGGTTTTACATGACTTTATTTTTTCTCCCTTAATATTTTCATAGAGTTAACCTGATTTACTAGTCTTTAAGCTAAGTGTTTTTGAAGCTTCATAATTTAGACAGAAATATTATAATAAAATTTCTTGTCAGAATTCCCCTAAATGGAAATATTAACGAATTTAACTATATTTTGGAAGATTACAACTTAAACCCAAAGGGTCAAGTCCTACTGCTCTTGGTACTTTCTGGTGCTTGGTGAATTAACTTTCTTGATTGGGATCTTTCCCTTTATATTATCGCTAGAGGGCGCCTTGAGACAAACTATTCTTTATATAAAGGCATCCAGTGAAATAGGGAAAGATTAGCAAGGAGTGAAGGGTGGTGTAATTCACAAAATGGCTAAAAATAATACTGGGGCCGCCTGAGGGGGGTGTGGAAGACCGAAAGGGCAGATCCCATCTCCAGTGCCTTGGTAACAATATAGAGAGCTAATTGCCCAACTTGGCTGTCTCATTCTCCGCTAGAGGTTGTTGCTCTAAATTACTCTTCATTGCCAAATGCTTCATTTCTCTGAGGTAATGAGGGAAATGTACAAAGGTGGTGAAAGCAAACACTTGCAGATGTCTTTGAGGGATGGTTTTTCTAAATTTCTAAACTGGTTTACTCAATCTAAGTATGTCTAATGGCATCCTCAAGGATCCTGTAAGAGAGGTCATTCTGGAAGACAACAGGGGTTACCTGTTAAGCCATTTACATCATTTATGGCCATTTCTCTCCTCTCCCTCCTTTGAATCCCTTGTTAGGAATCCCCCTAGGAACATATGTATATCTTTAGAACAAGTGTAAACCTATAATTTTATATAGTAGGTCTCCTCTGACATTTTCAATGTTAAAACACTGTTTAATGGCAATTCCATTTACTATTATGGCAACTTAAAAAAAAAGAAGTCATTTAGGGAAACCTGAAATACTAAATATTTGTCTTTTGCAACCTTCACAGGACTAATGAGAAGCTAGCAGAGATCAGAACCAAACTTCTCTGGGAGAAACAGCAGAACAGATGTTTACTCACCACGCTTACTATGAGGCCAGGCCTGGAGCGACCTTGTGTTGGAAATCATAATAGCAGTTTAGTGCTCAATAGAATCTTACTCTAGGAGAAAACACGGTGATTCCTTTCTCCAGGCCACGGCCTTCAAATAACAGCATGAAGACTTACTATACCAAGGTGAGTTATATTACCTTTTTTCCTTGGGTTTCAGATTTCTTATATAATTCTTGTTTTTAATTTGGTGAAATTCTGAGTTGTTTGATTGACTAATGCACACTAAGAGAAAGTCATAATTATTATGCTAATAAAGGAGACAGAAATTTTACAGTTTTCTTAAAGTCCCTGGATCTCTCATTTTCAAGAGATACCTATCATTAACTTTTTTCAGTAAATGTAACTAACACATTTTAAATTTCTTGAAAAGCCGCATTTAGATTCAATTTTAGAAATGAAATATTATTGCCTAATAACCAAAGATATACTTTGAGATGCTTTGGCTTACTTTCTACTTGATTTCAGTTTGTCAGTAGTTCATAACATTGTTTTTTATTGCAGTAATATTGGTTTATAACATTATACAAATTTCAGGTGTATATCATATTTCAATTTCTGTGTAGATTACATCATGTTCACCACCCGAAGACTAATTACAATCCATCACCATATACATGTCCTAATCACCCCTTTTGCCCTCCTCCCCTTCTCCTTCCCCTCTGGTAACCACCAATCCAATCTCTGTCTCTTTGTGTTTGTTGTTGTTGTTATCTTCAATTCATGAGTTCAATTCAATTCATATGATATTTGATTTTCTTCCTCACTTATTTCTCTTAGCATAATACATTCAATGTCCAGCCATGTTGTCACAAATGGCCAGATTTCATCATTTTTAGTGGCTGAGTTGTATTCTGTTGTGTATATATACCAAATCTTCTTTATCCGTTCACCCTTGATGGCCACCTAGGTTGCTTCCAAGTCTTGGCTATTGTGAATAATGCTGCAATGAACATAAGGTTGCATGTGTCTCAACCCATTTGTGTTTTCATGTTCTTTGGATAAATACCCAGCAGTGGAATAGCTGGATCATATGGTAGTTCTATTGTTAATTTTTTGAGGAATCTCCATACTGTTTTCCATAGTGGCTACAGCAGTTTGCACTCCCACCAGCAGTGGATGAAAGTCCCCTTCTCTCCACATCCTCACCAACACTTGTTGTTTCCTGTCTTATTAATTATAGCCATTCTGACAGGAGTGAGGTGATATTTCATTGTAGTTTTGATTTGCATTTCCCTGATAATTAGTGATGTTGAACATCTTTTCATGTACCTGTTGGCTTTCTTTGGAAAAATGTCTGTTCAGATCATTTGCCCATTTTTTAATTGGCTTGTTAGTTTTGTTGTTGAGATGTATGAATTCTTTATATATTGGATATTAACCCCTTATCAGATTTACAGTTTGCAAATATCTTGTCCCAATTCTTAGGTTGTCTTTTCCTTTTGTTGATGATTTCCTTTGCTGTGCAGAAGGTATTCAGTTTGATGTAGTCCATTTGTTTGTTTTTTCTATTGTTTCCCTTGCTCGATCAGACATGGTACTTGAAAATATGCTGCTAAGATGGATGTCAAAGTGCATACTGCCTATGTTTTCTCCTAGAAGTTTTATGGTTTCAGGTCTTATATTCAAGTCTTTAATCCATTTGGAGTTAATTTTTGTGTCTGGTGTAAGATAATGGTCTACTTTCGTTCATTTGCATGTGGCTGTCCAGTTTTCCCAACACCATTTAGTGAAGAGACTTTCCTTTCTCCATTGTATATTCTTGGCTCCCTTGTGGAAAATTAGCTGTCCATAGATGTGTGGGTTTATTTCTGGGCTCTCGATTCTGTTCCATTGATCCATATATCTGTTTTTGTGCCAGTACCATGCTGTTTTTATTACTGTAGGTTTGTAGTGTATTTTGAAGTCAGGGAGTGTGATACCTCCAGCTTTGTTCCTTTTTCTCAGGATTCCTTTGGCTATTTGGAGTCTTTTGTTGTTCCATATAAATTTTAGGATTCTTTGTTCTATTTCCATGAAAAATGTCATTGGAACTTTAATAGAGATTGCATTGAATCTGTAGACTGCTTTAGGAAGTGTGGACAATTTAACTATGTTAATTCTTCCAATCCAAGAGCACAGAATATCTTTCCATTTCTTTGTGTCTTCTTCAATTTCTTTCAACAATGTTTTGTAGTTTTCAGTGTACAGGTCTTGCACGTCTTTGGTTAAATTTATTCCTAGGTATTTTATTCTTTTTGTTGCAATTGTAAATGGGATTGTATTCTTAATTTCTATTTCTGCTACTTCATTGTTAGTGTATAGAACAAGAATTGATTTTTGTGTGTTGATTTTGTATCCTGTAACTTTACTGTATTCATTTATTATTTCTAAAATATTTTGGTGAATTCTTTAGGGTTTTCTATATATAAAATCATGTCATCTGCAAATATTGACAGTTTCACTTCTTCCTTTCCCATTTGGATCCCTTTTATTTCTTTTTCTTGCTTGATTGCTCTGGCTAGGACTTCCAATACTATATTAAACAGGAATGGTGATAGTGGGCATCCTTGTCTGACTCCTGTTCTTAGAGGGATAGTTTTCTTTTTTTTTTTCCATTAATAATGATATTAGCTGTGGGTTTGTCATATATGGCCTTTATTATGTTGAAACATTTTCCTTCTATACCCATTTTATTCAGAGTTTTTATCATAAATGAATGCTGTATCTTGTCAAATGCTTTCTCTATGTCTATTGAGATGATCATGTGATTTTTAGTCTCCATTTTGTTAATGTAGTCTATCAGGTTGATTGACTTGCACATGTTGAACCATCCCTGCATCCCTGGAATAAATCCCACCCACTTGATCACAGTGTATGATCTTTTTGATATATTGTTGTATTTGAGTTGTTAGTATTTTGTTGAGGATTTTTGCATTGATGTTCATCAGTGATACTGGCCTGTAATTTTCTTTTTTTGTGTTGTCCTTGTCTGGTTTTGGTATCAAGCTAATGTTGTCTTTGTAGAATGAGTTAGGAAGCTTCTGCTCCTCTTCAATTTTTTGGAAGAGTTTGAGAAGGATAGGTATTAAGTCTTTTGTGAATGTTTGGTAGAATTCACCAGGGAAGCTGTCTGGTTCAGGACTTTTATTTTTTTGGAGGTTTTTGATTACTGTTTTGATCTCCTTACTGGTGATTGGTCTATTTAAATTCTTTATTTCTTCTTGATTCAGTTTTGGAAGGTTGTATGAGTCTAAGAATTTATCCATTTCTTTGAGATTTCCCAGTTAGTTGGCATATAGCTTTTTGTAGTATTCTCTTATAATCTTTTGTATTTTTGAGATGTCTGTTGTAATTTCTCCTCTTTCATTTCTTATTTTATTTGTTTGAGCCTTCTCTCTTTTTTTCTTGGTGAGTCTAGCTAAAGGTTTGTCAATTTTGTTTATCTTTTCAAAGAACCAGCTCTTTTTTTCATTGATTTTTTCCTATTATTTTAAGTCTCTATTTCATTTATTTCTGTTCCGACTTTTATTATTTCCTTCCATCTATTGTTTTTGGGCTTTGTTTGTTCTTCTTTTTCCAGTTCCTTTAGGTGCACTGTTAGATCGTTTATTTGAGATTTTTTTTGTTTGTTGAGGTAGCCCTGTATTGCTATAAACTTCCCTCTTAGAACCGCTTTTGCTGTATCCTATAAATTTTGGCATGTTGTTTTTTCATTTTCATTCGTCTCCAGGTATTTTTTGATTTCTCCATTGACACAATCTTTGTTCAGTAGCATTTTGTTTAATCTCCACATTTTTGTGGCTTTTCTGATTTTCTTCCTGCAGTGGATTTCTAGTTTCATACAGTTGTGGTCAGAAAAGATGCTTGGTATTATTTCAATCTTCTTAAATTTATTGAGACTTGTTTTGTGGCCTAATATGTGGTCAGTCTTGGAGAATATTCCACGTACATTCAAAAAGAATGTGTGTTCTGTGGTTTTTGGATGGAATGTTCTGTATATATCTACTAAGTCCATCTAGTCTAATGTGTCATTTAAGGCCAGTGTTTCCTTATTGATCTTCTGTTTGGATGATATATCCATTGGTGTAAGTGGAGTGTTAAAGCCCCCTACTATTATTGTTTTGCTATTTCTCCCTTTATGTCTGTTAATAATTGCTTTATATATTTAGGTGTTCCTATGTTGGGTGCATAGATATTTACAAGTGTTATATCCTCTTGTTGGATTGTTGCCTTGATCATTATGTAGTGCCCTTCTATGTCTCTCATTACAGTTTTTGTTTTAAAGTCTATTTTGTGTGATAGAAGTATTGTTACCTCAGCTTTCTTTTCATTGCCATTTGCATGCAGTATCTTTTTCCTTCACTTTGCGTTCAGTTTGTGAGTGACTCTAGGTATGAAGTTTCTCTTGTATGCAGCATATATGTGGGTCTTGTTTTTTTATCCAATCAGCTACTCTATGCCTTTTGATTGGAGCATTTAGTCCATTGATATTTAAAGTAGCTATTGATAAGAATGTACTTACTGCCATTTTGTTAATTTTATTCTGGGTGTTTTAGTAGTTCTTCTCCATTCCTTTCTTCTTCCTTGCTCTCTTCCCTTGTGGTTTGAGGGCTTTCTTTGTTATTATGTTTGGGTTCCCTTCTCTTAATTTTTTGTGTATTTATTACAGGTTTCTGCTTTGTGGTTACCATAAAGCTCATATATAATAACCTGCATATATAGCAATCTATATTAGGTTGATGGTCTCTTAAGTTTGACCTCTTGCTAAAAGCTCTACACTTGTACTCCCCTCCTTTCACATTTTATGTTTTTGATGTCATATTTAACTTCTTTTTGTATGTGTGTATCTGTTACCGTCTTATCATGGAAATAGATATTTTTAGTACTTTTGTCTTTTGACCTTCATATTATCTTCATAGGTGGTTGATCTGCTACCTTTACTGTATATTTGCCTTTACCAGTGATTTTACTGGGTTTTTTTTTCCTTTTTTCTGATAATTTTCTTGTTCCTATTTGTGGTCTTTTCTTTTCCACTTAAATAAGTCCCTCTAGCATTTCTTGTAAGGCTGGCTTCTTGGTGATAAACTTTAGTTTTGGTTTGTCTGGGAAACTCTTTATCTCTCCTTCCATTCTGCATGATAACCTTGATGGGTTGAGTATTCTTGGCTGTAGGTTTTTTCCTTTTAGCACTTTAAATATATCATGCCACTCCCTTACAGCCTGTAAAGTTTCTGCTGAGAAGTTAGCTGATATCCTTATGGAGTTCCTTTGTATGTAACTTGTTGCCTTTCTCTTGCAGTGTCTATGACTCTCTCTTTACCTTTAATTCTTGATGTTGTAATTATGATGTGTCTTGGTGTGGGCCTCTTTGGGTTTATCTCGTTTGGTGCTCTCTGTGCTTGCTGTACCTGGATGTCTGTTTCCTTCCTTAGGTTAGGAAAGTTTTCAGCTATTATTTCTTCAAATAGATTCTCTGCCCCTTTGTCTCTCTCTTCTCCTTCTGGAACACCCAAATTACAGATGTTAGTATGCTTGATGTTGTCTCAGAGGTCCCTTAGACTGTCCTCATTCTTTTAAATTCTTTTTTCTCTCGTCTTTTCAGACTATCTATAGTCTTTTGTCCAGCTCACTGATCTACTGATCTGTTCTTCTGTATCATCTACTCTGCTATTGAGTCCCTCTAGTGAATTTTTCATTTCCATTATTGTATTCTTCATTTCTGATTGATTCTTTTTTATATTTTCCAATTCTTTGTTGAAGTTCTCACTGAATTCATCCTTTCTTCTCCCAAGATCAGTGAGCATCCTTATGATTGTTAGTTTGTACTCTTTATCATGTAGGTTGTTTATCTCTGTTTTGTTTAGTTCTTTTTCTAAGGATTTGTCCTGTTCCTTGTTTAGAACATATTCCTTTGTCTCCTCATTTTGCCCCTTTCTCTGTGCTTATATCTACATATTAGGTAGGTCAGCAATGTCTCTTGATCTTGAAGAGGTGGCCTTATGTAAGAGATGCCATATGAGGCCCAGCAGTCTGCTTCCCTCTCATCACCAGTTCCAAATGTTCCAGGGGTGTCCCCTGTGGGCTACATGTATCCTTCTGTTGTGGCAGGGTTATTCTTGCTGCAGGTTCACTGGGAGGCTAGGCTGTCCCCCTGGCCAGCTGGTTGTAGTGCTCAGCTCTGTGTGGCTGCTATGGTCCCTTCAGTCACTTTATTGGGCAAGTTGAGCCCCAGCCCAGTTGGCTGCCAGGTCTAATAGCACATTCCTGTTGCAGTTTTTCTGTTAAGTGAGTAGGCCCCCAGCATGTCTCGTTGCTAGGCTCGGGGGCTTATAATTGCCCTAGGCCTTTGGCCTGCAAGGCTATTGTCAACTCTCTCAGGAGTGCAGGTAGGTGGGTCTGGCCCCAGCTGCAGCTGCATCCAGCTGTTGGAAGGTGGGGCCAGCCCCTTATTGGCTGTTTGAGAAGCACAAGTCTGCTGCAGCTGACAAACCCCACTGCCCGCAGGCCCACACACCCCATCCACACAGTCCTGTCCCGTGGGCATGCCCTGACCCACTGAAGTGGACCCACTTGCCCTGCTGCAGAGTTTCCATACACTCTGGCAATGCAGGCCCACCCCTTGTGCACACGCTGCCCCTCACACATGCCCTGTCCCATAAAGGCAGACCTGCTTGCCCTGCTGCAGAGGTCCCACACACCCTGCCTATGTGGGCTCACAAGTTCCCTGAGGGCTTGCTGGTGCTTGGGCCAGTCCTTAGGGCAAGCTGCCTGCCCTGACTGAGCTGGATTAAATCCCTTATGTCCCATAGCTTTTCTGGGGGTATTCCCAGTTGTTGTTAATAGCCAGCAAAGCCGGATATTATGATACTCATCTCGGTTGTGCTGAGTTCAAAAGCTGCTTATTTTGGCAAATCTCTCCTGCTCAGATCACCCACCCCTCCAGGAAAACCTTCATACCTTAAGATTGCTCCTGGCTATGAAGCACCACAGCTAGAATGTGGCTTTTTCCTCTCCAGAAGGGAATTTCTGCCTCTTCCACCTCAGTCAGCACTGTTCCTTCATGGGGGCTCTTTTTATTCAGTTTTCAGTTCTCTCTCAAGGGTAATTGCTCCAAGAGTAGCTGTAAATTCGTTAAGTCATGGAAGGAGGTGAGTTCAGAGTCCTCCTGTGCCACCATCTCCCCAGGAATCTCTTAGTCTCCTTTAATCTTGGAAAGTTCTTTAGTCTTCCTTTGGTTTCCATGACATTTACATTTTGAATAGCATGGGTCAGTTATTTTGTAGACTTTCTCTCAGGTTGGATTTGTGTGATGTTTCCTCATAAGTAGATTCAGGTCATGCCATTTGGGGTGATGGGAAGTGGGGTGTACAGATTGGCTATATACCATCTTGGAACAAAGAGTGTACATCACATATGACAGGACTATCCCTTTTACAACAGTCCTGAGATTGCTTTGCTAGCAAAGCAGATCAGTGGTCACAAGGTGAGCACAGCAGGTCGGTAATTAATCCTCAGTTTCCAGGAGGAAATTCTTATCCTTAAGGAGATGCTGACATGGGGGGAAGCTAGATCCCTATCTTTAAGGGCATCATTCTTGTCTTTAGGACATCATAAATGTTTAAAGCAGGTATACAATGCATGCACAACAGGCCACATCAGGCCATTCTGGAAAAACAAGCTCATGCTGAATTAGTTTTAAACCAAATGGCTTCTTCATATTCTCCAATATATCCTGTTGTTTTTCATTTATTTATCACTAAGTATAAGCCATAACATCAGCCACTCTACTCTGCCAGACTGAAATTGGCATTGGTGGTCACCAAATTCCTTTGGCTTGTCTTAGGCAGCATTTAATGAGAGCTTTGATCAGCAGGACCCTGAGCAATAGGAAGAAATGAACCTGTAGCATTGGTCTAGCTGAACACCCCAAGATGTTGGATTCAGGCATCTACGTGAATCCCCAAAACTGTTAGGGTCTATCTTGGAAAGCCAGGTGGCTTCCTCCCTATGTTTCTGTATTAACCTTTTCTACCTGGCCCAGCACAGATACCCAAGTACAGCTGGCTATGCTAACAATTTGCATGGACTTTGCCTTGGCCTGCAAGGAAAAAATTTATGGCAAACTCTGTTATCCATGCAACACTAGGCAGTGAGTTGAAACTCACCTGAATGCCCCTCAGGCTGAAGTGAGGTCACTGTTCACTTCAGCAAAACCCAGGGACAAATTTGATACTGCCGTTCTAATGGAACATCTCTCGTTGTAAAACCACCTACAGCATCCATGTCTGGGAGCTATGTGCACTAAAGCAGTGTTTTCTTCAGCATTTGAGTGTTTCTGATAACTGATCCTAGGTGTAAATCACAGTATTTCAGTAGAGAGTGAAATTACTACCTACCTTTCCCACATACAACACAAAAATCCCAGAGGACACACATGACTCCTCTGGAAATAGAGTGTCCAATTGTTAGGGACTCAGTGCTGGACATAGATTAGTCAGGCAACAGAGTGGACAGGGTCCCAGCATGGCCTCCCACCTCCCACTGTCTGGGAAGGTTTAGTGCAATCCTCCCCCCAGTTCAGTCCAAATAATTGAGGTCAGTTCAGTCCCTGTTTTCAGAGGGACTGCCTGAAGTCAGGCAGTTTCAAGCAGTTCTGCTGGCCCTTGTTGGGGAGGGGAAAATTTCCCCCTATCCCTCTTGGTTCTTTTGGCTGGTCTAATAATTAAGTTGACACAAGACAGAGTAACAGGAGGAAAAAAAACAAATTTAATTTAGTACCTACAGAAGTCTCATAGATATGCAACCCAAGAAGTGACCAAAGCAGGCTGTTTATATACCTTTTAGACAAAGAAACAATAAATTCATGAAGAGCTGACAAGACAAAGAAACTTAGTCTTGGGTACTAATTAGTGAAGAAACTAAGCAGAGTTTGTTTACATAGGCTTCTCTGCCTTGAATTTCCTATCTCTGGGAATAAGGATGTCTCTCTACCTCCTGGTGCAGGGAGGGTACCTTTTATATGGGAGATTTATTTCCTGCTTTCCGGGGGACAGAAAGGAGGGTCAGAGTGTCCTTCTTGCACTGGTTGTTTCTCAAGTAACATTAATTCAAAAAATCAATATGTCACTTGGCATATTTTGGAGTAGTCTGCCCTGATCCCCATCAGTTTCCTCCTCTGAAACATTCCTGGCAGTTTTACATATTAAAAGCTGAGCTGGTGGCTGTGGAGAGAATGATCGGGTTAGTAGCTGAGTGGTAAGAGTTCTGCAAAGGGAGAAAAGAACATAGATTACAATGAGGATGAACAAACAGAAAAGAACAAACCAAAACACATTTCCCCACAACCCATTAAACCAGTCTCCCACGCTGGGAATAGATCAGTCCAATGATGTGGCTCTGCTTCATTTATCTAATGGAAAGAGTTAATCTTCTTCTTCTTTTTTTTTTTTTTGTTTGTGAGGAAGATTAGCCCTGAGCTAACATCCAATGCCAATCCTCCTGTTTTTTCTGAGGAAGATTGGCCCTGGGCTAACATCCATGCCTATCTTTCTCTACTTTATATGGGACACCACCACAGCATGGATTGACAAGTGGTGCATCGGTGCACGCCCGGGATCCGAACCTGCGGACCCTGGGCCACTGAAGCAGAGCACATGAACTTAACCACTATACCACTGGGCTGGCCTCTAATCTTCTTTTTTAACACATCTAAGTTATACACTACTTGTCCTGTTTGTTTACACAGAAGCAACATTTTTCACCAATGATCACACGTGATCCTCCTTGCTGGGCAGTCAGTGTATCTAGGGCAGACGATTTTGGAGTACAGCAGAGGCTAAGCTGTTAACTTCTGACTGGCATATTTCCAGTTTGCACAGTGGAGTTGAACTCTTGTTCTGTTACTGTGGGAAGATATAAGATGGCTCTTTCCATTTCATAAGTTCCAAAGCTTGGGAATATGGTCTTCTACACTGAAAAGAACTTGGAGTGGTGATACACAACGGGTTTTCTATCACTTCTCATCCAAAATGTTTATATGGCACAACTTTATGAACAAAGGAGCCCAGGTTTGTAATTTGGCTGACATTTAAGGTGGAGTATTGATGACAGAATGAGCGAGGTATCCAAGTCCACATTGTCCTGACCATTTAGGTGGGAACCCTTTATATATCTTGTCACCACATAAGATAAAAAATTCACTGTGATTTAAAGATAAGGTCAGAGTGGAATCTGTAACATCCCAGATCTGAGGCAATCTATCACCTTTTCTATTAGTAATGCTAGTACTCAAACATCTCTATTTTCCATGGACTCCTGTCAGTTTGTAAGAGCAGAACAGGTTACAAAATAGCTGATGTAGGAGGCCTGCAGTCTGGCTTGGGCAGCTGTAAAGCTTGGTTTTGTCACCTGGTCAAGTTAGTTCAGATTTCTGGTCCACCCATATATAGTTTGGAGTATTGGGCAGTCTAATCAGGGAGCAGCTGAGATTCCCCAAATTGTCCAAAGATGGCCTATGAACCATCTAAGACATTTGGTGATTTGGCCAACCTCTGTGCTAGATCACTTTTAATCTCTGTGATAGGTTTGAAGATGCCATCTATGGAATAAAACAGAGTTTGATTGCACTATTGTCCTGGTTTGTCATCCAGGAAAGATCCAGTAGCATGTCTATTTTCAATACATAGGGAGAAATTTTCACCTATTGTCTTTATCTGGACAAAGGACAGTCCTTGAGCTTCTATAGAGGTTTTATGGGCCCAAGTAACTCACCAGAAGAAGAGGCAGAGCGATGTTTTTCTAGTTCAGGATACCATACCCTGTCGTTCATCCATCTTCTGTGCTTAGTCCATCAGGTATTTATATTGGCAGGAACAAAAACTAGGTCAGGTTCTCTTGCACTATAGTCATATGCCGCTTAACGACAGGGATACGTTCTGAGACATGCATCATTAGGTGATTTCGTCATTGTGTGAACATCACAGAGTGTACCTACACAAACCTAGATGGTGTAGCCTACTACACACCTAGGCTATCTGGCACTACCTTTGTGGGACCACTGTCATTTATGCAGTCCATCGTTAACTGAAATGTCCTTATGTGGCTCATGACTATATAGAAATGATTTTGTGTTTGTGTAAATAGTGACTTAAGGAACATTTCTAGTCCTAGTTTCATTATTAAAAAACAAAAAACAAACTTTAGATTCTGTAACTTGGCTTCTTCAATTGTTTGTCATAAACAGATATAAACCACATTCTACCTTTTCCTGGCTTTCAGATTTCTTAGAAACAGTTTCTGGGGGGAAAAAAAGCATTTTTTTCAGAGCTTTGAAGAAAAAACTATATATTTCTTAAATATTTTTATGATGGCCTAGTAATACTTTAGAGACAGTAAATTTGAATTATTCTTTCACTTTTAATTAAGTGGAATGGATATATTTGAGCAGAGCTGTTGATATTTTTATTGGTTCTACCCTTTCAAAATGTCTGAAACTTTTATGTTGAAGAATGTTTGTGTGAATTTACTTTTATCATCTTTTCTACAAACAATTTACCTGAAAACAGGACTGCTGTAATATTTTTAAAATATTTTTTTACATTAAAAAGATTTATTTGCAGATTTAGAAATTTTAAATTTTTCTAACTAGAAGGAAATAAAACTAGTCACAACTGAAAAATGAATATGATTGATTAATGGAATACAGTTGTGGATTATCCAAACAGAAATCATGCTGATGTACCAAAATTATTGATCTGTTAGAAAAAATACACTTTGATTTATATTGTACATTTGTATCAGATATATAAATTGTAGTAGGAATACCTGTCAAGAATTTAATCAAACTAGAGAATTCTGAGTAATATACTTTTCAAATGTAGCACTTAAAATATAACACTTTTGGGAGTTTTTTCTTAAAAAGTCCTTTTAAAAACTTAAAACTAATTTCAGTGTAGCCCTTGATCCACAGGAGGGAACACTGTTCTATGGAATGTTACTACGTGAATATAAGTATATTTTGAATTCATGAAATAAGAAAAAAAGTCATGAAAAAAGGAACATGATAATGCCATCATTAAGACAATAACATTTTCTGAACTGTTAATTGGAAATAACCTCCTTTCACTACAAAAGAATGCCAGTAATCTTTCTCTCCAGTTCAACAAATTTTGAGAAAAACATACAAGTGCTGTACTTAGAGCAAAACAAAGAAATTGAAATTCAAGGGAAAAAAAGTCAATCAACTAGAGAACTAAAAAAAACTTCATCTAATCTATAGAAGGAACTATTATAAACTAACTTCAAATAATACTTGGCAGAACTGGCTGAAGCTGGAACTGAATTCAATTCATTACTCAGTTAACTAAGATAAATTGCATGTGTGTCTTGAACCAAGAGTCCAGGGACAGCGCGTTCTGCCAACTAGGAACACAACTTTCTCATTAAAGAAACCCCAAAACAACTCTCCTAAATTTTAAGATAATGTTCACTGTGACTTTAGTCTAGTTGGTCAGTCTCAAGATGAGTTGAGATGGATAGATTTCCAGCCTTTCTAGAGTTTTTTTTCCTAATCCCCTCATGCCTTCTTCATGAAATTAAATATTGATAAATAGGTGTTTTTGTTTTTGTTTTTTGGTAAAGTTAAGCTTTAGAGCACCACAAACTGAGATTTAACATTATATCTAAAATTGTTTTGCTCCCCCCATTGGGGGCCATATTACCCCATGGAGAACACAAGCCTAGATGACCCTCACATAGGTGTATTGCTATAGGGGTCTTTCTTTGCTTAGATAATATGTATTTACTATGCCAACTTCAGATTTGTAATATGCTTTTCTTGGGCCCAACCTTAGGACACCAGGAGACCTCTTTATCAACATAACCGTCACTACAATAATGTCTAGCCACTGTTCATATGTGCTGAAATAATAAATTAATTTGCAGCAAATATATGCTTTATCCGAATTTTCTTTCTCTAGTTCACACAGATGTCCATCCATCTGTTCATCTAGTCACTCAATATTCAAGTGTCTATTATGTGCTAGGCACTGGGTGTGCAGTGGTGAGATAAAGTCTCTACCCTCTGAGTTTACAATCTAGTTCCACATATTCCTTCCTCTCTCTTATCTCCTAAATACACAATCCAACCATTATTGGTGCTATGGTCACCACAATGTTGAGGCTGCAAAAATTACTTTGGAAATGCCTGGTCTAGATATTTTCCTAATCACTTTCAGATGATTTAGCCACAGAAGAATCCCATGAACTTATTGAAGAAATATGCCATGGTGGAAAGAGTACATATTGGCTTTAGAAACCAGGTGGGATGGTCTTTATCACAACCTTTTCACTAATTGTGAGGCCATGGAGTGTTATTTCAGCTCTGGGAGCCTTGTTTTAGTCATGTGTAAAAGAGAAAATGATAACCACCTTTCAGGATTGTTGTCTGGCATAATGCCTAAAAGTTAAAATATTTTTTAAAGTAGCTATTAGACTTATTAAAACGTCTGTGTGAGAATTCAAGAGAAAAAGACAAGAAAAAAACCTTTTCCTACAGTTATGTGTTAATGACCATGGTGTGCTTCAAAAAACACTAAGTCAAGGAGACAGGAGAATTATTATTATTTTTTTATTGCTGTTTTAATAGTTTTTAACATTGTGAAATTTTGGGTTGTAAGTTTTTGTTTGTCCATCACCATATATATGACTCCCTTCACCCCTTGTGCCCACCCCCCACCCCCATTGCCCCTGGTAACCACAATACAGTTTTCTCTGTCCATGTGTTGGTTTATATTCCACATATGAGTGAGATCATATGGTGTTTGTCTTTCTCCTTCTGGCTTACTTCACTTAACATAATACCCTCCAGCCCCATCCATGTTGTTGCAAATGGGACGATTTTGTCTTTTTTTATGGCTGAATACTATTCCATTGTATATATATATCATATTTTCTTGATCCAATCATCAGTCGAGGAACACTTAGGTTGCTTCCACTTCTTGGCTATGGTGAATAATGCTGCAATGAACACAGGGGTGCATAAGCCTCTTTGGATTGTTGATTTCAGGTTCATTGGATAGATTCCCAGTAGTGGGATGGGTGGGTCATAGGGCATCTCTATTTTTAATTCTTTGAGGAATCTCCATACCATTTTCCATAGAGGCTGCACCAGTTTGCATTCCCACCAGCTGTGTATGAGGGTTCCTGTTTCTCCACATCCTCTCCAACATTTGTTGTTTTTTGTCTTGGTGATTATAGCCATTCTAACAGGCGTGAGGTGGTATCTTAGTGTTGTTTTGATTTGCATTTCCCTGATGATTAATGATGTTGAACATCTTTTCATGTGCCTATTGGCCATCTGTATATCTTCTTTATGTTCATTTCCTCTGCCCATTTTTTGATGGGGTTGTTTGTTTTTTTGTTGTTCAGTTGTGTGAGTTCTTTATATATTATGGAGATCAACCCCATGTCAGATGTATGTTTTGCAAATATTCTCTCCCAGCTGGTGGCTTGTCTGTTCATCTTGATTCTGGTTTTGTTTGTCTTATAGAAGCTCTTTAACCTGATAAAGTCCCACTTGTTTATTTTTTCCTTAGTTTCCCTAGTCTGGGTAGGCATGTCATCCGAAAAGATTCCTTTATGACCAATGTCAAATAGTCTGTTACCTATATTTTCTTCTATGAGTTTTATAGTTTCAGGTCTCATCTTCAAGTCTTTGATCCATTTTGAGTTAATTTTTGTGAATGGCGATAGCAGATGGTCCACTTTCATTCTTTTGCATGTGGCTGTCCAGTTTTCCCAACACCATTTATTGAAGAGACTTTCCTTTCACAGGAGAATTATTTTTAGTTTCCTATTCAATCATAAAATGGCACAGTGACTTTTCATCAGGTACCATCTCCCTTTGAATCTTTTTCCTCACCTGTAGCACAAAAAGATTATGCCAAGGGTCTCCTGAGCTTTAAAGTATAAATCAGCTATAATACACGTAACTTTTAGTTTCATTCACCTAATTGTAAATACTATCTGTGGGTTTCTAAGTGTTACCTGAACATTCATGGATATTGTGAAATGAATAAGAGAAACCTCAATTAAATCGGAGTTGGCAAGACCTGTAGGAAAAGCTTTTATGCTCTATGATACACCATCAAGTACACCAAACAGGATGAGAGGGATGCTTGCATCTTTAATAGGAAGTAAAACTATACTACTGAAGGAAGATTTCTCTCCCCACCAGGCATCAGCCCAGCCAGTAAGAAATGCTACAGCTCAGCCAATGAGAAGCCTTTGCCACCTTGAACTGTTACTCTCCCCTAATGGACTTTCATTTAGAACAGACCTCTCTACTCCTCCTTTTTCTCTATAAAATCAACTCCCCTCCTTTGTTTTCTCGATTTGCCTAGAGTTCACCATAGCATGCACATCCCCAGTTGCAATTCTTTTGGCTAATCCCAAGTAAACTTATTTTGAGGGTAAAATAAGAGGCAATTTTGCTTTTTAAGTTGACAATATTAATACATCATTAACCCACCTTTCAAAAATTCGAATAAGTTCAGTTGCAACTGAAGTCAGATCTGTATGCCAGAGAGGAGTAAGGTAATTTCATGAATTGAATTTCATGAATGGTGGCTGAAATGTCCAAACAAACTGTGGCTTCATCCTTCTTTGGAGGGCACTTGGCAGGTAACTGGACCTCTCACCTACCTCAGGCCAGCAGTCTTCCACTCAACCCACACCATTTCCCCATTTCCCCTGTGCCCAGCCCTCCCTGCCCAGGAGCTTGATCTGTTCACTCACCGGTGCAGCCAGCCCTCCCTCCTTAAAGCGCCCCTAGGCCCACTGCATGTGGATGTGCCATCCACGGAGCTCAGGGACCCTGGAGATTTGAGGCAGGGGCAGTCTGTGGCTGTGGATTAGGGGCTGGGGAGGAAGGGGGTGGGCTACATTGCCGGAAGTGACGCAAGCGGAAGTAGCTGTCTGCAGAGAAAATGGCGGGCGAGTTGGAAATGAGGCCTTGAGGGAGAATGCAACCAAGCTGGTGCCAGCCTGGTTTCCAGGTCTATATCCAGTTCACAACAGATTCACTCCTCAGGCTTTTTGTTGTTGCTCCGGGCAGCACGAGCGGCATCCCTCACGGTGACAACCGGGAGCGTCCCCACGGGAGGACCGAGGACGGCTGTGGAGGGAGGAGGGCGCTCCGAGTGGCTGCGCTGAGGGAGCCTGGACGAGCCTCCGTGTGTCCGGGTTGAGCTCGGCCGAGCAGAGCGGGGCGAGTGTCCCGGGCACCCGGGGCGCCTGCGCGTTGTGGGTGGTTATTCATTGTCGAGACGCTCCCTGTAATTCGGCAAGAGAAAACCATCGTTTTCCAGCATTTCCCTTGGAGGAGAACTAAGCGATAGGAAAAATGTCTATTTTCCCTAAAATATCTTTGAGACTTGAGGTTGAAAATTATCTTAAAGCGGGCTTTATGAATAAGGAGCTGAGTCAGATAAACGTGTTAGATGATATTGGCAAAAATTCCAATATTTACACACTCTAGAGAAATAGAAAAAGTCTAAAAGGAAACCTAATCTTTACAGCTGTTGCTTCTTACTGCTCGCCTTTCCCAGTGTAAAAAATGCCAGTATGTTTCCGCAGGTATTTTATGCGTGCTTTCCGAGATAAGAGGTCAAGGAGGTGCGCCTTAGGAATGGGAAAGAAGAGGGGTGGGGAGTGGTTATGTGCCTGGCAATAGGCAAAGCACTGAAGGGGTTAGAAGGCTGTGCAAGAAAAGACCCTTGACCTAGAGAATGTAAGCCCCTTAGAGAAGATACACTGGTACCCTTAGAGCGCTGGCTCTGTGCTCAGGTGGGAGGGAAACTATAATTTGTTGGGTTGAATTAATTTTATATATATAATCTTAATATAGTTAAGATTAAATTAATTAATCTTAAATGCCACCAGTGGTGTTGGGTGATGTGCAGACCTTTACGTCTTAATCTGCCCAATCTTTTTTGGTAGAGATTTCCTCCCCATTTAAAAAGTGAAAGAACTTAGGGTCCAAAGAGTCATATAACTGACCCAAATTGACGCTGCTCTCAAGCAGCAGTACTGAAATCTGAAGCTGAAGAGCTCAGGCACAATGAAAAAAGGTACAGATTTGGAATCCCAAGCCCTTGCATTGCATCTCACTGCTCTGAGTAAATTACTTGACATCACTTAACCTTGATTTCCTTCTCTGTGAAAATTGAAGATGGTTAAAAAGACTTACCTTGTGTTAGGGTATTAACCATAAGTGAAAGCAACTGGCATTGTTCTGGCACATAGTAAGACCTCAACAAGTGTCCATCCCGTGTGCTCTTGGCAGCGCCCAGCACGGAAGTCCTCACTGCATGTTGGTTGTCTGATGGCCAAGCCTTGCTCTTTCCACTTCGCCATCCTACCTCCCCACAGCTGTGTGTTTTCCAAATCTTTGGTTTTCTATTCAAAGTAAAGATGCTTAAATGTTATTCACTTTTGAAGATGTTACTGAAGCCATGACTTTTAGATTTGATTTCTACATTTTATTTCCAAAGATTATGTTAAGGGACTAGACAGTATGGAAAGAGAAACTAGCTTCTCTTGATTTCAAAGGACTTAAAATATAAAGAGTATATTAAGAGAAATAGAGACATTCAGCAAATTTTTGCCAGCAGGTTTTAAAATGGTGAACATTGTTTTATGAAAGAAGATCCAAATGTCTTTCTTTGACACTACCTGTGCCTCAAACCCACTAACTATATGATTTTACAAAAAGAAAAGCCATCCCTTTCTACAAAGTATCAAAAGAGAAGGAATCTTCAGTTAAAAAAAAGACTAAACCTTGAGAAAGTACTAATACTTTTAGGCTGGCGGATTATTAGGCTGGCAAGTGGTCTGTGAGGCAGGATACAGTCAAAGATGACAAGAAATGGGGAAATATGTGTCTCAAAAAGCTTCAGTTAATTGCAGGGGTTGGTTGAGTCTTTCTAACTTCATTTCTGACAGGTATCTTTGCCACCTATCTTCTTTTGGACGATTTCTATTTGTTACATTTAATAATACCTTATTAAAAAGCTGATGTCATGGGGGATCTTTGGATGACAGTATCAATGTTACTTAATCTTCAAATATCGATGTTTTGAAAGACTATAACCAATATGCTCTAGGATATGAGGTTAGCAATTAAACGGTTGTACATAAGCGATGTACCAACTAGTGCATTATAAATAAGTAGAATGAAATCCCGAATTTATGTGAATAAACATAGTAGAGATGTTGATATGTTCAAAATAATGCTTTGAAGTTGAGGCAGTGTGTTTTTAAGCCCTTTATGTTGGGCACTTTGTTAGGTGTTTATTACCACAGTTAAACCCAAGAACCCTGTGAAGTATTACCATTCCCTTAGTGTTATTAATACATAAACAATACAGAAAAATGAAATGGAACTGAACAATTGCTGAAAGATGTTTCCTTAGTTGGAACAAATATATATGCATATTCTGCTTAATATTTTTAATTCATATAATGAAACTGAAACATTAACTTGTCTTTTTCTTCTTTCAGATTGTATTTGCTTTAGGTAAACGAGAAGCAGAAAGGAATCTGTTAAATCTCCTGTCACACCCTCCATCATTCACAACTGTCAGAGTAAATACACAGCTAGTCTTAGTACAACATGTGAAAAATCTGTTATTTGATGAACTTCAGAAGATTTGTGCTAATATTTTATGTCATTATGTAAATAATTACATTTCTACAGTCTGTCATGTTGTTCCTCACTAAAATCCAATGAATAATATAATACTATTCCAATTTTACAAATAAGGAAATTGAGGATCATGAGTTTTAAATTGTTCAAGGTTACATAGTGAGTGGTGATGCTAGAACTTGAACCTGGTACTTCTGATTCTGAATTATTATTTGTAGTGACTGGATAGGTCACTCAATCCCTCTGGGCCTCAGTTGCTTCATTCATTAAAATACATGTGAAGAGGTTCATTCTAACCCTAAAAGACTACGATTTTATAATAAGCAGCATATAATGACCAGGAGGGCAGATTGTATACCTGCGGTGAGCCCAGAGGTGGGGAGGTGCTTACTGATTACCTGTAGGATTAGATTTTTAATTGACATAAAAAAATAGATGGAGAAGTACCTTATTATCCCTAATAAAAGCAGGAATATATTTTTTAAATAAAACAACACAAATTATTTTTTGTTCAACCAATAAAATAGTTTTGGAATAATACTCATTGTCTGTAAGTGAAAACAATGGTATAAAATGACATTTTATAAGTTTCAAGCAGAAAAATCATATTTGAATGTTCTTGTTGATATTGTCTGAATTCTTTGCTTTCAGAAGCTGTGCATTCTGTGTGTCATACACTGTGCACTAAAATTCGCCTCCAAAGAGATATGAGATGGAGGAAAACAGATCCCTGGGGGGGTACTTCAAATTGTATTTTGTAGTTATTAAATCTCTTATAACAAGTGACTGTGGCGGGTGCCACCAGACCTATTTCTACCTAATTATCATCTACATTAAAAACAAGAGGCAAGATGTTAAAGGACTTCCATTTGTATATCACAGGCTGTGTTTTCAGTTTACTCTAGATAGAACATTCAGAAATTTTCAGAAAATTATCACTGATATTGGCTCCTTTATTTCTTTCTTTTTAAATCTCATTACATTTATGGAATGCTTGTTGTCTCTTTAAGGGCAATTCCATAAATGTCAAGTTGTGAGTGGATGACCATGTTACAAGAAGAACCAGCTATGGTATCTGACTCTATGAGACCAAAACTCAGTACAATATTTAAATAAGACTTGGATAAAAGTTAATCTGGGGCCGGCCCCGTGGCTTAGCGGTTAAGTGCGCGCACTCCGCTACTGGTGGCCCGGGTTCAGATCCCGGGCGCGCACCGACGCACCGCTTCTCTGGCCATGCTGAGGCCGCGTCCCACATACAGCAACTAGAAGGCTGTGCAACTATGACATACAACTATCTACTGGGGCTTTGGGGAAACAAAGGAGGAGGATTGGCAATAGATGTTAGCTCAGAGCTGGTCTTCCTCAGCAAAAAGGAGGATTAGCGTGGATGTTAGCTCAGGGCTGATCTTCCTCACACACACACAAAAAAGTTAATCTGATTGTTAATTAGTGATAATTTTATTAAGAGTAATGACATTAGGCATAAAATATAAGCAGCTCCTCTCAGCAACTACAATTATTGCTTCCATATAGCCATGCATATGGCTAGTAGTAGAAATTTTCAGCTAGTAGAAAAGAAACTGTTCTGAGGCCCACCAGAGGGGTCCATCACTCAGGCAGATCCAGATTGTTCTCTTTTCTAGCAAATGATTCCCAGAGCCTAGATATTCTAGTATCCCAGTTGGATGGGTGCACAAGATCTCAGGGGTGGGTATCTAGGACGAGGCGGACAGAATCACTCTGGGCCTTGAGTCCTTTTCCCTTCAAAGTCAAGTTTAGACGGGGAGGGTTGGGTCCTAGGCCCCAGGTGGGAAACTGGTGTAGAGCAGTACCTATTTCTAGCAGGAAGGGGGACTTGGAGGAGGCTTTAGACTATAGATGTTCTTTCTCCTTCCATGTTCCAGGGCTCACGTGTGTCCTAAAGACATTTCCGAAAGGGTATGAGTAGGTGGTTTGTCCCCAGATTTCTCATGGCCACATATTGAAATTTAATCATTTAAAATTTCACTTGGCTGGTGAGGATATGGGGAAACTGGAACCTTCATACATGACAGGTGGGAATGTCAAATGGTTTGGCCTCTTTGGAAAACAGTTTGGTAGTCTCTTAAGTTAAACTTACTACAAAACCCAGCAACTCCACTGCTAGGTACCTACCCAAGAAAATTAAAACGTGTCCACACCAATGCTCGAACATGAAAATTCATAGCAGCGTAGTTCATAGAGCCAAAAGGGAGGAACTACCCAAATGTCCATCCCCTGGTGAACATATGAACACAATATGGTCTATCCATACAGTCAAGTACTGTTCAATGAGAGGAATGAACTACTGGTCCATGCTACAACATGGATGAACCCCCAAAACATTATTATTTTAAGTGAAGAAGACACACAAGACACCATATATGGTGTGATTCTATTTATAGGACATGTCTAGAAACGGCAAATTTATAGAGAAAAAAGGTAGATCAGTGGTTGCCTGGGGTTGGAGCTGGAAACAGAGATTGACCGTAAATAGGCATGAGGAATTTCTGTGCAGTGATGGAAATAATTGAAAATCAGATTGTGGTGATGGTTGCACAGTTCTTTAAATTTACTAAAAATCATTGCATTTAAAATGGGTGCATTTTATGGTATATAAATTATGCCTCAATAAGGCTGTTTTAAAAAGGGCATGGGGGAGAAACAAACAGAAAAAGAAGCGAGTGATAAGCTTAGTTAAAAAATAGGGTTTATTTGGGTTGTTATGAAAGTTATGCACATGTGTGGTTTTAAGAAAGTTTATTTCTGTATCATCTTAACATCTGATAGAAAAGGAGAGAAGGAAACCCTTGGCTTAGGAAGGATTGATCTCTGTGTAAAATATTTCTGGAGTGTAAAGCACATAGTACTTCTAAAAAGAAAAGCAAATGACAAAATTCATTCTCCTTCTTCTCCTTGGAAAGATCAGTTTACCGTAGTCTTGGTACTGTAAGGCATCAGACAATGAGAGCATGAGAGAGAGCGGGAAAGAGAAAGGAGAGCTGTTTGATGGAATGAGAAGGAGTTTACCCTTCTGCCTGGAAGACGCAGAAGTCAGGAGAACTGTCGACTTGGTAGAAATGTAGTTAGAATTCTAAAATACAAACAATTTTTTTCTCTTATCAACTTAGAAATGAGTTGACTTTAGAAGTTTTTTCCGGATACTGTGTGGATACTATAGGGCAATGCAAATGTCTATTATTGTTACTGCTCTTTCATGTAGTATGTGAAAATTAATGAGATGATAGTTCCTAGCCTTCATGGCAGAGGCTAGGAATATTCTCAGATATTCGCATGTTGCCCTCTGATAGAGGACACAGGCGTTGCTCTCCAATCCACTCTTCTGTTCTCTATTCTGCTGCGTGCAGTGCCCAGTCATCTTCTGCCTGCAATGGTGGTGCACTGGTACATATTGAACAACTCACTTTCTGGGAAAAATAACCCTGGTTTATGGTGTTTGCTGATTTCCGTAGTGTAAATACTCCCACTGTGGTCGGTTTTAAGCTACCAGCGTGACCATGGAGTTGGGAAGAGATGCATGCAATTGCCTCTTAGGACACTGTGTGAGCTGGCCCCAGCATCGATACCAATGGCCCTGCACCTGTTTCCACTCTGAAGGCCAAGTACATAGAGGATACTGAAAATTTTGAACCTTTGCCAAAAAAGCATTTCTTTCCCTCATCAAAAGCGACATGGCATCAGTGTTGATAGTGTACAATAAATAGTATTTAATAATCTCACTCTTTAATGTCTATTTAGAAGCTTTTCTTAAAAGAGTACTGCATGCAATTCTATACTGAATACATTTTCAAAGTAAGTCATTTAAGGTAAGTGTGGTTTGTATTTATAAAGCCAAATAAGCAAAATTGAGCCTTTAAAGAAGTCAGGGGGCCGGCCCTGTGGCGTAGCGGTTAAGTGCGCGCGCTCCGCTGCTGGCAGCCCAGTTCCGACTGGGCGCGCACTGCTTGTCAGGCCATGCTGTGGCAGCGTCCCATATGAAGTGGAGGAAGATGGGCACAGATGTTAGCCCAGGGCCAGTCTTCCTCAGCAAAAAGAGGAGGATTGGCATGGATGTTAGCTCAGGGCTGATCTTCCTCACACACACACACAAAAAAAAGTCAGGATACTTCAGAATCAAATTATAGAGAAAACGTAGTTCAACATAAATTTTAATTGATTTCGATAACTGTACTGGAGTTATGTAAAGAGAATATCCTTATTCCTAGGAAATACACAATGAGGTATATAGAGGTGAGGGAGCAGAATATCTATAATTTACTCTAAGATAGTTAAAAAAAATGTATGTAAAGAAAGTGAATGAACAAATCAGACAAAGTGGTAAAAAATTGCGTAGTCTTGGTTAAAACTATGGAGAGAGTTAAAGTTTGAAATTATATCAAAATTTTAAATTAACAAAAAAAAGTTTATAGAACGCTATGTTCAGAATGAGCACTTATTTACTTATTTATAAAAGAACAATTAAGAACTAAACTTTAATCAGTTAAATCTGATAAAAAATAAATTAATAATATATTTCAGTATTTTTTCATGTCAAGTATGGTAAAAGGAAGATATCTTCCCTTTTGGAAGATTACCTCCAAGCGTAGTAAGTTTTTATGGATTTTTAAAGTATTCAACAACTTCCTGTAATTCTTGTTTAGCTTCCTCCACCTAAAGTGACACAATATACCAAATAATTTTAAATAATGATTAGACTATCAAGGTATCCTCTTTGAAAACCATGACTTTAATTGGAAATTAACTTGGCTTTCTCTTTGTTTCAGTGAAAGAAGTAGAGAAAAATGTACACAGAAATGGTTTTCTCCTAACCTTCACTTTCAGTTATGCAAAATCTTACATATCCCAACAAAACCATGTTTAACTTCTTACATTTTAAATAAATAGTGCTTCCTCCAGTTAGCAGGGACTGTTACATTCAAAATTCTAGTAAATGTCTCAGTAGCACTTGATATAAACAAAAAGAATCACCTAGCAATTTTCAAATGCAAAACTTTTTGGGCCTGGGTGTAAGTTTCAAGGGCAAATTATGTGGAATTACTATATATTAATGATAAGGGAGTCTGTGTTTAAGTGATAACATTAATTTGTGATTAATTATGAGGTTGTTTTCATCATAAGCAATTACTGCTAGATTATAAATGATTCAGTTCCTAACAAAAGCCAAAGGACAATCACTAAAATCAGTACAGAATTGCATGCTGTGGTGTACTGACATTGTTTGTTAGTGGTCATGACAAAAGAAGTTTGGAAGATTTAATCCCTAAAATATAAACTTTTGTATATTTTCTCCCTAATGAACGTCTTTTGCTGACTTTTGATTATCTTACAGGTTTTTAATATTTGTGGTTTTATTCAAGAAGTGTTAATTTCATTAAACTTATTTGAATCTTTTCTGTTTTGGTAGAGGAAGCAAAAGCAAATGCTCCTTGTGTTATATTTATTGATAAATTAGATTCTGTTGGTGGGAAGTGAATTGACTCTCCAATGCATCCATATTCAAGGGAGACTATAAACCAACTTCTTGCTGAAATGGATGGGTAATGGAATCTTCCTCTGTCTCTGGAATATAGTGGTATTTTGTGAAACATTCTAGAGATATGAAAACTATCATATTTAAAGGGGACAGAATAATTCCTCATGCAAGAAGTCAAGACAAGCTTTTCTCAGTATTGTATTGTTTCCATTACTAATGGGATAATTGATGTATCAACTCTTCGTTGGTGATATTTACACCTTTTCTCATTTATTGTGTCATATTTATGACGGGAAAGCAGTGATTCCAGCTGAGACTAGTGGTCTATTTGGAGCTGTAAAGGGGAGAGTACGCTGGTTCGCACATAATCTGTGACTAGCTTTAAGTGTTGTGGGAGATTACAAAGCTTGCATCTGTTTTCATAATATAAAAAGCAAGAGGTGGGGTTGCTTTGAAAGAAGCAGAAACATTTCTTTAAGTCATACAAGACATTCTGGAAACAAATAGGAAGTCTAGGAGCAAATAATTTGAATTGGTAAATTTGAAAATAATTTTTCAAAAATAAGCAGGTAACCAAGCTTTCTGTGTCATCATCCCTTCCTAAGCAGGACACCTACTGTGGAGGTGTGTAATCACAGATGATTTGGGGATTTATTACTAGCAGTTTTATTGAAGTGCATTGGCTGAACATCTGCTCTTTTTAAAAAACAATTAGAGATGCCTTATCATTTTGGGCATAGAAAAGATCAATCCCTTTTTTTTGCTGTTGTTAAGATTAATGATAAAACAGTTTTATGTAGAGCGTTTCTATATGTGTGCATATAGAATGTGTGCACATGTGTGCATATGTTTTAACTTTTGGTGAAAATCTACTTTAAAAAAAATAGGTTTAAATCTAATGAAAGAGTTATCGTAGGAGCCACAAACTTCCCAGAAGCGTTAGACAAGTATGTATTAAAAGAAAATTTTTGTAAAATACTGATACCTGCTAAAACATGGATGAACTTTAAACACATTGGGCTAAAAGAGAGAAGTCCATCACAAAACATCACATATTATTCCATTTATATGGAATGTCGAGAATAAGCAAATCCTCAGTGCCAGAAAGTAGATTAGTGATTGCCAGAGGCCAGGGAGAATGGGGAGTGACTGCCGGTGGATATGGGGTTTCTTTTTGGGGGGGTGAAAATATTCTAAAATTAGATTGTGGTAATGGTTGCACAACTCTGAATATATTAAAAACTACTGACTTATTCACTTTAAATTCTGTGATCTGTGAATTCTGTCTCAATAAAACTGTTAAAAGAATCTTGTGACAACTTGTATCACAAAAATTTTCAAGAGGAGGAGAACGTTTTTAAAATAAAATTTACTATAGTATTAAAGTTTTGTTGATTTTATTATAGAAGTTATTCATATTTTCATTTCATCTAATAGTTTGTCTTTGCCTAAGACTCTACTTTAACATTCTATATTTCGGCAGTTAAGATGGGTGTGTAGCTCTCATAGTCCACTGCTATAGGATTATTTGTTCTCGACTGACTGACTTGTGCGTGTTTGTTTCTGAGGGATGTGTGCTCTCTAGATGCACAAATATATTTATATGAACCTTTGTTCTGCCTTCTGGTTATTGAAACTGTTATATGAGCCATGTTTTACAAGGAGCTATCAGATCATTTATGTTCAAACTCCATCTACCCTCTGGTTGCCATTGTCTTTCCATCCTCTCCTTAGTGTGTCCATCCTGTTTAACTTGACCTTCCTCATAGTCAGCTTATGAATTTATATTTTCTTTTTCTGTTCTCCTTTTAGTGCCTTAATACATCCTGGTCATTTTGACATGCAAGTTACAGTTCCAAGGCCAGATGTAAAAGGTCAAACAGAAATTTTGAAATGGTATCTCAATAAAATCAAGTTTGACCAGTGTAAGTCTTAATTCCATAGTACAAACATCATTATCTCTAAAAAATGGCAATATATCAATCCACCCTGTTTGTGGTCCTTATTTGATAAATGTCTTAAAAGACCAGTTCCTTTATATGTCCTTTTTTCCCTCCAGTTATATGTCATTTTTAAAAAGTCCATTCCTTAATTAGCATGTATCCAGAAGATTCTATCTTTTTGAATCCTGATTCTAAACAAAGTTTTCTTTAGAGTATTCAGATAGATAATACTTGATGATGAATATATGTATGTGTTTTTTAAGATGAATGTAAAATATAAAATAATAGAAAAAGCACCTGTATATCATGAACACTGTACCTCGTGATATAGTCACTTTGGGGCTGAAAGAGGGGAAAGCAAACTGGAAAACAAAACACATGGAAATATTATGGACTCATGTGAGTAATGAAAGCAGCTATTAAAGCTCCAGTATTTTCAAAGATGGCTGAATCAGTTCATAAAACAAAATATATTTCCTATAATAAGGGGAGCTTTTATGTCAAAAGTATTTCAAGGTGAAATTCAGAAAAGAAAATGTTGTCTATGAGCATGCTTTTTCAATTCATGGTTAGGCTAGTAATGATATAGGTCATAATGAAAGTTTGTAAATCATGTCTGGCAACTTTACATTTCTTTTTTTTTTTTCCACAGTTATGGAAGTTTAAGAACTTTTGTGACTTGTCCCAATGGCATATTTAATGGCAGTTTTGGCTTTTTTCCCTTAGAATTCAGTAATGTAAGTTTATTTTTTTAGTTTCATTAAAATAAATATTTTAAATTATAGTTCAGGATAGCGGTTTTCTTTTTCTTTTTAGAATGTGAGTTCTTTGTGAAGAGCTAGTTTTAGAATTTTAATATTGTGTTCTATCTACATAGGTGTTGATCCAGAAATCATAGCTCAAGGTACTGTTGGCTTTTCTGGAGCAGAGTTGGAGAATCTTATGAACCAAACTGCATTAAAGGCTGCTGTTGATGGAAAAGAAATGGTTACCATGAAGGAACTAGTTTTCCAAAGATGAAATTCTAATGGATAGGGTTTTTTTCTTTTTTTCTTATGCTATTAATTATATTAGAGAATAAATGCTTCTTTTTGAGAGAAAGGTTATAAAAAGAAGGTATAGGAACATGAAAATATATACTCATAAATAGCAACACAATTTATCCTCTTACAGAAAAAATATATTATAGCTTATATGATTATGATACCGAGCAATGGGCTTGCTCTGCTTGCCGTGATCTGAGCCAATTAGTCACAATGAGTTAGGGATTGAGAAAGGAAGTTTTAATTCAATTAGCCAGCATAATCAGGAAGATGGCAGACTAATGTCTCAAAAAACTGTCTTCAAGCATTACAGAATCTTGAGGCAGTTAAATAGGGAAAATGGGCAGTAAGAAGGTGGTCCAGGGATGTTAGTCTCCAGGCATGATGGGCTCCAGGCATCACATTGTTCCATTCTTCTGTCAGCTGTGATGGATACCTTGTAGATGTGTTTCTTGCTTGTGGTCAACCTGTTCCTTGAGAGAAACTCATAGAACAAAGTTTTAACCTATCAAGCTATAGGGGAGGACATATGTAAGTGGAGGTCATAAACCAGGAGAGCATGTGAATTTTTTTAGAGAACATGCAGAGCAGTGAGTAGTCACACAGAGGAGGGCCTGGGGCCATTTAGCATAACAAGATGGCCTGACTTATGCTCATTTACAATTACGCCACTTGGGGGTGGGGGTGGGGCCCATGTGTTTCATCTTGTCTGATATTGCTGATAAAAAGAACAGTTAATTTTACTTAGATTTAGTATTTAATTTTGATTTTAAATCCTCAGTTGTCTTCAAAACAGATTGATTATAACATTCCTGTTAAATTGGAAGTTTATTTTCTAGAAATAGAATTAAGCTTTCCCTGTTAATATAAGGATTCAGATGATAACTCTTACAATTTTGGTTTTCAGTTGACAAATTGTTGTGGTTTATGTGTTGTAGGGTGAATTCTACTCATTTTTTAAACTTTTACTCTGCTTAAAATATTTAATAATAATATTTAATCACGTTACTCTAAGAATGACTTTAAGGCAAATGGGTTTCATTCATTTAAATATACCTTCCTAAAGGAGAATTTTACTTAATTAAAATTTTGTCCTTGGGGCCTTGAACATAGAAGTGTGGAAACTGATAACAAAACCATCACAGAGTATCATGAGTCTGGTCATGTTATTATTGCATATTACACTAAAGATGCAATGCCTATCAACAAAGCTACAATCATGCCATGAGGGCCAACACTTGGACATGTAAGCATCTTACAGTTTTTTCTTTTCTTTCTTTCTTTCTTTTTTCTTTTCTTTTCTTTTCTTTCAAATAACACTCCCCAGAAGCTTAAGTAGGAAGTTGCCAATGAAACATTTAAAAAGAAAATTCAGGGGCCGGCCCTGTGGCTTAGCAGTTGGGTGCGTGTGCTCCGCTGCTGGCGGCCAGGGTTCATATCCCGGGCACGCACCGACACACCGCTTGTCAGGCCATGCTGTGGCAGCGTCCCATACAGAGTGGAGGAAGATTGGCACGGATGTTAGCTCAGGGCCGGTCTTCCTCACACACACACAAAAAAAAAGATGAAAATTCAGCTGCTTCCTAAGTTTATTGATACTTTTTTTAACATTCTCAACTATCTTGAAATCAGACATACTTGTGAAATTTATCTGCTAATAAAGAATGTTTAAAAAATATTTCAGATTCTGTATATTTACATTATGAAATTTAATTCAGGAATGACAGCAACGTATAATTCTTATATATGTAATTGTTCTTTTCCCACCAAAAAGAAATTATATATCACAGTGTTCAATAATTTTTCTAAGATTTTTTTCGTTGAGTACAAGTTTCATTCTCATATCTTTCTAATTATAGACATTTTAAACATTTTTGTGCAACTAGAGATAAAACAGTACTATTGCAGCATTATCTACCTCATTTATAAAATGCACTTTTGCTGTGTAGAGAATTTTCCTTATTTTGTCAATTGCTAGTTTTGTCATAAGTCACTGACGACCGTCTCTGCTGAATGCCCTTGAGCTTTCAGCATCTGGGTGTTGTCAGGTGGTGAGAGACCCGTGATCATTCTGCTTATTAATATAAGTGTTTCCAACCTGTGTCTGAGGTTTGTCTTTGTTTTTCAGTTGTCTATGTGTCCCTGCTGCCTGAGAATGACAGATGGAATGAGACTAGAGCTCAGCTGCTGGCACAAACGGATGTTAGTATGGGAGGAAGAGTGGCCGAGGAGCTCATATTTGGAACTGATCATATTACAACAGGTTGGCTGTAAAGTACGGCATTCATTCAAATTGTGTTGGCTGGTTTAAAGATATATTTTTAAAATTGAGTTCTATGTATATTTGTATTTTATTTATTTGTTTTTTAATTGTTATTTTTATGATTCAAGTGTAGTTGACATACAATATTGTATTAGTTTCAGGTGTACAACATAGTGATTTGACATTTATTTACATTACAAAATGATCACCCTGATAAGACTAGTTACCATCTGTCATCATACAAAGTTATTGCAATATTGTTGACTATGTTCCCTGTGCTGTTACAGCCATAGGCTAAGAACAGTTTATATCTGTGACCATAAATATTCAATTCTGCTTTAGCTGCAAAACCATAATGGGTATTGGAATGGGGGATATTGATTATTGACTCTCTATTGCTTTCCCTCTCTGACATATTTATTCAACAAAGGGTATTATTTGCTCGTGCCTAGCAGTGTGCAAGTGCTGAGAATACAGAATAAGCCAGACACACGTCTTTTTGACTGCAGTGTCTAATAGAGATTAGGGTAAAGGAATGTGTAAGAGTAAAGTCAGTTAGTACTGTGGTAATCCAGTCATGGTATAATGGATGCTTGGATTAGAGTGGTGAAAGTAGAAACTGAGAAACAAAAGTGGGTGGGTTCAAGAAATACTGATATAGTGAAATCAACATGCTTTTGTGATGTTTTGGCTGAGAGAGCAGCTAATAGAAAGCTGTTTTTTAGACTATAAAGCTGATTATTTAGATTTTAAGTTTGGAAGATCCTAAAGAATATGGGACAAGTGTAGAGCCCAGAGGCTTCATAATAATGGAGATGATTAGATTACAGAAGGTCAGTCTGATAAGAGTGGGGAGTAGATTTGTTAGATAAAGCAAAGGAACAGAGAGAATATTCAGAGGAAACAAATAACTTAGATGTCCCTGTAGTTAGCTAAATACTGATAAATTTGGCTAATAGATTTGAGGAAAAAGTAGCTACACTATATGTTGTTAAAATTTTTAGCAATTATCTTACCTTTCAATAAAAATAGCCCATCTTGTGTGCATTTTACTTGATTTTTTTTCATCTGCATCATACCATTCTTCAATATTACATCTTTCTAGTGAAATCTTTACCACCTAGTTTGTGCCTTCCCTAAATATCTGCCAGAAACTGTCAACTTTTTCTCCTGTTACAAAATTATAGCTTAAAAAAAGTCCTTCACTCTGGAATACACAGACATCAAAACATACTCATTACAAATTCTAAGAAGCATGCAAGATTTACATAAAGGAAAAGAACTACCAAAAGCGAATGAGGGACATAAAAAGAAGTTAAAATGGTAGAGTAGGGATGCAGGAAGAAGCAGGCCGTTCAATGCAACAGAATGGAAAACCCAGAAAGAGAAAAAACGTGCCTGAGGATTTAATGTAAGATAAAGTGGTATTGAAGCTGGGTACCTGAGGGTTACTGTAAATATTCAATAAGATTACCTTTCAACCTTGTTCCCAACACAGACATAGATGAAAAGGAGTTGATCTTGTCAATTTGTTGTTTTCTTGTTTAACCTGATGGGTGACTCAGGGTCACAAGGATTTATGAGCTTGTTTGACAGAAGAAAAAGAATGCCTTCAAGGATCACCAGACAACCAGTCCCCAGGTTCTGTTGACACCCAGAAGTCAGATTGCCCAAAGGCTTATCTGGAGTGAAAGAAACACAGATTACCCCTTGTTTCTCTGAAACTCCTCCTCCCAAGCCCCTTAGCTCTATAAAACCTCCTGCTTTCTTCTCTTGTTAGGGTGGATTTGAGAGAACCTATCCTCCTGCTTTCTCAGTTTGGCCAAGTGGAATAAACCTTTCTCTGTCTCCAAGCACTGATGTCTTAATGATTGACTTATTGCACATCCAGCAGGAACTTGAGATTAAGAGTTTAGTTATCAATATTTTAAACGAGGTGAGAAAAGGTGGATTGTTTGGGGCGAGTGAATAGCCATTTTTTAAAAAGTTAAATGTTACACTATGCTTCAAAATAAATCTTGGATTGATTAAGGATTTAATTGGGGGAAAATAAAAGCAGAAACTAAAAGTAAAGAAGATGTAAATAGGTAAGATTGGGCAAAAGGGGAAGGTTAAGAGGCATGTGGAAATGCCTTTCATTTCATCTGGAGAATGTGCATTGGTTTTTCCCAAGTTTGCACTGGATGACACATATTGCCACGATGGGTGAAACCTTGAAAACAGTTCAGTTGTTGCCTCCCCTCAATTTCGCGGAGCCCTTCAGGCACTCACACGCACGTGTTTCCTGCATTAATAGGCTGCAGACAGTTAGTTTGGGCTGAAAGATTACAAACCCTGGACCTTCGTTACTGGAATGTTGTGGGGCGACAGGGCTGGCTCATTGGTGGTAGTAGATTTGTGCTTAGGATGCAGTGAAAAGCCAAGAGGGAGGCGAACTGTCTCTGAAACACAATGAGAAAGATTGTCTGCTTCGGGCGTCGGAAGGATGAGTCGCCCTGGGCTCCTCCACCAGCCGGAGGAGGGATGGCCGCATCCGGCGTGAGATTAGAGTCAACTCATGGTCCAGGTACCACATCCGAGACACAGATCTCGGAAAGATACACAAAGCTGCCAGTGTGGGCAATGTTGCCAAAGTGCAGCGGATTTTACTGAGTGGAAAAAATGTTTTAAATGACAGGGATAAGAGGACCAGGAAATACAACTTCGAGGCCAGTGCAGCGCCGGCCTGGAGGAGGCGGGCAGACCTGGGAGAAGTGCTCACCTTCCGGCGCAGCCTGGGGGAGCCCAGCCCTCCTGTCACCAAGGGCGCTCAGCTGTCTCCCCTCCGAGACCCTGGAGCACCTGACTCCTGGAAACCTTCGTGGGGTCTAGGGCCCAGGCCGACTTTATGAGCAGCAGAAACAAACACTTGAGCTGGTTTGGGACCCACTCATAATTCCCCTTATAGAGCACTTGACTGACAATTTTAAAGCGATTTAGCTAAATATCAATAATAATAGAAATGAAATCAAGTAAATACAGCGTTTTATTTCTAATGGGCACATTTTTATACCATAATATTATATATTCTAGAAAAGTGCATAATAAGAAAAATAATTCCCATAATAGATCAACATCTAGGTTAAAAATTCTTCAGATAAAATCCAACATTCATTCTGTGTCAGTGTACATCTCTGTATATATGTTCTTTACTGAGGGACCTTATGAAGAAACTTTGAAGTGGGAAGATGACTGTGTTCCTGAATAGGAAGACTCCTTTTCCCAAAATGTGTGCTTTTCCTATATTTAACAATTTTACATCAACCAAATAAAAATATGGTTTTAAAAGTTTTGAGTTACACCTGCTGTCTTTCATTGTTGTGATGAAATTAGGAAAATTTTGGGGGCTGGCCCCGTGGCTTAGCGGTTAAGTGCTCGCACTCCGATACTGGCGGCCTGGGTTCAGATCCCAGAGGGCACTGATGCACTGCTTCTCCGGCCATGCTGAGGCAGCATCCCACATACAGCAACTGGCAGGATGTGCAACTATGACATACAACTATCTACTGGGGCTTTGGGGGGGAAAAAAAGGAGGAAGGATTGGCAATAGATGTTAGCTCAGAGCTGGTCTTCCTCAGCAAAAAGAGGAGGATTAGCACGGATGTTAGCTCAGGGCTGATCTTCCTCACAAAAAAAAAAAAAAGAAAGAAAAATTTTCTATAGTAGACAGAGATTTGCCCTTCTAGATACCCAGTGTGCTGTAAATTTTCACATATTACTTGTTTACTAACAGCTGAAAAGACAGATAAATAAATGGAACAGAATATAAAATGTCCAAACAGCCAAATACATATATGTAAGACTTTAGAACTTGATATTGGTGACATTTCATATTAGTAGGAAAAGATGAATTATTCATAAATGCTGGAGAAAGAGTTGCTAACTATTTGGAGAAAACTAGCTAGATTTTTATCTCAGAAAATAAGTTCCAGATGGAATATAGATTAAAAATGTTAAATATACAAAACGAGAAAAGTACTAGAAGAAAACACAAATGCCTATTCATACATTTTTTATGTTGACAAAGACCTTCCTAAGAATGACTTTAAAAGCAAGAATTCTTAAGTTTGATTTTTCAACATAAAACATTACAACCCTCTGTGTATCAGAAAATAATATTAATAAAATAAAAGACAATGTACCTGCAAAATATTTACAACATATTTATATCAGTTGAAAAATATACCTTCGTTTTACAGAGTTCTTTGAAATCAAAAAGAATAAAAACCATCTAATTTGAAATTGGGCCAAGTACTTTTTTTCATGTCTACAAGTGACCAACGGACGTAGGAAATAATAGTTAGTGTTCCTGGTAAGAAAAGGAATTTCATTTAAAGGAG
Organism: Ceratotherium simum simum; assembly: GCF_057802395.1. Classification (NCBI taxonomy): domain Eukaryota; kingdom Metazoa; phylum Chordata; class Mammalia; order Perissodactyla; family Rhinocerotidae; genus Ceratotherium; species Ceratotherium simum. Next base: position 7,392,938 of record NC_141931.1, read on the forward strand.
GAATGAAATACCATTTTCTATATACAAAGGTTGTGAGGGCGAGGAGCAAGGGTACTTATACAGTTGCTTAAAGTTTAAGTTGCTTTTGAATTTTCAAACAGGCAATTTGGTGATATGTACCACATTTTAAAAAATATATATTCCCTTTACCTATCAATTCTATTTATAGTAAACTATCTTTAGGAAATAGAAATATAGAGCTGGCCCTGTGGCTTAGCAGTTAAGTGCGAGCGCTCCGCTGCTGGCGGCCCAGGTTCGGATCCGGGCGCGCAGGGACGCACCGCTTCTCCGGCCATGCTGAGGCCGTGTCCCACATACAGCAACTAGAAGGATGTGCAACTATGACATACAACTATCTACTGGGGCTTTGGGGAAAAAAAATAAATAAATAAAATCTTTTAAAAAAAAAAAGGAAATAGAGATATATAACATACAATGAGTTTTTCTCGGCATTGTTTACAATAGCAAAGTATTAACAAGAACTCATATAATGGATTTTAGGAATAAATTGCCTTGCATCCATAGGCCAGAAGACTATGTAGGGGTTGAAGGCAGCATAGATACAGATGTTAACATGCAGAGATGTACTCTGGTAGATCATTAAGTGAGAGAAAAAAATCAGTTTGATTATACATACACACAAACAGAGTATGGTCTTCTGTTAGCCAAAAATATGTATAAAATGTGATAAAATTTGTTATTTCTGAGCATTTGTATTATAAATGAATTTTTCTTTCCTTTTTTTTACATCTGTGATTTCTACAATGAACGCTTATAAAAATCCTAGTAAAAGTTTATTATTAGTGAAATAATCCTGGGGAAGTGCAGGAATGTGAATCTTGCACAGATGAAAATAATTTCTCACTTTCTATTTTTTTTTACTTTTTTGAGGATTGGTATTTTTCTAATAACTTTTAGTCTCTTCAGGAGTAAAGGGAATCTTTTAATCTGTGCTTGTAGATTTTATTATGTATATATTTAATTATATGCATATGTTTTTTATTATATGTAGCTTTATTACATATGCATATGATATGTAAATGTTTATAGATTAATCCTTTTATTTTTAGCTGTGTCTTTATGAAAATAAAAAAATAGTAAATATAAGTGATGATTACTACTATTGTAAAGTTTATAGAATTTTAGTCGTATCCCTCTTATGAAAATAAAAAATCAAAGATAGCAAATATAAATGATTACTATTGCAGAAATATTGCTTTACGTTATAAAAGTTTTCTTTAAAAATATTGAGTTCTCCAACTGTATCCATTCTTTCAATCCATTTATTCATCAAAGATACCCTGAATACCTATAATGTAGTGGGGATATTCTCCTCTCTTTCAGCACCCTTTCATCCTTAAAAACTTCATGTCATGGGGCCCAGTAGTGTAGTGGTTAAGTTTGCGCCCTGGGCCACGGTGGCCCAGGGTTTGCAAGTTCGGATCCCGGCCACAGACCTATGCACCACTTACCAAGCCATGCTGTGGCGGCGTCCCATATAAAGTAGAGGAAGATGGGCGTGGATTTTAGCCCAGGGCCAGTCTTCCTCAGCAAAAAGAGGAGGATTGACAATGGATGTTAGCTCAGGGCTAATCTTCCTCACAATAAAAAAAAAAAAAAACTTCATTTTGCCCGGTCTGAGCAAATTGAGAAATTTAAAATGAAAATACTAGGACCTAATCTCAATTGATGCTTTCTCTCCCTTCTTTCAAACAAAAGCATTTCTGAAGGTAGGAAATTGTAAAAGATAACCTTTACTTGCCTTTTTGAAAATTTATAATAGCATTGAATACAAAATTAATTGTTGGAAATATATGATTTTTATACAGTCCATAAATCTAAATATTTAATAAAATGAGATATCCCTATTCATTTGAATCCTTTGTTTCCTTTGGCTTAAAGTTTCTTGAAAATCAAAGTAAGAATTACTTTTTAAAAAAATTCTTTTTTTTTTTTTTTTTTTTGCTGGGAGAGATTTGCCCTGAGCTAACATCTGTTGTCAATCTTCCTCTTTTTTTTTTTCCTCCCCAAAGCCCTACTACGTAGTTGTATATTCTAGTTGTAAGTTCTAGTTCTTCTCTGTGAGCCGCCACCACAGCATGGCTACTGACAGACAAGTGATGTGTTTGCAAGTGATGTGGTTCGGAGTGGTGTGGTTCCATGACCAGCAACCAAACCTGGGCTGCCAAAGTGGAGAGTGCCTAACTTTAACCACTAGGCCATCAGGGCTGGCTCAAAAAAATTCTTCGTTGTTTTGTTATTTTAGTCCTCTTTCCCCATAATGCATTTGTCAACTGAAATAAAGAGTCTAGGTGATATTAGTGAAGGAGTGTATTTAATAATCAGCATGGAGGAGTTCAAACCCCAGGAAAACAGTTCAACAGAGTGTTGAATAACTAGATTTCATATGTGTTAAATAAAAAGGGCTAGAGAACATCTGGGCTTTTTTCTAGATTATACATTGAAGGTAACAAACAAGAATTCCTTGGTTGTACATCAAACAGGTTCAGAGATGCTGATGTTTTCTATGTGTGGAGGGAGGCAAGGACCAGGGTCGTTAATTACTCCCTCAATCTCTAAGAAATGCAGCTGGGAAGCGTGAGAGCGAGGTATCCCTTTATCTCTCCCTGCTGTGGATCTGCCCAGCCGCACCTTCAGTCCCGAGATGTGGGTTGCACGGTCGTCTTGACACAGGCTGGACACGGCCAGCCTGGCTGCTTCACGGTACTGCTGCTTCACGGTCCTGCGTGGATTTCTATTGTACTGACTTAGAGCCTGTGCAGTTTGCTTGCTCGATTTACCTGTTAGACCAGGGAGAGGGGTCCCAGAAATCGGTCCACATGACTTATCTCTCATCGGCCAAGGCTTGAGAGGGGAAAACGGGAAAAGGCGAGAGCCGTCACAAATCTGCAGGCCAATATGGAAATTTGGCAAAAGAGGGGAAATAATGAGAAGAGGTTTTTTGTTTTCATTTGTTTTCTTCAGTTTATATGCTTAGGCAAAGTGCTCTTCAATTTTCAGGGATAATAATTCTTAGTTTGGGAAAGAATGCATGAGTTGTAACCTTGCCTGCAGATCAATCTTAGGAGGACTCGGAGGAAACCAGATTGGCAGTGAACAGGTGGTGAGGAAGTGGGAAACAAGAGGGAAGAACGGATAATTAACTGACATATTATCTGATTCTGGCAGAAACAGCCACTTAGACAGGAGTCTAAACTCTGCTCTCAAATCTAGAATGTCTTGCTGGGAAGTAAGGAGTTTATAAATAAGGAAATCAAGTTGCATTTTGAGTTTACTAGTCCCTGTTCTGGCCCTACCCAGGAAGATTAAATGCAGTTTTGGTAAGTGATTCTTCTCTCTTAACGCTTTTCTTTTTGTGCCAAATCCTCAAACGATGGAGGGAATTTGCCACGTAGGTGAGAGATGAGACTGGGGATTGTCTGTTGCACGAGTTCTCAGCTTGAATTGTGCTGATGAATCAGAATCACCCAGGAAGTTTAAAAACATGGACAGGCCAGGCTTTCCCCTGATTTTTTGATTGAGTAAATCTAACAAGGCCTGGACATGTCTATTTAGAAATATTTCCGTGAGATTCTGATACAACTCCTAGTTAAGAACTACTGAATGGATAAGTGCAATATATAAATTCACAGATCTCAGAAACCTAAGAAATCTCTAGAAGAGTTGGAGTTTGATGGGTGCTGCTTCCTTCCATTCTCTCCTTTCCAACAATATTAGCCTGACTTTCATCTGTCTCTACCTCTGTGTTTGAGAAGTTAAAAGGAAAATTATCGGTGATATCTATTGGCTTAAAGAATAACACCTTTTGGGGCCGGCCCTGTGGCGTAGCGGTTAAGTGCGTGCCCTCCGATTCTGGTGGCCCCGGGTCCAGATCCCTGTTACGCACCAACTTACCGCTTGTCAGGCCATGCTGTGGCGGCGTCCCATATAAAGTAGAGGAAGATAGGCACGGATGTTAGCCCACGGCCAGTCTTCCTCAGCGAAAAGAGGAGGATTGGCATGGATGTTAGCTCAGGGCTGATCAAAAAAAAAAAAAAAAAGAATACCACCTTTTTCCTGCCATCCATTAGTCATTCACTGGCACTCAGAGAGTCTTTAGAAATTTTTTTATAGGTTGTCTTAATAAGTAGAGTCCTATTCTTTAAGGATTTTGCATCTTTATTGTCATTCAGGGCATGAGGTCAACATGTTTATTACAAGCAGGGTTTTCCTGATTGCAGAAATGGTAAATCCTGAGCCTTCTTTTCCTGAAGCTGTGTGATAGGCTGTCTCAGCATGTCTGTTACGTTCATGGAGCCCTGCCGTAACAGGAAGGCATGTTTAAACATCAAAAACCATGAAGTTAGTAACAGTACAGGTGGGAATTGTTTTCATAATTTAGTTTCAGCTGTCCTGTGAACTAATGATCCATTTGATCAATAATCTGGGAGAATTAAATACAAATAGATTGTAGTTGTAGTAAGTATTGGAAAAATTCTCGAGGTGGGTGTTATGCGTCTTAATAGCAACTTTTATTGCTTGTTGGGGCTCAATATTTCGTAAAACAAATGATACTAGAGAAAGGAAAGATTTTTCCCTACAAATATTTGCTTTATACACAACCATTTGGAAACACGGCAAATACTAAAACACGAGTGGGCTACAGACTAAATATGGCCCCTGGATACATTTAGTTTGCCTCCGGAAATTGAGTCAACATTTGAAATTGAGGAGACGCATGCAGAAATCTGGATTTCAAGCTTCTCCTCAAGAACCGCATCTGGTGCCCCGGAGCCCATACTGCTGCCTGGGAGGCTGTGCAGAGACTGCCCCTCTTATACGAGGCCCCTGTTCTCCAGTTTGCTGCTGTCCCCACCTGACTCGGTTCACCTACTCTGCCTCCATAACCATATGAGTTTCCAAGTCCTGTCGTATAGTATATTTTAATAAAGATTTCAACATTTTCAAGACAACCTATATTAGTTTATAATATATATATTTCATATTTTATATTAATCTCTTAAGAATAAGATTGAATTTTCCAAGTTAGAATTTATGTTGTTTTTTTAAAAAACTTTTTCTTCTCATGTGCTATAAATAATCATATTCCCATCAGAATGTCTATAAGCCTTATGTGTATAATCGTGGCTATAGTTGGATTGGTTATGCATATTGTAGACAATATTACCTTTCTTCTCAGCATTGTTCCTGAAAAATACAAGTGATTTATTAGCTTTCATTATGCTAAAAATAACCCATATAGATCAGTATTAGACTTTTTATTGATGAGCCATTATATTTTTATTTCTGATTTATATTTTGCCTAAAATATAAAATAACTTTAAGTAGCAATTAAAATGGAAATCAGAATAAAAACAGATTTAAAAAGTAGATATGCAATAGGGTCCCAGGGTTATCATTTATAATTGAGAATAAAATTTCACATTGAGCTTTCTAACAGCTAAGTAAAAATCTGTCATAATAGGAGAAAGCCCGTAGACCATGTAGTGTAAGCAGTCACAGTTCATCTGAAGCCTCTCTTCCTTCAGGTCCCATGTCCTCAGTGGCCCGTGGTGAGCAGGAGGGCCTGCTGTTGACATCTGGGCTCCTGACAGCGTTGACAGAAGAGAGTCGAGCACATTTGCACACCTGGAGAAAACCTTCACCCTTATTGGAAAGCTCTCAAAACTTATCCCTGAAACTAATTTCTCAAATGTTAATGTTGCCACAAAAAAGTATCGTCAAACAGGGAGTAAGCAAATTTAAACAGATTTCTTTAGTACCAGATATATAATGCATAGTTTTGTAATATTTCTCTAACATAGACAATCATGGAATCTTTCTATTGAGGCACTTAACTTCTGGTAAAGTACATATTCTGTGGAAGATAATTTAAGAAACACTGCTCCAGAGGTAATCATTTAGGTTATTAATTCAATAAAAATACTTAAAGCATTCACCGCTATGTTTTAGAGTTTGGAGATAGAGAGCTAAAGAGTAGCCCTGGCCCTCAGGAAGCTCTTGGTTTAGATGGGGATCAATAAGATAACTACAGTGTGCGTGATGAATACTGTGATAGAAGCAAAGATTCTTGGAACCAGTGAAAATTGGAAGTGAGTTTGGGAGAATGACCGTGCAGTTAATCTGGGGAAGAGGTGGAGGAGGGCGTTTTAAAGAGAAGGAGCAGCGTGTGACAGCACAGCGGGGCGAGGAGGAAGGGGCTGTTTTGTCTGTACTCTCTACAGCAGATGTTTAAGTTCAGAGGATCTTTTATAAGTTTTCAAATTCAGTTTAGAAATCTGTCATTTTGTAAATTATACATTGTTCCTGCTGTTCTAAAGGCTGACCTCACACCACTTCTACTTGCTGTGAGTGAAAACAAAGAGGAAATGGCATTTTTAGTAAAGAAAGAAGCAAATACACATGCAGTTCATGAGATGAAACGGTACAGTAGTTCATTCTCTCTTCTTTTTTTTAAATCTAGGTATTGTTCTAGAGTGGTAACAATCATTCAAGTCAGAAAGATTAAATTAATAAGAAGAGGACTGACTTACAATTATACAGTCATGCTGCATAACGACGTTTCCGTCAATGATGGATTAAAATAATGAAGTTGAAAATAATTTAACTGTTCCTTCTTATGTAACAGGTGTGATTTCATAGTCAGCTTCAGGCAGTTTTGGAATGGCAATGAGTTAGTCCACATTGTCAGCCAGAAACCAAGCAAAAGGCTACACTACTTAGAAGTAGCAATGGGATTCTAGATCTCAGGACTTTGAAGACTTTTATCCTCAGGGATCCTAATGTTAATTCATTTCATTCCAAGTATAACCCCTATGCATGTGGTACAGATTGTGTCACATCTGTGATTTTTCTAACTTGTTATTTGGGTCTTGAAATGTTCAGTTTAGCAGAAAATACTCTACTTTTTCCTGGAGGCTATCTCCTACACTCTCCTCCCTGAATTTTCCAAGAACCTAAGGGGTTCCCTAAGGCCAAGGAAGACAATCCTCTTTCACGAGTCAGATGGAGGGGGAAAAAGGACATTCTAATCATTCTATTGTTTCCCTTGATTCTATTGCTGCAGTGTTGCTATTGAAACTGGTCCTGCAGGTCTGGTCATGATTGACCTTTGCTCCCAGGGCGTCCTTGCTGATCGAGATCCTTCAGTCTTCATGGTGATACACACTTAGACTCCAAAGTTACAACTTTTTTTTTAGTTAAAATGCATATGCTTGTATGCTCAGCCACTGTACCAAAGCACCAGCACTGTGTTCTGGCAACTGGGCCTCTTGAGTTTAGCCACACACACCCTTCCCCCCACACTCAAAAACCCTATGTGCAGCCCACATCTTAGCCCAGACCTTCAGGATGAGTTACCCTAGGAGGCTCTTGTTTGACTTTTCTGCTAGCAGATGTTAGTTGGGACCATTCTAAGCTGTCAGAGAAGTTCAGGTAATGCTGCAAGAAGAAATCAGACTTTCCTTTCTCCTTTGTTACCAGATCTGAACCCCAAGACTGCTTTATATCCTGATGAGCACCCCCCTTTATTTCCTCCCCAAAGCCCCAGTACATAGTTGTATATTCTAGTTGTAAGTCCTTCTAGTTCTTCCACATGAGCCACTGCCACAATATGGCTACTGACAGACGAGTGATGTGGTTCCGTGCCCAGGAACTGAACCTGGGCCACCAAAGCAGAACACGCTGATCTTTAACTGCTAGGCCATCAGAGCTGGCTCGAGAGGTGGAGCACCCTTTCTTAGCTCATGGAAGGTCCTATATTGTCCTTCCCAGAGTAGTGGGTGCCAACTTGCCAGAGATCCTATAATTAAGGTTGGCCCCTCAAGTGGTCTGTTTTCCATAATAATGAAAATCTCCCAAGTGACTTATATCTACCTCAACTTGCAAAGTATTTTAAGATTCTGCCTCGCAAGGAAGCTGTTGAACAGAAAACTCAGAATCTAAAGTAGGTTAGTTGGCATTAGGAGAGCTAAACCCCATCTGTGAGTCATCAGTATCCATGTATATAAAAGTAGGGTTATGTCTTCTAAGTCAATTGCAGATGATCATGGAGATTAAGCATCATTCTAATAAAGATGCTGGTTCAGAGTTTGAGTAGGTAAAGAAGGAATAGTTGTAGTCCAAGCCAGGTCTTGACTTTTATGAGTTTTCTGCCCTTGGTATGATTAACTACAATAGAGGACAATTATGTTATCTAATTTCACTAGGTCATATACTTATAAATAAATTTAGTTACGAATTATATAATAGCTGAGATGTCCTGAATTACAAACCACAAAGTAAGAACAGCTAATAACCAAAATTAACATCTGAAAACTGCAACATTTGAATGTTAGAACCCATGAAAAAACACACATTGGTATTTTTAGTTGTTTTTCTTTTGTGAGGAAGACCAGCCCTGAGTTAACATCTGATGCCAATCCTCCTCTTTTTGCCGAGGAAGATTGGCCCTGGGCTAACATCTGTGCCCATCTTCCTCTACTTTATATGGGACGCCGCCACAGCATGGCTTGACAAGTTGTGCGTCGGTGCCCGGCCCGGATCTGAAGCTGCGAACCCCGGGCCGCCGAAGCAGAGCCCGAGCACTTAACCACTACACCACCGGGCCGGCCCCCACACATTAGTTTTTATTTGGAATTCCCACATAATTCCAGCAATAAAGTTCGAGAACAAATCATTCCACTGTTTCACTATTTCTACGAGCATTTTTTTTAGTATATTATCTCGTTAAATCCTCCTGCTAACCTTGTGAAATATGGCAATAAGAGCCCTGTTTTATAAAGTCTTTGAGGCAAAAAGAAGTGGCTTGTCAGGAACAAACAGCTGTTGGTTATGGAGCTAGAACTTCTTCTGACTTTAAGACACTTTCCGTTACGTGAAGAAAACTCTAGTTACTTTACTGAGCTATACTGCCCTCAATTCAGGACTGCTTCCCCTTACTTTTTTTCTTCTTTAATTACGTGCTTAATAAAAAATGTGTATAACTTACAAATTTGAAGTATATGGGATCATTATAGTTCTGATACTGTCTGAAATACTCTAAGGATTTAATATATTTGGTAAATGTTTTTCATATCAGCGTTAAAATAGTAATATTATTTATTACTTTTTTATACATAGCAATCACCAACTAATTTCTGAATATAAAGCAGAAAAGAGACCAAAAATATTTCTCAAAATAGCAATCCAGGTAAGACTTCTGATAGTGAATTACTCTGGGTGGTTCTACCACAGATAAAGAAAGGAAGAGTAAGGAAGTTTTCATAGTGAAAGAGCAATGAAAAAGTCCAATGTGTAAATTACATGTGTATTTTTTCTTAGTTTCTTTTTTAACAGTCCAGTATTCAGAATTATTTAAGAAGTTAATTGTAGATAATTTAAAATCTGAGGCAGTATTATCTGAAAAGAAATTCAATTATTTAATCATGGCCCCTAAAATCTTATATGATACCTTTGTGTAAATAAAAAAAAGATTTTTTTTTTTTTTTTATAATTTTGTTTATTTATTTTTTCCCCAAAGCCCCAGTAGATAGTTGTATGTCATGGCTGCACATCCTTCTAGTTGCTGTATGTGGGACGCGGCCTCAGCATGGCCGGAGAAGCGGTGCGTCAGTGCACGCCCGGGATCCGAACCGGGGCCGCCAGCAGAGGAGCGCACACACTCAACTGCTAAGCCACGGGGCCGGCCCTAAAAAAAAGATTTTTAAGTTAGTGTGTTGTATGTTTTCTCTATAATCAGATTATAAAAAATTGGACTTGTTAAAAAACGAATCTTTTATTTAATTTTTACAACAAATGGATTACATTTAGGAAATGATTATCAGTTATTACATGGCGATTTATCTCACTAAAAAAGTAACTATCTTTAAAACCGGGAACTCAACGATGCCTTCTTGGTACTATAAATAAATGGCAAAGAATAAGAACTGCAAAACTTAGCCAGTGTGCAGCAACACCAACAAGAGAAATTTTTTAAAGATACCTACTCATAGTACAGAAGTCAGAAAAGTAATGCCTCGTTGAGAAGCAGAGGTTATTTTACATAGTGTTATACCGACTAGGTCTCTCTATTATCAACTTCACTCCTATAAGTCAAAACAGATTGAGATGTGTTGACTTTATTAGAACAAGATGTTTTCTTCCATTTATTGGGTAATTGTCATGACACTGTAATTTTGTTAGAACAAGATGTTCTGTTACCATTAATCAAAAGATTATCATAATAAATATTCAAATAGCCCAACTCTGGACTCCACAAATTATAATAGAAGTACAAAAATGTTTCACAGTAACAAACACGCTGCTGTGCTCCCTGGATGTGGCACCCAGCGCCCGGTACACTCTGAGCTGTATGAGGACACCTTGAACTCGGTAGGCCTTTATACAAGAACTTCTGTAGAACTTGGTTTTGCCAGTTACAGGAGACACAAAGATGGAACAGACAGGGTTTGGTCTTGAAGGTGCTCATCATAGAATAGAGTTGTTCCTTGTTAATTTTTGTTTTTTTAAAACAGAATTCTTAAAGAAAACATTTTTATTCACTTATTAATTCTTCCACTTCACAAATAACTATCACGTGTCTTTTAAGTACTAAGCATTATTCTGATGTTGCAGAATACAAACATTTTGAAAACACAGTCCCCGCCCTCTAGGAGCTTGTTATTATCATTGTAACTTTTATTATTTATTACACTTTATTTAGTACTTACTATGTGCCAGAGCCCACGAGGAGCTCATAATTGTCATTATTTATTATGTTTTGTTGGTGATTAATATGTGCCAGACACTTTAAGTCCATGCTGAGGAATTCGAATTTTTAAAAAGTGGGTAGGATTTAATTGCTAGGTAAAGAGGCAGAGGGACGATGTTTGGCAGGAGGAACACCTATCCAGATTACATGGTTGGCAGAAGGAACAGCAGTGCAAAGGCTAAGATGTACGAGTGAACTCTGCAGGATTGATGAGCAGTTCAATTTTGCTGGTGCAGAAAGTGTGCTGTGGGAATGGTTGGGAAGAGGCGCAAGCTCATGAAAGCCTTTTTCGTAGTGGAGAAAGGAGTAGATCTTATCCTGTACGCCTTGGGAAATTTATCAGTTAGAATGCTTTTAGCTGCAAATAATAGGTGACCTAACTAACAGTGACTAACATAATAGGAACTAGGATTGCTTTGGTGGTTCAGAGTTGTCGTCAGGATCCCAGTTGTTGTCCCTTTCAGCTGTGAGGTTGGCAGTGTTTTGTGTCTCCTTTCCTGGTCTCCTAATTAGCCAAGCGTCATATTTCCATACGACAACATCCAAAGGCTGGAGGAGCTGCTTTTCTTTACATGATTCATTTAAACAGGAGGAAAACTCAGAAGCTTGCAGTAGACTTCCCTAACATTTTACTGACTGGGATACATCACGTGCTCATTCTAAACGGGTCACTGGTAAAGGAAATGTAAGTACTGTGATTAACTTATAATAATCATTTCTCTTTGAGCTGGGGAGAGGCCACCTTCTTTGTGTATTGGGACAATAAATATCCTAATAAAAGTTGTGGTTCTCCAACAAAAATGAAGAATAAGGAATGGCTATTGGGGACGGAGCCAGCTGTATTTGCTGCAGGGATTCACTGGAGAATTTTGAGCAGAAGAGTAACAAGATTAGATTTGAGCATTAGGGCGCTCTGGTTATGGGATGAAGTACGCATCAGCAAGCTTTTTCTGCAAAGAGCCAGAGAGTGAATATTTTAGGCCATGTGGTCTGTGTCATATCTACTCAATGCTGCCATTGCAGTATGATAGCATTCATGACAACACATAAGTGAATAGGCGTGACTGTGCCCCAGTAACACTTGATTTACAAAACAGGTGGCAGGTTGGGTTTGGCCTGTGGGCTGTCATTTGCTGACCCCTCATATAGAGGATGGATGGAAGGAAACCACGTAAGAGACTGGGAGAGAAAGGAAGCTTTTGTTTCCTTGGTTGATTTAAAGTATTGTTGATTTAAAATATATTTTACTTTTTTCTTTAATAATGGATGAGAGGTCTGAAGAAGACTCTTGAAGCAGATAGGATTTTATGGACTTTTAAAAATTATATGTTAACTAGGGAAATGCAGAGAAAAGCAACTAGCATTTATTGAGTGTTCTACTCTGGGCTAGACACTGTGTCACGTGCTTGACATTTGATGTCTCATAGAGTCATCACAACAGCTTTGCAATGTAGCTGTGCTGTTATAGCCTAATTTTCATTAATTAGGCAACTGTGGTTCAGGGAGGCTGATTAATTGACCCATGATTCCATAGTTAACAAGGGGCTGACCCATTAGCCTGCCTGGCTCCCAAATCCATTCTCTTGTCCCTCAGCATAGATTGATAGGTACCTGTGCAGCACCGGGATCAAGATACAGATCCCAGTCAGATCAACCCAGAAAGTCAGACTTAGTCATGTGTTAACTCTGATTTAGACTTTCCCTAAGAAACTCGCTTAGTCCAAGTGTTTTTCCTAATATATTTGACACTCGTTGTAGTAACTAGTACCTTGTTTTTACCATCAGAGGTAAGCTATGGCCGCAGAACCATAGGTTTCACATAAGCAAGACCTAATCAGGCAAGTCTTAGGTATAATGGTATCTACTCTTCTTGAGTTGAATTATTTTTCTGTAAGTGAAGAATATCTACATGTAGACCACATTATGTTACTTAAATTCAGTGTCTATTTAGAAGATATTTCTAATTGACTTCTGTAGTTACTGAGTTTCCAGTCTGGTTTTCCCTTCAGGCTAGTACCCTTGCCTAGTTGTGTGAAGTTTTTTCTTTTTTCCAAGAATCTTTTTTCTTCTTTCATTACTTTTCTATAATCTTTTCTTGACTTTTTTACCTTCTTCTTTGCTTTTCTTAATGTTTCTTTCATTCTATTATTTTTTCCACTTCTGCCAGTATTCTCCATTTTTCTGTAGACAGAATCAAAAGCACATAGAATTTCAGGATTTTAAGGAATCTTAGAGATTCCTTAATCAAAACACCCTCTAGTACTACACCCATGTTTAACGTCCTGGCTAAGTGGTTGTTCACATGGAGAATTTGAAACTCAAGGAGATTATAGTAATTTATTTGAACATAGTAAGTGGCAGAAATGAGATTTAAATTTAGGTTTCTAAGCCCAGTACTCTTCCTTTTTTATCATCCTGTAGGTGAGTGTTTTAATAATAGAAAGGCAGGGAGTGGTTCTAACGAATGCAATGGAAGAGGATAAAAATGGAATTAGCAGGGGAGGCCAAGTTTCAAGAGGAAAAACACTGGGTTGGGAAAGGAATAAAGGATTCAGTAAAGAGACTAGAGATCAGATAAGAGAAAAGAGATCAGAATATTGAGGTTTAGAACAAGTTAGATAAAGATAAATTATGGAATGATGGACACAGAATGTTGGGAGTTGTCTGGGAAGAGGATTCAAGGGAATTCTGAACAGGTTGCTTTTTTGTTTGTTTAATTGGAAGAACTAGCAAAGGTCAAGGTTTCTATTGAAAGATATTAAAATAACTTGAGTCACTGGGAAGATCCTTTTTATAGCAAATAGGAATGTGGTGTTATCTACCTCCACCCCAACTTACAGAGGGTGGCTTCAATCCCCTTGAGTCCTAGGGGACTGGAGATTGCTGAGCTACATAGATCTATGGCCCAAGGCAGGTGTCTCCTCATCTCCACTTCTTTTCCCAGTTCCCTGATGTCCTTTTCATGTCCACGTAGGGTAGGGCAGGGGTAGGACTGGCTGTCAGATCAGTAATGGGGCTTCAGTTGGGTAGTCCGTAACGTGCCTATGTTGGGAGCAGACGACTGAGACTCCATTTAGTTTGTTTTCCAGGAGCAGGGAAATAGATAGCTCCTACTTTGGTCATTTGAGCCCATCCTTGTTTCAGGAGTCTGTGCCTTCAGAGTCTGAAGATTTAAAGATGGAGGACTGTCATGGAGCCCTGCAGAAGAGTGATCTGGGAGTGGGAAGCCATAGGAAGAAAGATATGTAGACAGTACAGGGACATAGAGGCACCACTGCCAGGACTCTGTGTTTACAACAGTCTCCCTCCTTGGGCATCTGGGTGCCTGTGAAGGTTTTTAACGGCTTGCTGGTTTATGTGGACCTAAATGAGGAGGACCTGTATAGAAAAACTAATTGGACTTTATAATATTTAATGTTTTAATCTCTGTAAGAATAGTATTCCCACTAACAACATTTAAATTAGTTCTTTGATTTTATACATTTAACTCAAACATTTCAGGGAACTCCCTGTACTGTTATTGGGTAAAGGGAAGGAATAGAGTTGCCATAATAAGTGCTTTCCATGCTGAAGAGCCAAGACTGCCATTTTTGACTGACCCAGATCAGTCTTTGAACCAGGGGCAGACAATGGAGAAGGGACAGTCTATTGTTCTGCCTTGTTTTAGGTCATGAGGTTTGTTCTCATTCAGGTAGGAAAAGTTATGTCAGCGATCAATTGGATTTTCAGTTCAGCCTGCAGGACTTTTGGTGAAAACCAGTTATTCTCAAGCTCTGCCCTTATATTGGCTGTCACTCTTTGTTAAGGGAACTTAGATTGAGTCTTTCATTGGGTATTTCATAGATGGGCAGAGGTGGAGGCAGGAATAGATAACTAAAAGCTTTGTTAAAACAGAGGCCAAATTTTAATTATATCAAGAAACTTCGTTTAATATATAGATAGCCAACCTTTCACTCTATTTATTGTTCTTGTTTTTTTAAAAGCAATGAACTCACTTGTTTTTGTTGTACATTTTTGCTCTAAAGGCTTTCCAACAAATCTGGTGTCGATGATTCATGGCCTACATTGGATGATGAAGACAGATTTTGACACCAAGGTAAAGTGCTCTCTCGTGAAATTAATTTTCCTGCTCTGAGTTGAGTTTTGTGTAGTATTTACTCTTAAAATTTAGCAGAGTCTACCTATCATCGTTTATGTTTGTAATGGAAAGTTGGTCAGAGCAGACCATTTTATAGAACTATGACTAGCTGAGTTGTTTTTACTTTGGTAAATCCTGAAGGTGGAGGCTGAAGGAGAGAACGGGCTGGAAGATATATAGAGACAGGAAGATTACAATGGGAGAAGCTTTCCCACAGTGGAGGAAATAGGAGATGTGGTCAGGGATGAGGATTTTCACTGTGACTTTTAAATCGTACTAACATGGTGTTTATAACACTCACGCCTAAAGGAAATCTTTAATGGATCCAGGTACTTATTGTAATAATCACAGAACCCCCCTGGTGCCTTTCATTTCCAAAACTATACAGCATGTATCATATAGTTTTGTTTTTTGTTGGACACTTTTTATTTTGGTATGACATAGTTGTTAGGAGAGAGTTTTTTCTCCATTTCTATCCTTGGTTCTGTATTTGGACTAAAAGAATGTTAGAAATTGTAGAAATTTAGAAATTTAAATTCTCTTTCTCAAAATCCATATTGCAAAGGGATTCCACTGTGTTTTCTAAATCATTCTGTTAAGAGTGTGTATCTGTAGAAGTGCTTAGTACAGAGCCTAGATTTATCAGGTATCAGTAGATGTAATTCTTATAAGTGACTATAAAAATGTCAGAAAAGTAGACTATCTATGGAATAGTCTCAAGCAAAAAGTATTTTAGGAAATTTAATCTGTCCAAATGTATGCAGAGCTAAGGCTCTTACTGGGGGGTAGCTGTATAGGTTAGATCTCAGACTATAAACTCAATTTTTAATGTATTCAGATTTTATTTAATCTTTTATTTTATGCCTTCTGGGTTTGTTGTAATTCAGAGAAAGGCCTTGCCCATGCTGAGATTCTTAAAAATTCGTTCATGGTTTCTTTTTTACTTTCATGGATTCATTATCTTCAGTTATATTTTTGAACTTTGGGGAATTTATGCTTCTATAATGTTTGAGGTTTGGATACAACTTTATTTTTTTCCAGTTGGATACCCACTTATTGCAACTTTTTTATCGTATAAACATATAGGTTATTTTTTAATTTCAGAGGAAATCATGATTTTTCATTTTATTTAATGCTAGCTACAAGTCTCCTTTGTGTTACTTAGGTTTGTCATAGTCGTGGAAAAGAAGATCTGTTGCATAAAAACCACATGTTGCAGGATGAAATTGCAATGCTGAGGCTGGAAATAGACACAATAAGAAATCAGAACCAGGAAAAGGAAGAGAAATATTTGAGGACATTGAAAGTGTAAAAGAAAAGAATGATGATCTTCAAAAGCAATAAAACTGAATGAGGAAACATTAAACAATATTTAATAAATACAATAATATTTACAAAAATATTAATACAATATTTAATAAATACAATATTCCAGTATAGTGGGCAGCTTAATAATATTCTGACAGCCTAGAATACAGTGTAAACTCTAAATCGGAGAATGAAAAACCAAAGACAGACAGACTGGAGACAGAAGTTGACTCATACCATTCCAGACTGGCTACTGCTATCCACGATCATGATCAAAGCCAGACATCAAAAAAAGACCTACAACTTGCTTTCCAGAGAGCAAGAGATGAGTGGTTTCATTTATAGGACAGCACGAATTCTGATGTGTCTAACCTAAAAGATAATAATGAGATTCTTTCTCAACAACTTTCTAAAGCTGAAAGTAAATAGCATAGAAATTGAGATCCATCAAACAAGAGATGTTCTCAGACAAAAAAAAAAACTGGTTTTAGAAGGTGTACAAAGCGACCGAAACCAAACACAGTGTTAAAAGAAGGAAATTGAACACACGTATCAAAGTGAACAAGGTAAAGTGCATAAATACATCGGAAAGAAGGAATCCTTAGAGGAGAGATTATCTCAAACACAAAGTGAAAATATGTTGCTTCGACAGCAACTGGATGATGCTCACAACAAAGCTGATAGCAGAGACAAGACAGTGATTAGTATCCAAGACCAGTTTCAGGATATTGTCAAAAACCTTCAAGCCAAAAGTGAAAAACAAGATCTTATGCAGGAGATAATGGATGAATGTAATCATTTAAAAGAAAGAATGTATCAGTATGAAAATGAGAAAGCAGAAATAGCAGTAAGTATCCTGAAAGGTCAATATTTTTCAAACTTCCTGAAAGAAAATCCAAAGTAATGTTTGATTATGGCTAAATGTGGAATCTAGTTGAATATAAAAAATATATAGACTATAAATCAGCTTAGAAGCATACCTTGTATCCAGCAAATAAAAATTAGACTAGAGAGGTGTTTTACTTTGAGTAAAAACATTGTGTCGCCTATGAAATTTTAAGAGGTTAAGTTGTAATTCATTAATAGATACAGACTGATATTAGTAATTTAGTCTTACACTGGTAAAATAATCATTTTAATCTGTATGTCATCACATTTTTTTTTTTTTATTTTCCCCCAAAGGCCCAGTAGATAGTTGTATGTCATAGCTGCACATCCTTCTAGTTGCTGTATGTGGGACTCGGCCTCAGCGTGGCTGGAGAAGCGGTGCGTCGGTGCGCGCCCCGAATCCGAACCCAGGCCGCCAGCAGTGGAGCATGCACTTAACCGCCAAGCCACGGGGCTGGCCCTGTATGTCACCACATTTTAATACCATGATGAAGCAGATGAATGAAATGCTCATACCTAAAATAAGTGTTTTGAAGTTAGGATTCAATTAAGTGAATTACCTTGACAGTTGATTCCAGATTTCCCAGATGAACTGAAGTGTAGATGCTGCAGTTCAGTACTTTTCCTTCGATAGCTTTTTATATATTTTTAGTTGGTATAATTTTATTTTTATTCATGTCAATTTGAATTAAATTTGGAAATATTTCACTTTCAAATCACATATTCTTATGACCTCTCAACTCTTTCAAGGCATCTACTTTTCATTAAATCATAATTTGGGACAAATGTGAGTTTTAGCAAAACTATATTTGATTTAATCTTCCTACTGCTATTTATAATTTACTTTGAACATTTTCACAAATAATTTCCTCATAATTCTCATTCCAAGGCTCAATTACTATCATTTGGACATCAGTTTGCCCAATACAAAGAGAAGTGTAGTGCTCTGTGATCTATTAATTTGGCATTGGATCTCCATTTTCAGACTAATGAGAGGTGGTAGGATTCATGTGTGGCAGGAATGGAGTGTGCAGGAGAGAGATTTGCAGGTGCTGATGCCAGGGAGGGAGGTGGAGGCCAGGTTACCTCGAGCCTTGAAGGCCATTGGAATGACTTCCCTTTTATTCTGAGGTAGGAATCTATGGGAAGGATTTGAGCAGAGGATTGAACATACGAGCAACTCTGAAGTTCATTTAAGCCTCTGATGAAAAAGAGGGAAACTGTTCCACAATGTAGAATTTACCACTGGTCCCACCTACACACTCATTTCTTTTTGAGACTTTCAGTAGGTTGTCAAGCTTTGCAGATTCATCAGGGGGGAGTGGATAGTGGGACTGAATCCACTGTCTAAGTAACATAATACTGATGAGGCAGGAAGATGACACCTTCTGTGTCGTTGACCAAATTCAGTTAACGGGAAGTGACCATATGAGGAAAAGAAGGCAAATTGATGTATGTGGTGATATTTTTCAGAGTACATATGTTAGAGTTATATATTATTAACATAATTTAATAATGACGTGACTTATAAAATCAGCAACAGAAATGTCTTCTTAGGTAGTTGTGAGACAACTTCAACAAGAACTGGCTGATACCCTAAAGAAGCAATCCATGTCAGAAGCTTCACTGGAGGTTACAGCACGATATTGTACTAGTTTACAAGAAGAGACACAGGATTTAAAGAAGAAATTAGGTCAGATCAGAAGTCAAGTATGTATGAAAATTAACATGTCTAGAGTTGGTTAAATAACGTAAAGTGTTTTAGGATACTAATTTTCGTAGGCAGCTTCATTTTCTATTTTCATTAAATTATCATAATTTTATCTTTATAATGCACTTGTTTCTTCAACTCTGACTTTCATTCTGCCATTTGTATTCTACATTTGCATAACACATATACATATACATTATATGTAGATGCCATTTGTATTATGTGTCTCTGAAATCTTTAGCAGTCCTTGGTCTTACATAGGTAAGTTTTTATTTTTTAAACTTTTTTCCCATGCTTTTCCACATACCATCCCCTGATCCTTATAATGATGAAAGGGTCTTAGAAAGAAATGGAAGTCATCATGATCATAGTAGAAAACAAATGTAATAACAAGAGAGATATATGTACAGGATTGAGATTATAAAGGTTGGTGGGAGTAAAAATTCTCAGGTACGTCATTATGGAAGGAAAGAATTAGAAAGCAACTGGAAAGAACAGCTAGACGAATATGAAGATGAAGAGGGAGATGAAGGGGAAGAATTCATTTCAGACAGGCAAGATGAATATAAAGATTGAATAAGAGAGTCAAGACGAGAGAGATTATTATAAAAACACCACGGAAATAGCAGAGTGAAGTGAGAGCAGGAATTCCCTGTATTATAAGATATGGTAGAAATTCTTTTAAGGGTAAATTAAGAATACAAAGCCAGGTCATGAAAAAAATGCTTAGACTCTTCTGAATGACTTATAGCTGATTTTTATGAAGAATTGAAAGAAAATTTATTCTTTACTATTTTTTGGGGGGTGGTATCAAAGTTTTAATTTGAAGTTGCTTCTTTTTTTCTTTATTCTTACCTTTAAGTTTAGTAAAGTGATATCTCATATTTAATCTAGCAAAAGCTGTTTTCGTAGATAATGCAAAGTGAAATCTGTTTTAGGCCTTACCAAATTTATTATGAACTGAATTTCTGGTCCTTTTGTTTCTTGTGGTTTCTAACTTACTGTTTGGTATGTACTTAACTTACTTAACTAACATATCTTACTGTTTGGTATAATCTTGGTAGGTGTTTTAAATCTTTTTAAGAATAGAGAGAGGAAATGAACATTTTATTTAGTCTTTTATCAATGAAAATTAAAATTTGTTATTATGTAAATGAAGTTCTTAATCTCTATCCATTAAATTTTAAGTTGCCATACTCAAAGAAAAAAAAGTAGAAATTATTTTTCTGACGTATTTATTCTGATTTATCTTTTCCTAATAATATCTGCATGTAATGGACATATATGTGTACATTAAATGAATGAAATCACAATTTATGATTTTTTTCCTAATATACTTGTTATTCTAGAATCATAAGGAAGGAAAAATTGCCAAGAGAGTGTACAGAATTATTTCTGGATGATGATTTTTTACTTTTTAAAATATCTCCAGCAAGGGGTATATTTCACATTAGTCTCAGGAAATTTTATGACCTTTACTATTCATCATTGATATACCTCACATGTGAATTCTTTCACATCCCAAACTCAGAGATCCTGGGGACTTGAAGCTGTGGTCCCTTTCTTCTTTCTGCACATGAATATTGGGATGTATTTGAAGACTTTTACATCTTCAACTTGGAAAATCATAGTTTTATTAATTTTTTAATACTAGATCCTTTCTCTGATCTTTAACTATCGTCCTGTATAGTGTAGATAGGAAATTAGAGCTATTAGTTTGCTGTTCACAGGGGAATGAGAAAACCATGTGAATTTTAAAATAGGGTTTTATATTTCTTTCTTACATCATATTGGTGGTTAAAAATGCTTCATAATTCTATAATCAGATAAGTATTTCTCTTCTACAATTTAAAACTTTTCCTTTTAAGATTACATTTTAAAAAGGAGCCTTTTTGTAACATCTTGAATTGATGTTTTATGCAGAAACACAAATGTATACATTTGTAGCAATTTTTGAAATTTTGGAAGATTCTGCTACTTTTCCTCAAACAGAAATTAAACAGAATTTACAAAAATGTCAATGACCTGTAATGATAAAACAAAAAGTAAGCACAAAAATATTTTTATTGATTAAAATCATGACAATTAAACTAGCAGTCAAATGATAACATTAATGAAAACAAGAAGAGTTCTTTTTAATGAATAAAGGAGTAATTATCCCTCTTATCAAACTTTCATGAAAGGTTGACGAAGAAAAGCCGCAGCAGAGAAGCAGTGAAATGGAAGCATCAGAAAACACAGATGCTGCCGCTGCTGCTGAGGGTGGATTAACTCAACAAGGAGTGGAAAAACTGATAACCAGCAATTCCCTGTTACGGAGAGGGAAGATTCTCATAGGTAAGCCTATGGCAGGGTTTAAAAGTAGGTAATTGTCATTTTCCTTTGCAACAAATTCTAATTTGAGCTAATAGTCATCATTTAGAAGTTTTATATTTTTACTAGGGATATTCACTCTTGCCTGGCAATCAGGAAAATGCAAATTAACAATCAGATGTCATTTTTTGCAGTCGTAATGATAAATATTTTATTAAAAAAATAACACCCAGAGTTGGCAAATGGGAGGAAAAAGGCATTCTCATACACTGTTGGTGGATGAATTGGTAAATCTTTTTGGAAGGGTAATTGAGCAGCATGTTTGAAAATATCAAATATGTCATCCCTTTATCCCAACAGCTTCACTTCCGGGACCAGGTCCTGCAGGAAAACATGACTGTATATACACACATGAAACCATTTCCACAATCCAGATGGTTAACACATCCATCTCCCCTAAATGTCTCCTCATGCTCCTTTATATTTCCTTATTAAGAAACTGCCGGGCTGGCCCCATGGCTTAGTGGTTAAGTGCGTGGGCTCCGCTACCGGTGGCCTGGGTTCGGATCCTGGGCGCGCACCGACGCACCGCTTCTCCGGCCGTGCTGAGGCCGCGTCCCACATACAACAACTAGAAGGATGTGCAACTATGACGTACAACTATCTACTAGGGCTTTGGGGGAAAACAAAAAGGAGGAGGATTGGCAATAGATGTTAGCTCAGAGCTGGTCTTCCTCAGCAAAAAGAGGAGGATTAGCATGGATATTAGCTCAGGGCTGATCTTCCTCACAAAAAAAAAAAAAGAAACTGCCAAATTGTTTTCTGAAGTAGTTTTATCATTTCCATCACCGGCAGTGTATGGGAGTTCCAACTTCTCCACATCTTCACGAACACTTAGTATTGTCAGTTTTTTAAATCTTAGTTATTCTGATGGGTGTGCAGGATATATATCATTATGGTTGTAATATGCGTTTTGCTGATAACTAATAATGTTGATCATCTTTTCATGTGCTTATCTGCCATCTATCTTCTTTGAATTGTCTGTCTGATTCTTTTCCCATTTTAAAAATTAGGTGTTTGTTTTAGAATCTTCTTTGTTGGATTTTGAGAATTCTTTATGTATTCCACATACAATTCCTTTATCAGCTATATTTTGTGCAAGGATTTTTTCCCAGTCTGTGGCTTGTCTTTTCGTTCTCTTAACAATGTCTTTGGAAGAGAAGTTTTCCTTTTTGATGAAGCTTAATTTATCCATTTGTTCTTTTATGGATTTTGCTTCTGGTGTTCACCTCTAAGAAATCTTTGCCTAACACAAGCTCAAAGATTTTCTTCTATGCTTTCTTTTAGAAGTTTTATAGTTTTAGGTCTTACATTTAGAGCTGATCCATTTTGTGTTCTTTTTTACATATGATGCATTATACTTTACATATGATAAACCTATCCAAGTTTATTCTTTTGCATATGGATATCCAATTGTTTCAGCACCATTTATCAAAAAGGCTGTATTTTCTCCACTTCATGGCATTGTGCCTTTGTCAAAATCAGTTGACCATGTACATATGGGTTTATTTCTGTACTCTGTTCTTTCCCATCGATCTATTTGACCATCTTTACACCAATGTCATGCTGTTTTACTTACTATAAGTTTATAATCATACTTGAAATCCAGTGGTGTTAGTCCTGCAATTTTCAATTTTCTTTTTCAGGGTTATTTTGCTATTCTAGATCCTTTGCATTTCCACATGAATTTTAGAATCAACTTGTCAATTTCTTTAAAAAAAAAAGTCTGATGGTCTTCTAGAAATTAGGTGTGGATTATGTTGAATCTACAGATTAGTTTGGGGAGAATTGACTTCTTAACAATATTGAATTTTCAACCCCTGAACTCTCCATTGATATAGATCTTCTTTAATTTTCTCAGTAATATTTTGTAGTTTTTAGTGTATAGGTTTTTCCAGATTTTATGAAAGTACTCATGTTTCTTATTTTTCAATGCATTTATAAATAGTATATTTTAAATTTTAATTTCTGATTGTTCATTGCTAATATATAGAAATACAGTTGATTTTTGTATATTGATTCTGTATCCTCCAATCTTGCTGAACTCATAATCCTAGTAGCTTTTTTGTAGATTCCATCAGATTTTCTACACGACCAAAAGTTGTCAAATTTTTTCTTTCTTAAACTACTATCTTACTAAAGATAGTAAATATTTACGACTTGTGGCCAATACATTCTCTGTCACAACTCATCAGCTCTGCCATTGTACCGTGACAGTAGCTATAGACAATAGATAAATTAATGGACGTGGCTGTATTTTGGTAAAATTTTATTTATCAAAACAAGCAACTGGTCCACAGCATGGAGTTTTGCTGCCTCTTTTTATGTGATCATGCTGTCTGCTAATAAGACATCTGGATGCCTTTCCCATCTGGATGCCTTTTGTTTCTTTATCTTGCTTGATTGCACTGGCTAGAACCCCTAGTGTAGTGCTGAATAGAAGGAGTAAAAGAAGTCATTCCTGTCTTGTTCCTGATCTTGTGGGGAAAGCATCCATTACATAGCATGTTAGCTGTAGAGTGGTCATAGATCGTCTTCATCATATTCAAGAAGTTCCCTCGTATTCCTAGTTTGCTGAAAGTTTTTTTCAGGAACAGATATTGAATTCTGTCAAGTGCTGTTTTTTAATCTATTGATATGATTGTATGGTTTTTCTTTTTTAGTTTGCTAATATAATACTTGATTTTTGAATGTTAAAACAACTCTGCATTCCTGGGATAAACCTCATTTGGTCATGATGAATTATCCTTTTAATATGTGGTTGTATTTGATTGCTAATGTTTTGTTTAGAGTTTTTACCTCCATGCTCATGATGTAGTTTTCTTTCTTGTAATATCTTTGTCTGGTTTTGGTTTCAGGGTAATGCTAGCCTTAGAGTTGGGACATATTTCTCCCCTTCATTTTTGGGGGAGAGTTTGTGTAGAATTGGTATTATGTCTTTCTAAAATGTTTGGTAGAATTCACTAGTGTAGCCATTTGGGCCTGGAATTTTCTTTGTGGAAGATTTTTAACTAGGACTTTAGTTTCTTTTATAGATATAGGGCTATTTAGCTTATCTGTCATTCTTTTGTGTGTGTGTGTGTGTGTGTGAGGAAGATCAGCCCTGAGCTAACATCCGTGCTAATCCTCCGCTTTTTGCTGAGGAAGACCGGCTCTGAGCTAACATCCATTGCCAATCCTCCTCCTTTTTTTTTCCCCCCCAAAACCCCCCAGTAGATATTTGTATGTCATAGTTGCACATCCTTCTAGTTGCTGTATGTGGGACACAGCCTCAGCATGGCCGGAGAAGCTGTGCGTCGGTGCGCGCCCGGGATCTGAACCCAGGCTGCCAGTAGGGGAGCGCGCGCACTTAACCGCCAAGCCATGGGGCCAGCTCCCTTATCTGTCATTCTTGACTAAGCTTTGGTAATTTCTGTATTTCAGAGAATTTACCCATTTCACCTGAGTTGTAAATTTATTTACATAAAGTTCCTAATATTACTCTGTTATTATTTCAATATCTGTAGAATCTTTGGTAATGTCACATTAATCATTTCTGATATTGGTAATTTTTGCCTTCTCTCTTTTTTTCCTTATCAGCCTGGCTAGAGATTTATCACTTTTAATGATCTCCTGAAAGCATTTGGTTTCACTGACTTTTCCCTATTGTTTTTCTGTTTTCTTATGTCATCTTTGATGTTTATTATTTCCTTTTTCTGCTTGCTTTGGGTTTAATTTGCTCTTGTTTTTCTAGTTTCTTAAGGTGGAAGCCAAGGTCAGTGAATTGAGATCTTTCTTCTTTTATAATGCAGAATTCAGTGCTATAAATTTCCATGTCAGCACTACTGTAGCAGCATTCCACAGATTCTGATATGTTTTCATTTTCATTCAGTTCAAAATACTTTCTAATTTCTCTTTTCACTACCTCTGTGGCCCAGGGGTTATTTGGATATGCATTATTTAGTTTCCAAATATTTGAATATTTTTCTAGACTATTTTCATTTAATATGATTATTGATATAGTAGGTTTGAATCTGTCATGGTACTGTTTGATTTCTATTTGTCTTGTCTTGTCTTTGTTCCTCTTTTCTTCTTTTGCTGCCTTCTTTTAGATTCAAGTAATTTTTATGATTTAGTTTTATTTATTTTTTTGGTCTATTAGCTATAATGCCTCTGTTTTGCTATTTAGTGGTTGCTTTAGTGTTTATAGGATATGACTTTAAATTATCACAGTCACCTTCAAGTAATATTATACCACATCATATATAGTATAAGAAAATTACAGTAGTTTACTTCCATTTCTTCTCTCCTAACAGGATTCTTCCCGGGTGTGTGGGATTATAGTTTTCATTAAGTTTAGAATGTTTTTGGCCATTTTTTCTTCAAATATTTTCTTCTCTCTTTCTCCCTTGCCTCTTTGGGGAATTGTGTATTAGCCATTTAAAATTTTCTCACAGTTTACTGATGTCAAACTTACTAACCTTTTATTTTGTGATAACTAATATGCCTTTATTCCCATCCAGTGTATTTTTCATCTCTGACATTATCATTTGCATCTCTATAAGTGCTATTTGTTTTTTTAAAAATAGCTTCCATGCCTCTATGTATTTCTTTGAGCTTTGTTTGGGGATACAGTTAAGTTACTTATAAACAATTTGATCCTTTCTGGTCTTGCTCTTATGATCTGTTAGGTGCATCCAGAGCAGTGCTCAGCCTATGGCTAATTATTCCCCACCACTAAGGCACAACCTTTCTGACTATTCTAGTCATTGTCCTGTGAATTATGAGTCTTTCCAGCCTGGCTAATGGGAATAGCCACCATTCCTGGTGCTGTGTGAGCACCAGGCGCTATTTCCTCTACCCTTTTCAGATGGTCTTTCCCCCTGGTCCCTGGTGGTTTCCTCACCTGTGTGCACTGTGCACTACTCTGCTGAACACCCAGGGGGCCCTCTGCAGATCTGTAGTGCTCTTTCTCTGTTCTGCTCTCTACTGCCCAGTGTTCTGACCTGTGATCTCTATTGGCCTTGGTGTCGGCAGACTCTCAGCTTCGTCACCTCAGCTCGGGGAGTCTGGTGGGCCCCACCTCAGTCCCTTCTCCCTGTGTTGTGGCCTGGCCATTCTCTCAAGGCAGTGAGCTGGGCGTTCGTTAGGCTAACTTCATCTGTTTTCAGGGATCATTGTCCTTCATTGCCTGAAGTCCTTTGTCTTCAAAATCACTTTTTAATGTATTTTGTCTGTTTTGTTTTTCCTTGTTTCAGGTAGGAAGGTAAATCAGAACCTGTGACTCCATCTTGGCTAGAAGGAGATTGCAATAGAGCCTCGGCACATGCTATAGGCTGTCTAGAATGCTCTTCTTCCTCCTGTGCTGAACTGCTTCCTGCCCATCCTTCATTTCTCAGTGTATCCATCACTTCCTCAGGGAAGTCTTCCCTGGGCCCATTCTAGACCAAGTTCTGTTATGTTATGATCAAACATCACCCTTCTGAAGTTATGTATATTCTGTGCACCAATATTAATTGTACTTTTTCTCAGATTAACCTAAATAGCATTACATATATATGTTCTCTATTATCTAAAATTATGATAAGTAGGAATTTATTTTATTTTATTCATGTGATTATTTTTCTATTTAACCAATCTCCAAGTTAGGTCTAGTCTCTCAAAGTGTTATTTAAAGGCCACATTTCATAAGCTATATATCATTCCCATGATAATGTCTTTTGTTTAACTTAAACATTATAAATAATATTTGATTTATTTCAGATGCACCAGGAGTTGGAAAAAAATGTAATTACAGAACTAGAAGAAGGTAGGTTGCCAAAATTTATAAACTAACTTTAGTAATCAATGATTTCTGAAATAAATTGTCAATAGTAAATGGTATCCCTTTCCCTTGTTTGGATAATAGATACTATGTTAAATATTTTTTCTTATACATAGCTAATGAAAAACGTGAAAGTATCAACATTCATAATGAAGAATATACTCATTCCTCATTTATTCATCATGTTTCACAGCTTTTTAAAAATCTCAGTAAGTCAACATATCTCTTTTTATTTCTGGCTATACCCTTCCTTCACCTCTGCCATCCCTATGGAACTGTCAACCTGCACACTGACACTATTCTTAGAAAACATGGGCTTCATCAACTTCTGACATTTCTGGAAGAGCTATAAGGCCAAATAAACCAGACTCATCTAGTAACACTTAGTCAAGCAAAGACAGTTCATGCAGCTGTCACTTGACGGGTGACATTTAACTCTCCAGTCATTGACTGTGTCAATGGCTTACCTTTCGCCCTCAGGAAAAATTCCAAATTCCTCAGCATGGAAGAAAAACACCCAAATCAATTTGGTTCTTGCCAAATTATTCAGCCTTACCTCTTGCTACTTACCCTCCTCTGCCGCTTTGCTGTAGCATCTCACCAAACTAGACAACTTACCATTCCACAGTGTTCTTCCTCCCTCCAATCTCTGCGTATGCTTCTTCCCTCTATCTGGCACACTTTTTCCTTGTCCTTCAGGTATCAACTTACAAATCACCTCCACCAAAAAGCTGACAACACTGACACAAACCTGGGATGTCCCTTCTGTGTGTTCCAATAGTGCCCCATTTCATCCTTGTCATGGGATATAGGAGGCTGTATGGAAATTGGCTGTCTGTCTGTTTTCAGTTTATAGTGTACGATTGCTGAGGGGTGGACTGTGTCATCCTCATCTCGTAATTCCAGTGCTTGTTACAGTACCTGAGCACATGGTTGTTGAAGAAGAAGTGAAGAATGAGAAAACAAGAAGTTCTGAAACTTAGCCACAATAGCAATTAATTCACTGTGCAGCCCTGGGGAAATTATAGTTCATAGTCATCTTGTATTTTGTAGTGTAGTCATATGTAGACATTTTTCATTTTTCTTAACACTTATAAAGGTCTCAACTTTTTTTTTTACCAACTTATACTTAGTTAACTATAAAGTATTTTATTTTATTTTTTTTTTATTTATTTTTTTTTTTTAAAGTTAAAGACTATTTCTTTTTTTTTTAAAGATTTTATTTATTTTTCCCCCAAAGCCCCAGTAGATAGTTGTATGTCATAGCTGCACATCCTTCTAGTTGCTGTATGCGGGACACGGCCTCAGCATGGCCAGAGAAGCAGTGCGTCAGTGCACGCCCGGGATCCGAACCCAGGTCGCCAGCAGCGGAGCGCGCGCACTTAACCGCTAAGCCACGGGGCCGGCCCCACTATAAAGTATTTTAGATAAAGACTGTAATTCTTTTTCTTTCCAGCTGCTGCTGAATTTGAATCTGGACCCTATAGAGCTTCTCCTCTAGAATCTACTGATGAGTCAAATCTAAATCAAGACCTAGTTTTGAAAATATCACAAGAATATGTCCAGGTTTTGAAGAAAAATTACGGGATCTTTAAATAGTAAAAATTTATTTACTAGGCTGTTGATATAACATTTTGTTTCTCATTACTGAAAATCTTCATTAAAGTATTTTTGTATCATATGTATATATGAAAATTTATATATTTTAAACTATGTTTCTTGGCCTCTAACTAACTTTTAAGCAGATTTGGTGAAGAAAACCAGCACTACTGAGTTTTACGTACTCAAACTACCCACATACCAGCTGTTTAAACAGCATCCAAATAACCAACTTGTCGTTAACACTTTAGTGGTATTAACTGATAGCTTTTTTGTATTTTTCAATTTTTATCACTATATATGGACCTAAAGATTTAGACAGACATCATTTGATAAACTGCTGCTGTGGCTATTGTCAGTGTTTGGATGTGTTACAATTGTTACAGTGCCATTAAACATTCTATATAATTTTATTTATTTATTTTATTTTTTAATTTTTTTGTGTGAGGAAGATCAGCCCTGTGCTAACATCTGCCAATCCTCCTCTTTTTTTTTGCTGAGGAAGACTGGCCCTGGGCTAACATCCATGCCCATCTTCCTCCACTTTATATGGGACGTCGCCACAACATGGCTTGCCAAGTGGTGCGTCGGTGCACGCCTGGGATCTGAACTGGCAAACCCTGGGCCGCTGCAGCGGAGCGGGAGCACTTAACCACTTGTGCCACTGGGCTGGCCCCATATTCTATATAATTTTAATTTTAAACACTGATTCACAGATCTTTCCTCATGGAGAAATAAGATTTGCCTACGACTGTTCTCCTTTTCTGTTTACTTATTTATTTTTAATTTACTTTTTGGAAACAGTCATAAATTAGAGAAAAGTTCCAAGTTTTAGTAAAGAACTTTTTTCCCCTGAACCATTTGAGAGTAAACTGCTGACATTATGCTGTCATCCCTGATTCCTTTAGTGTTTATTTCTTACAAGTTAGTACATTCTACATAACTACCACACAACCTACACAATCAGAAAATTAACACCAATGCATTCTGTCATTTAATCCTCATATTCTTTTCAAGTTTTACCACTTGTCTATGGTGTCCTTTATAGCAAAAGATCCTGTTCAGATCCATGGATTGCACTTAGTTGTCACGTCTCTTAGTCTCCTTCAGTCTGGAACACTTCCTCAGTCTCTCCTTGGCTTTCATTATAAACTTCCCACTTAGAACTACTTTTGCTCCATCCCATAGGTTTTGCTCTGCTTGATGGTGTGCTATACGTCCCTTAAGCTATCATCACTCTTTCTCAGTCTTTTCTCTTGTTTGCTTCTCTGATTGGATGAATTCCATTGCCCTGTCTTTTGAGTTCACTAGTCCTTTCTTCTGCTTGAACTGGTCTGCTGTTGAACCTCTATATTGAATTTTTCAGTTCAGTATGAATTCTTCAGCTCTGTGATTTCTGTTTGGTACTTTTTTGTCTCTTTGATTACACTCTCATTTTGTTCATGCTTTAATCTTCTGACATCAGCAAGCATCTTCATGATGATTATTTTGAACTCTCTATCATGTAAATCACTTATCTTTATTTCACTAAGATCTATTTCTGGAGATTATCTTGTTTTTTTGTTGGGAACATATTCCTCTCTTTCTTCATTTTTCCTTCACTGTCTGTGTTGGTTTCTGCATATTAGATAAAACAGCCACCTCTTCCAGGCTTGACAGACTGGTCTTGTGTAGGAGATGAAGCTTGTCAATCAGCCCAGCCTCGACTCCTGGTTGTCTCTCAACTTTTTGTGATTGTCCAAGTCACCTTCTTGTTCTTAGTAGCTCCCAGTAGTTGATGGTGTGCTAAGACCCATCATTGTCACAAAGGCATAGGAAACGCCCCTATGCCTGTTCATGCTCCTGGAGGACTACTAATTTCTTGCCCCTTTAGCTCCCCGATGGAGGCTCATTGGAAGCCCAACCTTGAGGCAGCAGCTGGGAAAGTCAGGACATCAGATATGCAGTGGAGCCCCTATCAGAGAAACCAGGAGCTGGGTGTTTTTCCTACTCTCTCTGTGCTGAGCCAGAGGGAACAGGCACTGGGAGTACTTGTGCCTCCACACAGGGGATTATTGACTCATTCTAGCACACAGCCTTGCTCATGGACACAGAAGCAAAGAGACTGAGGAATCACAGAACCAGTATGTCTGACTATAACCTAACAGGTGCCTCTTTTTCTGAGGCTGTCTGCAGTAGGGATTACTAAGAGAAGTGTCAGCTGTCAGAATGACTAGAATTAATTCTGGGTCCTAGCTCTGATGAACTGTAGTTTCTGACATTGAGGATACAGGGTCTCGCTTGATTAGGCCTTGGTTTGCACTACATCAACAGAATAATCATCAACTATAATAATCACATTTTTAACCTTTTTACAAAGTCAGATCTATATTAAATATAAATCAGGAAGAAATTGTTTTTCTTTACTTTTTATTCCAGATTATGATTTCAAACTCCTTGTAACTGCTTCTATCCCAGGAGTTTTCTATTCTAGACCAATAGGGCAGATAGCAAATATGTTTATAATTCTCTTTATAGGAGAACCTCCATTCTTACCGGAACCTTTTGACTAAATTCTTCTTGATGCACCCTGCAGTGGAATGGGACAGAGACCAAACATTGCTTGTTCTTGGACTTTGACGGAAGTGACATCATATCAAGCAATACAGCTAAAACTCTTTACTATAGTATGTGATGATACTTTGCTGTGAAAGAACGTTGACCTTCCCTGTTAGATGTTTAAAAGACTGAAAGCAGTGTTCATAGCAGCATTATTCACAATAACTAAAATGTAGAAACAACCCAGTGTTCATCAACAAATGAATGGATAAGGAAAATGTGGAATATACATAAAACGGCATTGGATTCAGCCTTACAAATGAAACGAAACGAAAATCTGATACCTGCTACAACATAGATGAACTTTGAAAAGATTATGCTAAGTGTTATAAGCCAGACTCAAAAGGACAAATATTGCATAATTCCATTTATATGAGGTAACTAGAATAGGCAAATCCATAGAGACAGAAAGTAGAATATAGCTTACCAAATACTAGAGGGAGGGGAGAATGGGGAGTTATTGTTTAATGGGTACAGAGTTTCAGCTTGGGATGATGAAAAAGTTCTGGAGATGGATAATGATGATGATTGCAAGACGATGTGAATGTATTTAATGCCACTGAACTGTACATTTAAAAATGGTTAAAATGGTAAATTTATATTATGCATATTTTACCACATAAGAAAAGACAGAGAAGACCTAGTTTTAAATATAAGGAGCTTTCCTTTATGTTGACTCACTCTTTCATTACAGGCAATAACAGAATTTCTTCACTGAGACATTTAACAAGTTTCAGACATTCTCCTTTATCTTTAAAAAGTCACTGCATTATTAACATATAGTCACTGATGTAAAGAATTGAATATGAAATAAATTACTCTAGGGCCGGCCTGGTGGCTTAGCGGTTAAGTGCGCGCGCTCCGCTGCTGGCGGCCCGGGTTCGGATCCCGGGCGCGCACCGACACACCGCTTCTCCGGCCACGCTGAGGCCACGTCCCACATACAGCAACTAGAAGGATGTGCAACTATGACATACAACTATGTACTGGGGCTTTGGGGAAAAAAGAAATAAATAAAATTATAAAAAAATAATAATAATAAAATAAAATAAATTACTCTTTTTAAATAGCGTTCCTGGATCATCTTCAATTGCAAATTAAAAGTGGGACGTCCAATAGAGGCAAACACATTAATAAAAATGGGAAGTGACAGTGTCCAGTGTAGGATATAAAAGAACCATAAAAACTGTGCAAATTTAACTGGTCACCACTACGTTTCAGAAGAAGCCCAGACAGAACATTTGAGGATTTCTCTCAGTCTTGCAAAAATGGTTCAGTGGATTTCAAAGAATATAGACAGCATTTGATCAAAGATTACTCCATTAATTTCTCTCAGGCCTCTAATTATAAATTCATAGGCTACAGCAATAACGGATACACTGTAGTTATTCAATCTGTAAAGTTTCCTTGAGTACATTTATATTCGTCTCTCCTGGTGTCTCCTTTCGTACACAAAGGTGGCACTGGTAGTGGATTATTTAACTTTTCTTCTTCTACCAAGTCTTCAAAGAACACATCTTGGAAGATAAAATAGCAAGCAGCAAAAAAGAAGCTTTACTTATAGCTGAAACTTGACTTTGACTTGAGGGTAAGATTAAGACACTGTTTTACGACACCTGGCTTTTTGTTCTTTTTAGGTCATAGCAAAAAACAAATTAAAAAAGAATACTTAGGAGTAGATGCATTGATATCAATGATAAAGAACAGCTGACAGCATGTGACAGAGAACTGAGAATACAGCCAGCACGCATGTGGCACACAGAGAAACTGATGGAGACCATGGACTTCAGAAGCAGACACATCTTGATGTGGAGCCATGGGTCCTCTACAGAAGGGACTTTAGGTACACTGGTTTCTATATCTGAGAAACAGGGATAATAACTCTACCTAATGGGAGATAGTAACCATACCCAAGGTTGTTATAAGGATTCATTGAGAAAATCCACATAAAGTGCTGAAAACAATAGTTGGCTCACAGTAACAAAGTTTAAATTTTGATCAGCATACTCTGGTTAAAAAAGCACAAGTTGGGCCGGCCCCGTGGCTTAGCGGTTAAGTGCGTGCTCTCCGCTGCTGGCGGCCCGGGTTCGGACCCGGCTTCTCCAGCCATGCTGAGGCCGCGTCCCACATACAGCAACTAGAAGGATGTGCAACTATGACATACAACTATCTACTGGGGCTTTGGGGGAAAAAAATAAATAAATTAAAAAAAAATTATTAAAAAAAAAAAGCACAAGTATACATTTTATGTATCTATATTAGAGATTTTTCATTAAAATTTTAAAAATAAAATGCGGGAGTTTGAAAAGATAAAATTTAGTTATTTGGGACAAATTCATTCTTGTGTAACACCTTATTTCTTGATTCATTGAGTTACTGGACAATTATTCACTGAGCACCTGCTGTATGTAATACACTGTTCTGGGTGCTGACAACACTGTAGTGAAAAAGTGAACAACTCCTGCCCTATTCATGGGGTTTCTATTCTAATTGGGCAGGAAAGTAAACAAATAGATGAGGAAGGTATTTCGTATATTCAAGGCACTAATCTTGTGGAGGAAACGAAAGAAAGGAACGGGGGACAGGAGCGCTGGATCAGAAGAGGTGCAATTTTACATGAGATGGCCAGAGAGGGCATTGCTGGAAAGGTGACATAGAATCAAAGATAAGAAAACTGTGAAGGAGCAAGCAATGCAGAGAATTAGAACTTTCCAAGCTGGGGCAAAGATCCGGAGGTGGGAGTGTGCCATGCGTGTTCCAGAAGAGCAGAGGCTGGAGTTGCTAAAGCAGAGTGAGCACGGTGTGCGAGGTGAGGTCAGGCAGGCAGCCAGGGGCCTGCTTTGTGTAGGGCCTTGAAAGCCCCTGGAAGGACTTGGGCTTTGACTCCAAGTGATCACGGAGGACACTGGAAGGGTTTTGAGCTGAGAAGTGACAAGTCTTAAAAGTACTGCTCTGGGGCCGGCCCAGTGGCGCAGCGGTTTGTGCACACGCTCCGCTTTGGTGGCCTAGGGTTCGCAGGTTTGGATCCCGGGCGCACACCGGTGCACCGCTTGTCAAGCCATGCTGTGGCTGAATCCCATATAAAGTAGAGGAAGATGGGCACAGATGTTAGCCCAGGGCCAATCTTCCTTCGCAAAAAGAGGAGGATTGGCATTGGATGTTAGCTCAGGGCTGATCTTGCTCAAAAAAAAAAAAAGTACTGCTCTGGCTGCCATATTGAGAACAGATTGTGGGAGGGTGCGGGGGGAAGCAAGCAGACTAAGTAGGAGACAGTTGCAATAATCCAGGCAAAAGATAAAGAGGCTTGGACCAGAATGCCAGCAGTGGAAGTGGTGAGCAGTACAAAATACTGGATATAGTTTGAAGGGCCAAGAGGATTTGCTGACGGATGGGGACTTGAGAGAGAGGCATAAAGGACAATCAAAGGTTTGGGGCCTGAGCATCTGGAAGGATGGACATACTCCAATAGGTTTCAGAGGGAAGACAGGAGTTCAGTTTGGGATGTGTCAAATTTGATAGTAGAAATATTGAAAAGGCACTTGAATATATGAGTGGGGAATTCAGAAAGAAGTCTGGCCTAAAAATGTAAATTTGTGAGTTTTCAGCATAAAAAATGGTATCTAAAGCCGTGAAACTGAATGATGGTAGTTGGGAAAGTCTTGGTCCAAATGAACTATAACAGCTCCAAGATAATGAAATGCATCCAGTCTGGAATAATTAGATAAAGAATTCTGGTCATAAGAACATCATTTTATTTATCCCAAACACTTGAAAAGTATCATATAGATAACTATATCATATAAATATAAAATCCCTTAAAATGTTTATTTGGGGGGCCAGCCTGGTGGCATAGTGGTTAGGTGTGTGCACTCCACCTTAGCGGCCCTGAGTTTGCAGGTTCAAATCCTGGGCGTGGACCCATGTACTGCTTATGAGGCCATGCTGTGGCAGCGTCCCACATATAAAGTAGGGGAAGATGGGCACGGATGTTAGCCCAGGGCCAAGCTTCCTCAGCAAAGAGAGGAGGATTGGCAACAGATGTTAGCTCAGGGCTAATCTTCCTCACCAAAAAAAGAAAAAAAGTTTATTTGGTCTTGTGATACACAGTTTGTCACATTTTTCTTTAGGCAGTGAAGCTGCTGAAGCCGGGGGCATGCTGGTTTATATTACACGCACCATCACATTGGAAAATGAAGAACAAGTTGCCTGGGCCCTCACGTTTCCTGACCTTCAGCTTCAGGCCCAGGTAAGAATACTTTTAGTTTTCTCTGTGTAATCTGATACATCACAGAACTTAAGTGCAGTGATAAACACAGGGTGTTATATGAAGAAATATGTTGAGTAAAACTTCTGAAACAAATACTGCAGTAAACAAGAATGTTTCTCTAATTAGATCCATTTTGACTGTCCATAGAGAATTCTGACTTCCTGACAAAGCTTGTCTCTTGTTCATTCCTTGCCATTAGGGTAAAATGCCACAGAGCTACAGGGTATTTTTGTTACATGTTTCTTTCACTTGCGGTTCTTGTTCAAGTTACTCAGAACTTTGTTTCCAAAAAAGCTTTTTTCCCTCCCAGTCCTATATTCTTCTGATATGGAAAATATTGAGCATTTTTTTCTCATGTCATATCGAAGCCCAAACAGGCTTTAATAACTGGCATATCAAAAGACTAGCCAGGGGCCGGCCCAGTGGTGCGAGCAGTTAAGTGCGCGCGCCCCGCTGCGGTGGCCCCGCGTTTGCCGGTTCGGATCCTGGGTGCGCACCGACACAATGCTTGCCGAGCCATGCTGTGACGGCGTCCCATATAGAGGAAGATGGGCACGCATGTTAGCTCAGGGCCAATCCTCCTCAGGAAAAAAGAGGAGGATTGGCATCAGATGTTAGCTCAGGGCTGATCTTCCTCACAAAAAAAAAAAAAAAAAGACTAGCCAAGGGGGAAAAATTGTTCAGGATTATCACTTCTTATGATTTCTTATATAAAATCTGTAACATTTAAAAGGCTTTCTTGTACTTTACCTAGTACTGTCTTTCTGTTATGGTTTTTATTAAAACTATACTTATGAGTAGGTTTTTAACCCATGATGTTTGAGATTAAGCTTAAATCTGTAATAAAGCTCACATTCATTCAGATACATTGAACATCTAACTTCAGTAACTTCCTGCACAGAATTCTAGTAGGTAATTGGAATGTATAAATAAAGGTGTTTCTAGACTCAGAAGTTCAGATAATTACACTGTAGCTGAAAGGAAGACTTCAGAGTTCACTCCAATTTAATGTGTGTGTATATACACATACACTCAATATATACCTAGAAGAGATGGAATTTTTTTTTCCCTACAGGTTAATAAATGACAGGTTTTCAGGCATATACCTAAGAAAATATATCTTCAGTAATATAGAAATATTTGTCTGTGAAATGATGACTTAAGTTAGGATTATGGATCTTTTGTAGTAGTGGCTTGCAAGTATTTACTCAAGGCCAGATGATTCTGTGTTCCTCTAAACTAACTGATGCAGCCTTATTTATCCCTAATATTTGTTCTAGTATATTTAAAAACAACAACAAGAGACAACTTTTATCATCCAATTGGTATAGGTCAGAGAGAGGCATCTTTACATGCCTAAGGAACTCTATCAGTTTTGAAGAGTCTGATAAATACAGCTGTATTTTAATCTGTTGCTGTTATTGATAATAATGTTCCACTTATTGAGTGCCCACTATGTGCCAGGCACGATACCACCTTATTTATTTAAGCCTTAGAAATGAGTATTTTAAATGAGTATTTTATCAATGTGGAGACAGGTAAAGTTACTTGCTTAACGTCACACAGCTGAAATATGGCAGAACTACAATTTGAATCCATGTGTTTCTAACTATGAAGCTCAGGCCTTTTGCAAAGCCACAGTACTTGATAAGCAAATAGGCCATAACAGGTACTCACTTATCAGGTGACCACGTATTACTGCTTTCCCACTTTACTACCCAGAAAAACAGCATGTACATTCCACGAAAATAAAAGGTATTTACTCATTTTTCTATTTTTGGAATTTATGGTAGTTACAACTCAATTTGTCTTTTAAATTGTACACAGGCACACTAATTATAGGATGTTTGTCCATACTTATTTGTTTTCTTGAAACAGGAACCACAGATTAAAGAAGAGGAATGATGGGCGCTGGCCTATTACTTGAACAATTGAAACAGCCACAGCGATTTGATCCATCTGTTGTGCCACTACAGGACCCTGACCCGGATTCCCTCAGAGATGCCAGAATAGAAGACATGATTTGGCTGGTAAATAAGAATTGTATAGGTTTTTTTATTGTAAATTTGTAAAATGCAAAAGCACATAGAAGGAGCCTTAGCAATAAAAATTCCAAACATTTGCTCTGTGGGGGTTTTCTTTAACCTAACCGTTGTCAGGCCAAGTGATTGATGGCATGGTTGTTAAAGAAACAGAAAAGGCTACCAGCTGTTTCACCAGGTCAGGGGACTCTACTTCACAGACGAAGTAGTCAGGGGGGTGTTATGAGATTATATTTTGTGTTTCTAAAGTGATCTTTTCTTTATGGAGTTAGCAGAGTATAAAGTAAAGGAGATGCCTATAGATGTCTGGAATTTTCATTTGGGTCTTGTGTTTTAATTTGTAAAGAATGCAAGACATTTTTATGTTAAAATCAGTGAATCTAACAAAAGGAATAAAATTAGCAATATTTAACTTGGCTATAAAAAATGTTTTCCATTCCTGAGTTCCTAAGTAGTAGTTCCTTAAGAACTCAGGGAATGGGAAGTATAACATTCGCCACGTGCCGTAACTGAGCCGAGTGCCTACCCGACTTTTTCTTCTTACCATCTGGTAAATCAACCCTCTTTCAGATCTGAGCCTGGACCTCTTCTAAATGATAGTCCACCTTCACTATGTTTACTTTCTTTTCATGATTTTAAACTAAAACTAAAATGAATATTATCTTCACTCTGCAGATTAAAAATATGAGCATATTCCACAATTTGGGTACCTTTTATCATTTATTGGAACACATATTATACAAGTCATTAGAGATGTGATTGGTGAGAAAGAGAAAACCAGCTTCTGACAGCTGGGAACTGGCCGGGCACTTACAGCTGGGCCTTGCTGTTCTCCTGTTGAACATAAACAACCTCACAGAACACCAACATCAGACAAAGCAACTGTGATGACGATAGATCAAGACAAGACCACTTCATAATCAAATCTGAAATCAGATAAAAACAAGACCACCACCCAAACCGCAAAAGTGACCAAACATCTCCCTATAGTGGCTGATATAAGTGGCAGCTTTTTAAGAAAATTACTTATAACCTTAGGCTTGCTTCATCCTACCTGCTGTCTAGATAAGGTGTATTAAAACACCCAAAACCCAGCCACAGTTTAAAGGTTGTCTCGTGTAGTATTAAATATATCTAACTGTTTTGTTAACTTTCATTCAAATGACCCAAAAATTCCTGAGCCTTGGGCATATAAAGTGGATAACTGGAAACAATTACCTCATAGTTTCTTTTTTTTCTCTCATAGGTTTCCATTGGGCATTTCTTCTAAGTATTTGTCATATTTATCAAGATTGCAAGGGCTCTTGGATCAGGTCAGATCTTTAGAAGGCCTCTTCTCTGAAGAAGCCTTTCTTGAACGCCCTTCCCTGAGGTTGGGTTAGGCATTTCTCTCTCTCTATGGACCCCTAGTGCTCAGATGTACAGACACAATGGGAAGATCACTAAGTAACATCAGTGACTGGCACTGCCCCTTAGAAAGATGCTCCACAAGTGTGAGCTGCTGCTGAATATTTAACATATTCTCAACTATGAGAATCATTCCTAAAATGGCAATTAATACCACTAATAATAAATAGTGCAGAAGCCAGCTCTGTTTTATACAAATGACTTTAAACCAAGCTGGCTGAACATTTCAGTGTAGCTGACAGTGAATGTTTGTTTAACAGGAATGCATAACAGACTACGTTAAAAATGTGGCATTGTCCTAAAGTACAATATGACTAAAACATCCTACATTTAGCAGGACCTTTTTGTAACAGTAACTTAAAGGAGCATTAGAGAAAGAGCATAGGAAAAACTGAAAGGGGTTTGATAAAAAAAAAAAAAAACCATAGAACTATTAAGAAAATTTCCAGCATTTTCTAGGTTGACTACAAAAATCATGATTCTACAACTGAGCAGGTTACGATGAAGCCTTTGCTGTGTGAAAAGACTATAATTTTACATTCCACAAGTCAGTAAATATCCCATTGTCTTTGGGATTATTTCTTCATTTACAAATTTAGTACACAGTTTACACATATGCCCGCTGTACAGTTGTCACGTATAGTCGCTCTTTCATCAAATCTTGCAAAATAGTTTTTTAAGGAATACTCTGATTTGGATTAACATGTTTCACAGTAAAGTGAGAAACTAATAATCCAGGTACAAAATTTAAAAAATGGAATCCGTTAGCAGGACTCCTTGAAAGGGATTAATGGTAGCAGCAAGTAAGATAAATACCAGCTAAACTTCAAGAATATTCCAAAGTTATTAATTGGAATGAAATTTCACGTAGGAAAGGATGGGGCTGGTGATCAGCAACATCTTACTGTGATGGAAAGTTTATCAGAAATATTTTATAAAAGTAACTTTAATTGAAATACGGTTTCCCAATGATGTGAATATTTTATATCAAAAATATATACATTATGACTACTGTTTTTTGGGGGGGTTTTTTTGCGCAGGAAGATTCGCTCTGAGCTAACAGTTGTTGCCAATCTTCCTCTTTTCCGCGCCTGGGAACCGAACCCGGGGCGCCGAAGCGGAGCGCGCCGAACTTCACCACCAGGCCACCGGGGCCGGCCATCTGACTACTACAATTACCAGCCTATGACTACTGTTTCTATATTCAATAAATACATTTATGGCAACAGAACAGAGCTAATGAACAAACAGATGGAGTCTGAGGGAAATGTTTCCTATGTTAGCTGATAAAACACTATATATGTAACATTTTTAAAACTTTTTGAGTTCAGGTATCATTAGGTGCTTTCCGCTTGGCTTCGCTAAAATCTAAAAATTCGTGGTTTGGATCCTGGGCCACCAAATGCCTCCTCCCAGACTCCCCATTTCCCCCCACATCACGTCTCCCCTGCACCCTCTCCCGGCCTAAAGTGCTCAGTTTCCACCCGACCCCCGGACACAGCCCTCCTCCGCGTCTCAGAACGGCGGTGTCCACGGAGAGCCCTGCCTCCGGCTGTCCCCTCGGTGCCCAGGCCCTCTGGCTCGGATTCGAGCCGTCGCGCAGCCCCGTCCTCCTCACCCCGGTTACAGACGAGGCTCCACAGATTAGCGAAGACCAGCCCCATCGTGAGCACCTGGCGGCGCGGGTCCCTCGGCAGCAGGTGCCCCTGGGCCAGGACCCCCGCGGCGCTGGCTGCGGGGAACCGAGGAGAAGCCCGCTGAGGCCGCGCGGCGGGGGCACTGGCTGCCCGAGAAGCCTCCACCGGCCGCTCAGCTGCCCGTCACACAGCGCCGCGCGAGGCCCCACCGAGGGGTCCCTCGTTCGAGCCTCTCACTCCCCTCGGTCTGAACGCACCTACACACCAGAGCCCCCACCAGCCCCACGCCCCGCCTCCGCCGCGCCTCCGCCGCGCCTCCGCCCCGCCTCCGCCCCGCCTCCGCCCCAGCACCACCCATCGCCGGAAGAACGGCACCTGCGTCGGCGCGCTTACGTCACCCACGCCTCCGGCGGGGCGTTTCCTCCGGCTTCACTTCCGGTGGGCGGGCTCCAAGCTCCCGTTGTGTAGGAGGTTGGGGTGTGCCTGGAGTTGGGGGACTCCCCTCGTTGAGCGCTTTTTCTCGTCTGTGTTCAGAGGCGTTTGGCGGCTTCGCGTTCTCGAGTCTCTGCGCGCTGGCAGGTGCCTCCCCGGCCTCTAACCCTGGGGCCGTCGGCACTTGCTCTAACCGAGCAGCCGCCCTTTGCTGCCCGTGAGCAGTGTTTCTCTCACAGCTGACGTCTTCCTGTCACAGTTTTAATACAGAGTTTTGATGCACAGTATATGTTTAACTTTTTACGAAACCCCAATCCTGACAATAACAGGATTCTTTTCTGTTTTTACTTTAGAAAACACACTACTTAGTTTCAATTTTTATCTTCTTCTAGGTTACAGTTCCTCAGTCATCTCATCCATGCCTTCCAGTCACCAAAACACGCGTCTCTTTCTGTCAGTGCATCGGTTTCTGAAAGCCAACGTGGAGATGTGCTTCCTGAGCCTGAGGCTCCCAGCAATGGGGTCATAGCTTTTCCCCTGGCTGTGTGAGAAAGCCTCTTTGATTCAGTACATTGTAGACGTGTGAAATATCTTTCTGTGTTTAGGCATTTGGAACAAGGTGATTTCTGTCTTCAGTTTAATCTCCTTTATAATTAAAGATGTCTAATTCCAGCTAGAAAAGTTACTTTGTTTTATTCTTTAACATTTAATCTATAAAAATTTTCATGTGGCAGTATATTTGGTATTCAATTTTGGATTACTACTCCTGTGATGCCACTTAGATGCTCTTTTGTGTTCCTCCAGCAGTAGCAGTGAACCCACAGTTAACTGACCAAAACTGCCTCCCAAGTCTCAGGGAAGATAGACCAGGAAGAAGTTATCGTCTCCTGCCTCATAGGAGCTGTCACTGTAATTGAACGATTAGCGCAGAGGAACCTGAGAGTGAAATGTCTGAGCTATGAAACTGTGCTTTCAGCGTTCAGAGAATTATAAAATCAGTGTTGCCTAGAGTAAAGAGAATTCCCTACCTAGGATCCTTTGTGTTCAGATGCTTCATTAATAACATCGTTGCTTGTAGCTCAGAAGACATTTTTCATAGAAAACTTTATAATCTGTAGTTAACTTTCTCAAAAGCCTCTTCAGCCCATAAATAGCTTATGTGCTTAGTCCTGATATCAGGGGCTTTGGCAAAGGACAGTGGAGTTGGAAAAGAGTTCACTTTGGGGGGTTGTGGGGTCAGTCTTAGGATAAAATTTTAATTAGATGAAAAGTTTGTCTCTGTCCTTTTCATACTTTCCATTTATACTGTCTGCCCCGTTCCTATTGCCTCTTTCTGTAGGCAATCCATTGTCTTTCTACTGTTGTTACACTCTTCTCCCAAATTATAGTCCAAGAGAGCTTTCCTCATGAAAATACTACATGCATC
Source organism: Ceratotherium simum simum (assembly GCF_057802395.1). Lineage (NCBI taxonomy): Eukaryota > Metazoa > Chordata > Mammalia > Perissodactyla > Rhinocerotidae > Ceratotherium > Ceratotherium simum. Next base: position 7,435,338 of record NC_141931.1, read on the forward strand.
AAAATTGCTACATGCAGCAAAATTATGTTCATTTTAGAAATTTTGGGATATGTTATGTAAGGGGAAAAAATAAAATTTACCTGTGATTCTATTCCCCAGGGATAATGCTGTTAACTTTTTTTTTTTTTTTTTTTGGTGAGAAAGATTGGCCCTGAGCTAACATCTGTTGCCAATCTTCCTCTTTTTGCTTGAGGAAGATTGTCATTGAGCTAACGTCTGTGCCGGTCTTCCTCTACTTTTTATGTGGGATGCCACCACAACATGGCTTGATGAGCAGTGTGTAGGCCCATGCCCAGGATCTGAAGCCTAAAGCCTGGGCCACCGAAAGGGAATGTGAACTTAACCACTACGCAACGGGGCCAGCCCCCAATGCTGTTACCTTTTTGTGTTTATATTTCATGTCTCTTTTTTTTCTCTTGTGCTTTTATGTTTTACAATAATTGGATCATGCTATATATGCTGATTTAGTTTCTGCTTTTTTCATTTAATAGTCTTATGAACTTATGTCTTACATTTTCTATATTTCTAAGGACTTCAAAGTGTTCATTGTATGATGTCCCGTTATTGGACATTATTTCCAATTTTTTGTTGCTATAAACAGCACCATTTTTACTCTCTGTGTTGCTAAATCTTTGTTTCGTCAAGTGAAATTGCTAGGTCAGTAGTGAAGGACATTTTTGGGGCTTGAAAAGTAGCTCAACTCTAGAAGCCAGTGTTGAGCTTGAGACTAATGGTCTCAAATACAGAACTGGTGTTCTTAACTTCTGATATACCCTCATTACTTGTCTTCACTGAGTGCTCGTTATTGCTTCACAAACATTTCATTCTCCCTGAGCATCCTACCTGTCTCTACTCTCACCTCCTTTGTTGTGTGGTGACTTTGCTTTCATAAAGTCTTGCTCATCCAAATCTTCACTCCACAATGCAAGCAAAAATCCCTCCTTTAACTTCTTTCAAGCTACTGACTTCTTTTCCCTTTGCTTTCAGACTTCTTGGAAAAGTACTTTGAACTTATAACTGTAGTTGCAAAACTTTTATTTACACTACATCCCATCATAGTTTGGCTATACAGACTTATTTTGCTATATTTTGTTGACTTCCTTAGTACTAAATATAAGCCTTTTTAAAAATCCACATCTTTTTCAGCTTTTCCTTAGCGTTTAATCTTGCTGAACATCCACTACTTTCAAAATACTCTTTTTTTTTTTTTTTTGTGAGGAAGATCAGCCCTGTGCTAACATCTGCCCATCCTCCTCTTTTTTTGCTGAGGAAGACTGGCCCTGGCCTAACATCCATGCCCATCTTCCTCCACTTTATATGGGACGCCGCCACAGCATGGCTTGCCAAGCGGTGCGTCGGTGCGTGCCCGGGATCCGAACCAGCGAACGCTGGGCCGCCGCAGCGGAGCGTGGGCACTTAACCGCTTGCACCACCGGGCCAGCCCCAAAATACTCTCTTAAACTGCTTCAAGGATGATGATTGTTTTCTCTTTCTGTTTTGCTGGCCCTTTTTATTGCCAACCTCTTAAATATTGGGTGTACTGTGTATTTATCCTTACTCTAATTTTCATTATGCACAGTCTCCCAGGTTATGTTACCCATTATCATGTCTTCACGTAACATCTCTATATATTTATATTCTGATAACTCTCAAATATATCTCTAACCTAAAGTTTCTCTAAAGTTTTAAAGTAATTTATCTAGTGGCTTGTTAAAATACCCCTGTGGTAGGCTCCAGGGACCTCAAAATTAAGACGTCCACAACTGAGCTCCTCCCCCACATTCCAGTGTGTTTGATCTTCCAGTGGTTTCAGCCCCTCTTTACCAGTCTGGGTCCAAACAGGAGAGAGAAACCACATAGTCATTTCAACAGTGAAAGTTTAGTATATAAAATCAGTATAATTTTCTAGTTTAATATTTTAAAAACCCTATTTTTACAGGGAATTGGAATAACTAGGGACTGGCTAGTAATAAGTAAAGAAACCTTTAAAATTCATCTAAGACTAGCAGATGTCAGGAGCAGCTAATCCTCCTAGTACTGAAATAGAGCATCCCAGGACGAGTTCTCCACCCCCAGGCTGAGGTCCTGACCTTGTTGGTGAGGGCATGGCCTTGGCTCACTGAATGGCAGAGAAGTCACTGGTGCCACGCCAGCTGAACTTGATGGAAATCTAGGGTACCAGGGAAAGCTGTTCATGGGGATGTGTCTTCCTGGAAAAACTGCTACAGAGCTGCCCAGTGAAGGAGTGGTGCCACAGGAAGCTGCTGGGTACTGCTGGCCACTGTGCACGGCAGGAGCCAGGCTTTGGAGAAGCTGCACACGTGGCAGGAGCCAGATGCTGGAGAAACCCTGGGTGCTGCAGACAGGAGCCTGCTGAGTGAGCACACTAGAACCAGGAGCAAAACCTCTTTCCCCGCAGTGTCTCTCGGGCGCCCTCTACTGACGAAGCTTAACATCGTGCCCGCTGGCAAAGGAAGACTATTATAAAGGGCCCACATCCATGTTCATAGGAACAAGAGGGATGAAGAGGAGCTAAGAGACAATTGATAACCAGCACATCTATCAGAACCCTGCTCCCTCTCCATCTCTCTACTCTACTGGCTTCTTCAAGTGTCTGTTATCTATGATTTGTCATTTCCATCCTTCTTAGTCAGGGCTTAGGTCAGGCTCATATCATTTTTCTCTTCTTCCATCAGCCTTCTCTCATCCGGTTTATCTTCTTTATCTCATATTTTCTTTCTGTAAAACAAAACTAATCATATTACCTGTAGAATTAAATTCAAACAAGGCTCTTCACAATTTGGCCATAGCCCATCTTTCTAGTCCCTTCTTCCGTCACTAAACTTTTTAGTACATCTCAAACATTCCAGGCCCTTCGATGACTTTTTGTGTGCCCTCTTCCCCAAGCCTTCCCCCAGCATTTTGCTAATTAGCTGTTACTTCAATGAAGCCTCATTCTACTTAGGAAATTGGTTGCCCTGTGTTCTGTGTTCTCTCACCACTTGTTTTTATGTCTCTGTAATAGCAGTTACCATGTTGTATGACAATTACTATGCTTTTATGTGCCTTATTTCTCTGTATGTTCCTAGGACCTGATACCCAATCAGTAAGGAGAATAATTTTCTTTCTTAGTTAAGAATTTGCATTTCCCTTTTGAAGTCTATGTATTGTAAATAGACTTTTCGGTTTTTCATTTTAAAAATAACTTTTGAAAAGTAGCTCTTGAATACTATAGTCCTTTTGTTTCCATTATAATAATACGCCTTAAACTGTATAGTTTTTAGAAGTTTAAAAAGCACTTTTAGGGGAAGGGGGGAGGGAGGAGGGTGAAAGGGATAATTCGGTACATGTGTGTGGTGATGGGTTGTGAAGGAAGTAAATTATATTAAAAATTTAAAAGTTACTACCTTAGAGACAGGCACCTCCACGCCCTAAGGATTCCTGGTATAGGAGGGAACGTTTATCAATCCTGACTGACTCTATTCATGAAAGACCCACCCTAAACTGTTCGGGGAAGAATTGAGAACAAGAGAGTGCTCCAGAGGGATAAGTTGGGGAGGGTCGGGGTGGAGGGGGTCCAGATGGGGACGCTGTGTGTAACCTGATACGCTTCGCCATAGCAATTCGCGCCATAAAATGTAACTGTTTAAATGTTTTAAATTAGCCAATCATGTAAGACCGTACAACCTTTTTCCCGCTTTATGCTTCAATCCTATAAAAGAGCTTGCCCTTTAAGGTTCGGGGTCGACTCCTCTGTCTCCTGCGAGAGACACGTGTCGGCCCGGAGCTCCGCTTAATAAAACTCTTACCTCTTGCGTTTGCATCAAGCTCGGTCTTCTGTGTCTGTGGGTCCGCGCCTTCCCGAGACTGGAGTTGGGGTTTCCTTTTTGGGATCCTACAGTTGTAATTAGTATTTTGGTGGTGAACATGATGTAATCTATGCAGAAATAGAAGTACAATGATGTACACCTGAAATTTTTACAATGTCATAAACCAATGTTACTGCAATAAACAAAAAATTTAAAAAAAAAAAAGCACTTTTAAGTATTTTATTTCATCATGCCTTTAACTTTCTTACTGCGTATGTTAGGATAAGTAGATGAGCAAGGCGTGATCTCTTCTGTTAACTCATTCTATCTCGTTGTGAAATAGGCAGGGCATATTTCCTAGTCACTTTACTAATGAGGAGATGGATTCTAAGAATATGAATGACTTCTCACAAAGCTAGTAAATGAGAGACCCTGAATGTCAATCCAGAGCTGTGTAATCCCTGGATCTAACTTTACATCCATTGTAAGAAGTTGATACATTACTCATTCTGTTTATTTTTGCTCTCCTTACTTGAAGTTTTAGCTGTTTGGGGCTTGTAATTGTTACTGGTCTTTAGTGTATTCCTATCAGTTCATGTGAACAGGAAGATAACTCACCCCTACCCAATTTTAGTATGTTTAGACCTGTTACAAGGTGAGTGCCTCTTCTTGCCTGGTTTTCGCACATTTTGACTTTGTTCAATTTCCCTTCTAATTTATTAGAAGTTAGATGTGGGTAATTATAGAACCTCTCAGTTCAAAGAAGGATCTCAGCAGTGAGGCCCGAGGAGTGAGATGTCCTGCGGTCACAGATCACACCCTTTCTTTGTCAAATGGGCTTTTGTTCATGGGCATTAGGGGCTGAAGGAAGCTTTAAAGCTCCACGGACTGGTGATACCATTGGCAATATGATTTTTTAACCTTTGTCAAACCTCCTGTGACTGACGTCGGTAAAACTAGAACTATAAAAATATTTGCACCAACTTATTTTTTAAATGTTAAAGAAAAAGGAAATCAATGCATTTGTTAGATTTTTGAAATCCACATTGTTTCAAGTGATGAGTACTCTTTAAATACCTTGATAATACTTCAGTAGCCTGTACTGAAGGTTAAGGGACCTTGAATTATCTGAATTAAAAATTAGACAGATGGATCCAACTTCCTGGATTTTGTAAAGGCAAAAACATTTCTTCCCACTGGCATACATCTCATGTCTCTGCTCAATCCTTCTTTGAAAATAAATATGGTAAGTTAATATATTTTTTGTTCCAATTAAAATAAGCCATTTTAATACTATTAATAATTCTAATAGGTACCGTTGACTAACATTTACTATGTGCCAGGTTCTTTCCTGAGTTGTTTTCTTTTTTTTTTTTGGTAACTTTTCTTATTGGAAAAATTTTAGATTTACAGAAAAGTTGTAAAGGTAGTACAAAGAGTTCCTATATACTCTTCATCTGGCTTCTCCTACTGCTGACTACTTACAGAACCATGGTACATTTATCAAAACTAAGAATTAACATTGGTACAATACTTTAAACTATAGACTTTATTTAGATTTTACAAAATAAAATCTAATTTCACCAAATACTAGTTTTTCCACTAGGGTCCATTTTCTGTTCCAGGATCTAATACAGCATACTACATAGCATTTAGAATAGTCAGTGTTGGGCCGGCCCCGTGGCTTAGTGGTTAAGTGCGCGCGCTCCGCTGCTGGCGGCCCGGGTTCGGATCCCGGGCACGCACTGACGCACCGCTTCTCCGGCCATGCTGAGGCCGCGTCCCACATACAGCAACTAGAAGGATGTGCAGCTATGACATACAACTATCTGCTGGGGTTTTGGGGGAAAAAATAAATAAATTATAAAAATAAAATAAAATAGAATAGTCAGTGTTGTGGGTTTCTTTTTTTTTTTAATTTTAGGTGACAAACGTTCATTAGATTCCAAGTAAAATACTAATCTCTGAGAATACATTGAAGAAACAGTTGTCCGGGGAAGAGGGAGAATCCCCCTCTGCCCTTTTCCTTAAGGTTCTTATGGCTGGCCAAATAATTAACAAGACAGGTTAGCAGGAGAAAATAATACCAACTTTAATAACATGTATACATGGGAGAAAGCAGGGACGCTGCGTTTCTCAACACAATAGCAGAAATTCTCGTCTTAAATACCATGTTCAGCCAACGACAAAGGAGGATGTTGGGGGTGGGGAGAGTCAGTTACAGGAGATTACCACTAAAGCACAGTAAACAAGAGTAAGGTTATTATGCAGATTTAAGGCCTCACCTTCTACATTGATAAGCCTCTAGAAATGAGGCCATTCCCCCCTCTTCCCAAAACAGAGAGGGAGATACCTTTACAAATGGAGATTTCCCTTATAAAAGTAAATGTTTGTCTGGCAACTCCTTGCAGGGCCATCCAGAGAATGTGGCCAGAGAGACAGAACTTCCGATAAGATGGGCTTGTTGGTGCCTTTCCTATTGTAACATTTATCCTACATTATCTTTACAGCCATCATGATAGATCTGTTCCAGGAAGGAGCCACCATGTCAAATATTTTAGGCAGTTAGTGGGGGAGGTCAAATGTCCCTCAGAGAAAACAATCAAGGTAAAGGGATGTATTTTAGGATGGCCAAATCTTGATCTCCCACACAGTCATGGTCCCTTGTTTTATAGAATGTCTGTATATTTTCTTATTTGAGTTTTGTGATGATCTGTATTACAATAAGTGGGCAATTTGTTTGAAAGGGATGTCAGCTTCATGAGTTTCTTTTGGGATGATACTTAAACAAGGAATGTTAGAGGATTATCAGAATACTTGTTTTGTATTGATGGAAGAAGAGATTTTTCAAATCACTGTAAGCTGTAAAAGCCCAGGAACAAGAGAGCAAGTTTGAGTAGTTTTGTGACGTAGGTTTGATTTGAAGCTGTACTTGTATAAACTTAATTCATTTACTAATTCTTCAGTCTTCTTTTTTCTTTATTTCATATAAGGGCTGTAGGATAAAAAAAGAAATCAAGATTGAGAAAAAAGTTTTTGAGCTTGGACTAAAAATCTGCTTCTATTTTATGATTTTTTATGCTATACTACCTCCTTCCTGAGAGGAGCCCTGAGGCTTGGTGGTTAAGAGTAGACTAGGATCAAACGCTATCCTGCCACTGAGTGACTATGGTATTTACTTTATTTCTCTAAATTGCTATTTTCTCTCAGGAAGTGTGAGGAACAACTCCTTATCTCACTTTGGAGGATCAAATGAAATAATCTAAGTAAAGTACTTGGTCCATAGTAAGTATTCAAGAGAGTAAAATTTTTGTTACTATCGTTGTTATTATAGTATTATTATTACTGTTGCTCTTCTAGTCTGCACATTTGCCTTTCCTTTTAACGTTGTTCTTGCTGCCAGCTGATTTCTTGGCTTAGGCAGGCAGAGTATTAGGAAGGGGTTTCTTGACTTGACTGTGAGGGTGCTTAGAAAAATCCCTGAATCCTGCTGGGATACAGGGATAGATGAGAACCAGTTTCTGTAGTTGCTGCCTACCTTTTCCCTGGGGTCGTGGATGTAACATAGGATGGGGCCCATTAGTCAAGAGCAGGAGTTAGGAAGGATCACCAAAGTATTCATGGCTCACAGCTGTGGAAGGAACTTTGTGCCCAAAACTATGGAAGCTTTAAGAGAGAAAGATAACAGGACCTGTGGTTTGCAGTGTTTTATCACATTATTCATTAGAGTTTTTGAAATTGTCTCCAGGAAATAGAAATTCTTTATTTCTTTATGCTCTTAACCAAAAGTAACTGTAGCTAAACATATATCTTTTACCTCTTGATTTGAACTTCATTTCATAGTCAGCTATATTCGTATATCAAATAAAAGAGATAATCTAAGGGGCAAGTGATAGACAGTAAAGTGATGAAGAACTGTAATTAGATTAGCAGTGCTTTTAGATACTTATATAAGCAGAGTCATATATGGACAAATAAAAGGCAAAACTTGGATTTTGGTTTTTGTAATATAACAGTTAATCCTTTCTGGTCTTGCTCTTATGATTTATTAGGTGCATCCAGAGCAGTGCTCAGCCTATGGCTAATTATTCCCCACTACCAAGGCATGACCTTTCTGACTATTCTAGTCATTGTCCTGTGAATTATGAGTCTTTCCAGCCTGGCTAATGGGAATAGCCACCATTCCTGGTGCTGTGTGAGCACCAGGCACTATTTCCTCTACCCTTTTCAGATGGTCTTTCCCCCTGGTCCCTGGTGGTTTCCTCACCTGTGTGCACTGTGCACTACTCTGCTGAACACCCAGGGGGCCCTCTGCAGATCTCCAGGGTTCCTTCTCTGTTCCGCTCTCTACTGCCCAGTGTTCTGTCCTGTGATCTCTATTGGCCTTGGTCTCACCAGACTCTCAGCTTCATCACCTCAGCTCAGGGAGTCTGGTGGGCTCCACCTCAGTCCCTTCTCCCTGTGTTGTGGCCTGGCCATTCTCTCAAGGCAGTGAGCTGGGTGTTGGTTAGGCTAACTTCATCTGTTTTCAGGGATCATTCTCCTTCATGCCTGAAGTCCTTTGTCTTCAAAATCACTTTTTAATGTATTTTGTCTGGTTTGTTTTTTGCTTGTTTCAGGTAGGAAGGTAAATCAGAACCTGTCACTCCATCTTGGCTAGAAGCAGATTGCAGTAGAAGCTCAGCACATGCTGTAGGCTGTCTAGAATGCTCTTCTTCCTCCTGTGCTGAATTGCTTCCTGCTCATCCTTCATTTCTCAGTGTAGCCATCTCTTCCTCAGGGATGTGTTCCCTGGGCCCAGTCTAGACCAAGTTCTGTTATGTGATCATTAAACTCTGTTTTCTTATAGTATCTATCTGAATTTATAATTAATGTTTTATTTGTCTCTCTCTTCCACTAGACTTTAAGCTAAACAAGAGTCAAGGATCTTATCTATTTTGTCTGTACAGCTACAGCTTAGTATAATGTCTTCTGGGTTGTAGGTACTCAATGTATATTTATTCAATGTATGAATGAGGGAATGTGAAAATACACAGTCCTTTACACACAAAAAAATACCTGTATTTTATTTCTGTTTTTTTTCCTCCCTGCTGCAGATTCTGTTAGCCTATTGAAGATCTATGATGCAGTTCTTTCATATGGAAGATTAACAGAACTTAAAAAAAAATCACCATGAATTACTTAAAGGAAAAATTTTTTAAATGGAAAATAAAGTTAGTGGACTACAAAAGGAGCTGTCAGAAACAAAAGAAATGAAATCTCAGAGCATCAAAAAGTGGAATGGGAACGAGAAGTCTGCATTTTGAGGTATTGACCATATTGATTTTAAAGAAATATTTGAACTTTTACTTTTATACTACAGTAAATGTAGGAGAAGTTTTGTAATTGCTAAATTACAATCCCTTCTGGGATTTTATACGGGAGAAAACTTCTTTAGTATTGTGGCGTATGAAATTCTTGTAAGTAATATAGCAAGTTCTTAACAGTGACTACTTCTAATAATTTAATTCATATCCTTCCAAATCATCATTTTAATGACCATATAGAAGTCCACCATTTAGAAACCTCATTATTTATTTAACAAATTAAATTTCAATTGTTTTTCATTTTTCTGTATTGTAATTAATGCTGCAAGGAATATCTTTTATGTAAATCTGTTTCCACATTTCTGATTATTTACTTTTAATAAATTCTTCAGTATAGTATTATTTGGTTAAAGTGTAAGAACTTTTAAAAAAGGTCTTTGATCCATATTTCTAATTGCTCTCAAGAAAGTTTATATTAATTTACATTCCCACCAGAATGTGAAATGACCGTTTTTCTCAAGACAGAAAAATTTAAAAATTAATGCCATTTTATTCTTCACCTGGGGGCCGGCCCGGTGGCGCAAGTGGTTAAGTGCACGCGCTCCACTGCGGCGGCCCGGGGTTCACCGGTTCGGATCCTGGGCGCACAGGGATGCACCGCTTGTCAGGCCATGCTGTGGCGGCGTTCCGTATAAAGTGAAGGAAGATGGGCATGGATGTTAGCCCAGGGCCAGTCTTCCTCAGCAAAAAATGAGTAGGAGGATTGGCAGATGTTAGCTCAGGGCCGATCTTCCTCACAAAATAAATAAATATTCTTCAGCTATGCATGGAATAAAAGGTAAAATGGAAAGTGATTACTGATTAGTTTATTCAAAATCTCTCTCACACATGGATAAAAATAATTCAAAGGTCCATGCTGAAAACACATATTACTCTTTATTATTTACTTAATTAGTATGGATCCTGTCTTGTTCCAAAAGGGATTTTAAAATGATTTATAAAGTAGATAATAATCAACAAGTTGAAAGTCTTGCAAAGAAGGAACAGAAAGTGCAGGGCCCCGGATAGCGGCCTCTCTGGCCTCGTCTTGGGTGACCGGCGCCTGCAGACGCCTCTGACGCTGTGACCATGTGTCGGGGGAGCTGTAGCGTGTGTGAAGCTGGGATTTTCTTTCTAGTGAACTCATGAGCTTGTTTGTAAACAAAAAGTTCTCTTTTTAATTAGTAACTAAATGATCTGTCCTAATGGAGGAGTAATTATGACTCTGTGGAAAAAAGGGGAATTTTCAACTCTAACTTTCCTGAATAATTTCAAAATTTCTTTCATGCAATATTTACCAGAGTCACTATTGTCTAAAACTAAGCAGCAGAAGGTTTTTTCATTGCCACCTTTCAATATATATATCTTGTGGAAGAGACTGAAGTGAGAAATTAAGAACATGAGACCTAGAAAGGAAAAAAATGGGGGAACATGGAAATTTCATTAGCATAATAAACCAACATGTGTAGAACTAGATCATAAAATTAACTTTTTATTTTCTAACAAAACAGATTTTAAGATAAGCATATTTAACTGCAGATTTACCTTAAAACAAGAAGAAGGGAAGGGAAGAGATACTGATAAGTTATACGAAAAAATTAGGGAACAGTTAAGAAGAAAAGAAGAGCAATATAGTAAAGAAGTTGAAATGAAACAACAACTTGAACTCGCTCCTAGAACACTAGACATGGAATTGAGGACTGGAAGAAATAATTTGAATCATGTAAATTAATCTTTGGTAAAAATTTCATACTTCTAACATTATTTCATCAATATTATTTATAATATCCCTTTGATTTAGTATATATTATTTGGGTTTAAAACCAACTAAAAATGTTATCTCACCCTAAATATGAACTATGACATTTATAGCTAAAATTATTAATTTTTTGCAATTCTTGGCATCCAATAGATGCTCTATATGTGTTTTCTGAATGGAAGAATGGAATATAAATTGAGCTTAATCATTAACATAAATATTAATTTTGGCTTTGTTACATTAAAATACAGGCTAACTTGCCTTGAGACTGTGATGGAACTAGTTGAATGTTTTGTAAAGAGATTTTATTTTACAATACTATATCTACCTGTATTTTTACTCTATGACAAATTTAGCTGTCATTTAAATTAAAATTTGAGTTATTCGTGCAGAGTAAAGATCGTTGTGCTTATTAAAAAGGCTACTTCCTTTTAACGTTTTTTTTTTTTTTTTTTTTTTCCCCTAAAGCCCCAAGCGACAGTTGTAAGTCATAGTTGCACATTCTTCCAGCCGCTGTATGTGGGACGCGGCCATGAGGCCCGAGAAGCAGTGCGTCGGTGTGCGCCCGGATCCGAACCCCGGCAGCCCGCATCGGAGCGCACGCACTTAACCGCTAAGCCACGGGGCCGGCCCTTAAGGGTTTTTTTTAAGGCTCTGCTCTTTAAGCTTTTGACTTTTTTAGTGGTATGAGACCAAACACTTAATGAAATGTGTCTCTAGGTTGTAGAAGAGCGAAACGACACTCAGAGGCACCTCGCTCGAGAACAGAATGCCGGGATATTACCGGATGGAATTCGGACCAATTACCTTTGCAAACAAAAGAGGATAGAAATGGCTATAAGAAAATGAATACTGAGGTATTTTCTTTAATCATTTTCAAATATGTTTGTGTGTGTATTTGTGTGTGTATATATTTAAAAAACCAACACCTGGGGCCAGCCTGGTAGTGTAGTGGTTAAATTCACGTGCTCCACTTCGGCAGCCCAGGGTTCAAGGGTTCCGATCCAGGGCGCGGACTTACACACTGCTCATCAAGACATGCTGTGGTGGCATCCCACATACAAACAGAGGGAGATTGGCAGGGATGTTAGCTCAGGACCAATCCTCCTTAAGCAAAAAGAGGAAGATTGGCAACAGATGTTAGCTCAGGGCCAGTCTTCCTCACCAATAAAAACAAAAAACAAATCATGGAAAGTATAGAGGATTTTTAAAGCATATATATGTTGGGGGCAGGGGGCATTTTTGATCCATTCAATAAAGTAATATTCTTAATTCAAATCCATTTGTCTGTAACAGTCAAGCGATATTAACGATGGCCTCATCCAAAGAAGAGGCTTTTAATATGTTCCACGGGAATTAATGAGCTTTCTATAATTTCAAAACTATTGCTATTAAGATACTCCAGTTTTGGGCAGTGATTTCACCCCCTTGATGTATTAATGCAGAGGTTCATTTATCACTCCCACTGACAGTAAGGAGGAAGAGTGTAGCCAGTTCAGAGACCATATTTTAGATGTCATTCTCCTCCTTTGGAGAAAAGTAACAATTTGTTCCAAGTACTATTCTATTTCAGTATAAGGAGATTTTCAAAACAATGATATGCTATAATATATACTTAGTGATAATTTATTGATAAATATTTTATTTCTTGTAAAATAGTTAACTGTATTTTTCCCCTATTTCACATTTATTGCTATTTTAAACATGATGAAGAGGAAATAAAAGTGATTGCAGCAGCGAGTAATCTCATGATTTCTAAGAGCTCTATCAATTTGACCTTATGTACCATAGTGTTCTGAAATATAAGGCTTCTTTTATATGTATGTATTTCCACTAGAGAGTAGCTGTGGTTGGCACAAGAGCACTAGCAGTAGAGTCCGAAGCCTGGGGAAATTGGGCATCTTGCTCATATTGTTAATCTCTCCGTGCCAGAACGGTGACAACTCAGTGAGTTCACTGATGGATGTAGAAATGCTTGGTATAATGTCCAAATTTATCAGTTGTCAGTAGCTGTAGTTTTTATGACTGACTATAAAAATGTTAGAAAAGTAGAATATCTATAGAATATTCTCAAGAGAAAAGAATTTTAGGAAATTTAATCTGTCCATATGTATGCAGAACTCAGGCTTTTACGGTGGGGTAGCCGTATAGGTTAGATATCAGACTGTAAACTCAATTTTTAATGTCGTCAGATTTATGAATCTTTTATGTCTTCTGGGTTTCTTGTAATTCAGAGAAATCCCTTTCCCATTCTGAGATTCTTAAAAATTCTCTCATGGTTTCCTTTTTACTTTCATGGGTTCATTGTCTTCAATTAAATTTTTGAACTTTTGGGAATTTATGCTTATATAACATTTGAGGTTTGGACCCAACTTTTTTTTTTCCAGTGAGACATCCACTTACTGCAACCTTTTTATTGTATAAACATATAGGTCTATTCTTTAATTTCGGAGGAAATCATGATTTGCCATTTTATTGAATGCTAGCTACAAGTCTCCTTTGTTTTACTTAGGTTTCTGATAGTCGTGAGAAAGAAAAAGATCTGTTGCATGAAAACCACATGTTGCAGGATGAAATTGCCATGCTAAGACTGGAAATAGACACAGGAAGAAACCAGAACCAGGAAAAGGAAGAGAAATATTATGAGGAAATTGCAAATGCAAAAGAAAAGAATGATGATCTTCAAAAGACAATAAAACTGAATGAGGAAACATTAACAAAAACAATATTCCAATATAGTGGACAGCTTAATGTTCTGACAGCTGAGAATATGGTGTAAACTCTAAAGTGGAGAATGAAAAACAAAACAAAGAAAGACTGGAGACAGAAGTTGAATTATACTGTTACCTCACAAAATTGGGGTTCTCTTCCCCAATGCATGTAAACAGCCAATTAATTACAGCATCAGCCTTTGGAAAAAGAGATCAGCTTTATTCTGTGACTTTGATCTGCAGGAAGAACAGGGGATGTGTCCCCTCAAATCTGTCTCCCCAATTCAGGATTTGGGGCAAAATCTAAGAAGTTAAGGAGAACAGGCTGGCACACAGAAAACTGGCGGGGCAGGTTTTGATTGGTAGGTTTCAAGCATTTGTGGTAAGGTTTTAAACATTTATGACAGCGTTCTAAACATTTTTAGTGAGGTGGGGAAAGAATTTTAACACTGGATCTTCCTGAATGAGGGACCCCCTCGCTTCTGATAAGAGTCTGACTTTCAACTTCCAGTCGTGTCTCGGTCCTTGGGTTCCGTGGGAAGGAGTCATTTCAGGTTATTTCAGATTAAGATTTCTTCTTTTGTGCATGCTCTGGCTACATGACTTTGCAGATTTTCTGAAAGGCAATTCTTTTTTTTTTTTATATATATAAATTTTTTGTTTATTGCAGTAACATTGGTTTATAACATTGTAAAAATTTCAGGTGTACATCATTGTACTTCAATTTCTGCATGGACTACATCATGTTCACCACCAAAATACCAATTACAACCCATCACCACACATGTACTGAATTATCCCATTCACCCTCCTCCCTCCCCCCTTCCCCTCTGGTAACCACCAATCCAATCTCTGTCCCTATGTGTTTCTTTATTGTTGTTATTATCTACTACTTAATGAAGGAAATCATACGGTATTTGACCTTCTCCCTCTGACTTATTTCACTTTGCATTATACCCTCAATGTCCATCCATGTTGTCACAAATGCCTGGATTTCATTGTTTCTTATGGCTGAAAAGTATTCCATTGTGTATATATACCACAGCTTCTTTATCCATTCATCCCTTGATGGGCACTTAGTGTGCTTCCAAGTCTTAGTTATCGTGAATAAGGCTGCAATGAACACAGGGGTGCATGTACCTTTGCAAATTGGTGTTTTCAAGTTCTTTGGATAAATACCCAACAGTGGAATAGCTGGATCATATGGTAGTTCTATCCTTGATTTTTTGAGGAATCTCCATACTGTTTTCCATAGTGGCTGCACCAGTTTGCACTCCCACCAGCAGTGTATGAGAGTTCCCTTCTCTCCACATCCTCTCCAACACATGTTGTTTCCTGTCTTGTTAATTATAGCCATTCTGACGGGCGTGAGGTGATATCTGATTGTAGTTTTGATTTGCATTTCCCTGATAGTTAGTGATTTTGAACATCTTTTCATGTGCCCGTTGGCCATCTGTATATCTTCTTTGGAGAAATGTCTGTTCAGGTCTTTTGCCCATTTTTTAATTGGGTTGGTAGTTTTTTTGTTGTTGAGATGCATGAGTTCTTTATATATTTTGGAGATTAAGCCCTTATCAGATGTATGGTTTGCAAATATCTTCTCCCAATTGTTAGGTTGTCTTTTCGTTTTGTTGATGGTTTCCTTTGCTGTGCAGAAGCTTTCTAGTTTGAAAGGCAATTCTTAATCACTCTGTTGGTAAGAGATGGGGTCAGTTGAACCGGTTCTGGAGGGCCCACAGTTATAATACCCTTCTATACTGGCTACTGCTATCCATGATCATGATCAAAGTCAGACATCAAACAAAGACCTAGAATTTGCTTTCTAGAGAGCAAGAGATGAATGGTTTCGTTTAAAAGACAAAATGAATTCTGTTGTATCTAACCTAAAAGATGATAATAAGATTCTTTCTCAACAAATTTCTAAAGCTGAAAGTTAAGTCGATAGCCTAGAAATTGAGCTCCATCACACAAAAGATGCTCTTGGAGAGAAGACTTTGGTTTTAGAAGGTGTACAAAGAGACCTAAGCCAAACACAGTGTCAAAAGAAGGAAATTGAACACATGTATGAAAGTGAAAAAGGTAAACTGAATAAATACATCAGAAAGCAGGAATCCTTAGAGGAGAGATTCTCTCAACCACAAAGTGAAAATACATTGCTTCGACATCAACTGGATGATGCTCTCAACAAAGCTGATAGTAAAGAAAAGACAGTAATTAATATCCAAGACTCGCTTCAGGATGTTGTCAAAAGACTTCAAGCCAAAAGTGAAAAACAAGTTCTCATGCAGGAGATTATGGAGGAATGTAATCACTTAAAAGAAAGAATGTATCAGTATGAAAATGAGAAAGCAGAAAGAGAAGTAAGTATCCAGAAAGATCAGTATTTTTCAAACTTCTTGAAAGAAAATTCAAAGTAATATTTGATTGTGGCTAAAAGTAGAATCTAGCTGAATATAAAAAATATATAGACTATAAATCAGCTTAAAAGCATACCTTGTATCCAGCAAATAAAAATTAGACTAGAGAAGTGCTTTACTTTGAGTAAAGACATTGTGTCACCTATGAAAATTTGAGGTTAACTTATAAATTAATAGATATAGATTGATATTAATAATTTAGTCTTACACTGCTAAAATAATCATTTTAATCTGTATGTCTCCACATTTTAATACCACAATGAAGCAGATAAATGAAATACTCACACCTGAAATGAGTATTTTTTGTTTTTTGTTTTTTGGTGAGGAAGATTGGCCCTGAGCTAACATCTGTGCCAGTCCTCCTCCACTTTATATGTGGTACGCCATCACAGCATGGCTTGATGTGTGTGTAGGTCTGTGCCCAGGATCCGAACCCGCAAACCCCCGGCTGCCAAAGCAGAGGCACAAACCCATCCACTACGCCACCGGGCTGACCCCCCTGAAATGAGCATTTTGAAATTAAGATTCAGTTAAGTGGATTACCTTTATGGTTAATTCCACATTTCCCAGATGAACAAAAGTGTAGATGCTCTATCTCAGTACTTTTCCTTCAGTAGCTTTTTATACATTTTTAGTTGACATAATTTTATTTTTATTCATGTCAATTTGAATTAAGTTCGGAAACAGTCTCAAGTCATGGATTCTTATGACCTCTCAGCTCCTTAAAGACTTCTACTTTTCATTAAATCATAATTTGGGACAAATGTGATAAGTTTTAGCAAAACTGTATTTGATTTAATCTTCCCACTGCTATTTATAGTTTACTTTGAACATTTTCACAAATAATTTGTTCATAATTCTCATTTAAGACTCATTTACTATCATTTGGACATTAGTTTGTCCAATACAAAGAGAATCGTAGTGCTCTGTGATTTATTAATTTGACGTTGGATCTCCATTTTCAGACTAATGAGGGGTGGCAGGATTCATGTGTGGCAGGAATGGAATGGGTAGGGAAGAGAGTTGTAGGCACTGAGGTCTGGGAGGGTCATGGAGGCCAGGTTACCTAGAGCCTTGAAGGCCGTTGGAATGACTTTCCTTTTATTCTGCGATAGGAATCTATGGGAAGGATTTGAGCCGAGGATTGGATATGTGAGGAACTCTGAAGTTCATTTAAGCCTCTGATAAAAAAGAAGGAAAATGTCCCACAACGTAGAATTTACCACCACTGGTCCCACCTACACACTCATTTCTTTTTGAGACTTTCAGTAGGTTGTCAAGCTTTGCAAATTCATCAGGGGGGAGTGGATAGTGGGGCTGAATCCACTGTCTAAGTAATATAGTACTGATGAGGCAGGAGGATAATACCTTCTGTGTCTTTGACAGAATTCAGTTAACAGGAAGTGTGCATATGGGAAAAAGAAGGCGAATTGATGTATGTGGTGATTTTTTTCAGAGTACGTATGTTAGAGTTACATGTTATTAACATAATTTAGTAATGACATGACTTATAAAATCAGTAACAGAAATATTTTATTAGGTAGTACTTTTCATTTCCAGCCCCCGTAATGCAGGGAAGAGCATAGAAAGGGATGGAGATGGTGCTGAGATAACAACAGTCAATCTATGGGAAAAAAACAAAACAAAACAGTTGTGGAACAGTCTGCACAGAATAATGCCATTTGTGGGAGGATAAACCCTCACAAAGCAAATATATATTATATAGCTGAATAAATATATAGACAGAGGTCTAGAAGGAAACACCAAACTGATTGCTAGTGCTTATTTTGTTGCTAGTTAGTATGGGGGAATCAGAGGCATATGAGTTTTATTCACATTTTTGGAAATTTTTTACAGTGAGAATATGTATTCAGATAAATGAAATAAATTAGGTCACTAAAGGATGGAAGAACAGAAGGTAAAAACTTGCGAGGGGTTGGATAAAGAAAACTTTCATTTTTTTAAAGGATGCAGAGTCTGATGTATATTTATAGACTAAAGGAAAGAGCCAAAGATTCTGAAGAGGTTGAACATAAAGAGAGGAGAGGACTGGTGGAGCGAGATCTTGGTGAAGTCCAGAGAGGATGGGCTCTAGTTCAAGGTGGAGATTGTAGCCATGGAGACTGAGGATGCAGAGGGAGGAGCAGGTGCTGTTGCAGGTAAACTGGGAGGAAAAGGGGAAGAAAGCTGAGAGAAACTGGGCTTGATGGCCCATCATTCCTCAGTGGAGTATAAGGCAAGGCTCCCAAATGACAGGGAATGGGGCAGTGGGCAGTTATGGCCATGGTGGAGTGGTAGTGTCACCTACCCAGAATCCCCTGAGGATGCTGAAATATGCTTCAGGGTGTTTCGATCCCAAGTCACTGGGTGCACTGCTTTAGAGCTGAGTGTTTCAGGCATGATGTTTCTAAGAATTAGTAACCTCTCCCATGACATCATTATTTATAACAGGGTTTGTCAACCTCAGCATTATTAACATTTGGGGTCAGATAATTCTTTGTTGTGGGGGGCTGTCCTGTGCCTTGTACGATTTTTAGCAGCATCCCTGGCCTCTACCCACTAGAAGTCAGTGCACCCCTCACACACACTAGTTATGACA
The DNA here is from genome assembly GCF_057802395.1 of Ceratotherium simum simum. Classification (NCBI taxonomy): domain Eukaryota; kingdom Metazoa; phylum Chordata; class Mammalia; order Perissodactyla; family Rhinocerotidae; genus Ceratotherium; species Ceratotherium simum. Next base: position 7,453,978 of record NC_141931.1, read on the forward strand.
ACCAAAAATATCTCCAGACATTTCCATATATCTCTTGGGGGAAGGAGCAAAATCTCCTCGGGTTGAGAACCACTGATTTATATCTAGAGTTAGTCACTACATGCCAAGGCTGCTTCTCAGGAATGTGCAAGCTGGTCTGCTCCTGGGAAGTCCACTCTGTCTGCCTTTGTTGGGGAGGGAAAGCCTGTGGCATTCAGGCAAGGTATTCACAGGGAAGCCATGCCCAGACTCTCAGTGCTGTTGGTACCACAGGTGCCAGCAATGGAGCTATCCTCCCTCCCAAAGCCAGGAGTCACCCAGTTAGCCAATCTTCTTAAGTCACTTCTTTCTATCACCACTTTGAATAAGAGGAAAAGAAAATTAACTCAAAGGTATGTATCATAATTTTCCTCAAATCATGTCACAAAATATTCTCCTTTTTCTTCTGGAATCTTCCTGTTCCCTTCCCCTCTTCATTTATTGGGAATATATTGACACCCACTGCTTTCCAGGTGTTATATCAGAGGCTGGATACTCAAAGAGTATGTGCTCCCTGTCATTGAGGAGCTCATATCAAAGAAAGAATGTAATAAAGAGTGATAAATATTAACCGACCCACACACCCAGTATTTCAAAAGCACAGCAGAAGGAGAATGCCTGGAGGGAGGTGCAGTCACGGAGGCGTATCAGGGGCAGTGATATTTTGGTTAACTCCTGACGGATGCTTAGATGTTCAGACAGCCAGCACAGGAAGAGCATTTTAGGCAGGAGAATGAATTATGCAAAGACAATGAGGCATGACCACATGTTGTATTTGGAAGCCTTTGAAAACGTAGATGCAATTGAAGTGCAGTGAGATGAGAGGGAAATCAACCAGGGACCAAATTATGAAGACCCTGGCCAGCTGTGTGAGGAAATTTGAGATTCTCCTGTAAGTGCAACCTATTAGGCATGGGAGCCCCCCAGTTACTGTTCCTGCTCTGATCTTGACCTCTCTCAGTGATTCAGCCTTTCCTCTTCCCTTTTAGTCCAAGATCCAACCTTTTGGATTCAGGTAAATATAACCTAGCCATCCATTTGAACTCTCCCAGAGAAATTTCTCCATAATCTTTTTTTTTCTTTCTCTTTTTACCTCCACAAAGCAGACCCCATAATTTCCATCAGTCCACCTCTTAGAGTCTTCACACCTCTGTTATCTTCTACTTTTCAGAATCCACAGGCCCCCATGACTCCTAGTTTTTGCCCGAATTCATTTCCTTCTCCCCATCAACGTAACCAGGAAAAACCTTCCTTACTACTATTGGAATATCGTATTCAGAAGACGTTAGTATCCAAGCCCCAATTTCTGGGCATGATTCTTTTTTTTTTTTTTTTCCCAAAGAAATGGGTCATCCAAACTGAAGTCAACAATCTGGAGTCTTTTTTTGCCAGGGGAAGATTCGCCCTAGGTTGAGCAATCTCAACCTTTGAACATAATCAGGGATGTATGTGCAAGAACGTACCTGCAAGGGTATTTGTGCTCATCACAGTGTTATAAACAGAAATTTAAAAAGAAAAAACCTTAATGCCTAACCTTTAGACACTGGTTTGAGTTACAATTTATAACAATAATCTATAAGTTTATAAGTTATAGTTTATAACATAAATATTATAGATGAACGCAATGTTTGGGGAAATGTTCATAATAAAGCATTAAGCATAAATGGTTAAGTAGATACATGGACACATGTGTGTTCCAGAACCATAAGGAATGTGCAACATGATGACTATAGTCAGTAGTGCTGTATGATATATATGCAAGTTGTTAAGAGAGTAAATGCGCAGGGTTCTCATTGCAGGGAAAAATTTTTTTTCTTTTTTTGATTTTTCTTTTTATTGTATCTATATAAGATGATGGATGCTGACTAAACTAATTGCAGTAATCATTTCTCAATACAGTATATGTAAGTCAAACCATTGTACTGTGCTCCTTAAACTTATACAGTGAAGTATATCAATTGTATTGCAATAAAACTGGGGGAAAAAATCTATAGAAACAAATGAAAGAAAACATCCATAAGGACGTGCAATGCACCCAAAGTTAATACTGGTTATCTCAGGTAATGAGATTAAAGATGATTTTAGTTTTTGTCTTTGTGCTTTTTTATTATTTTCTGGATTTTCTATAATTGAAATATATTACTGTTGTAATCAGAAAAAGAATGATATGTATATATTTTTATGAAAACTGGCTTTGGCACTAGAGAGGTGGAATGATGTGGGGGGATTAAGACCAAGAGAGCCCTGGATATAGACTTGATCAGGCCTCTACTCTTACTAGAAGAGAGCCGGTTACTAACCTCATTTTGCCTCAGTTTCCTTGTATCAAAGATGGAGATAATAATAATTGCTCTCTCATAGGGTTGTTATGAGGATTGAATGAACTGTTTCATTCGAAGCACTTAAAACAGCACCTGGCCCAAGTAAACACTCAATAAATGGTAATAACATTAATTAATGATGATTTCTGGGGAAAACCAAGCTAATATCCTTACTTTATACCAGAATAAACTTCCAAGAAATTAAATTATATGTAAAAACATGAAAACAAAAAAAATGAGAAGAAAATACAGAGTTGAGGTGGAAAGCATTATATGATATCCAGAAGCCCAAGAAAAACGATAGATATATTTGTCTGCATAACATCTTTAATATGGAAAAAACCCCACAAAGTTAAAAAATATCTGCAACAGATATGAGAGACAAAGGGTTGCTCTCTCTTCTGTACAAAGAGCTCTTTCAAGCTAATAAGATACACAGACCAAGAGAAATATGGGCAAAGGACATGAATAGGAAATTTACCAACAAAAATATGAGAATATGTTCAATCTCCCTAAAGATCAAAGAAGTGCAAATGAAGTCAGGATAGCATTTCCCTTATCAGATTTGTCATGATAAATACTTTTGATAAAAACCTATTGTTGGCAAATATATGGTAAAAGCAACATACTGTAAAATATTGGTGACACTACAGATTGTTACATTTTTGTAAGGTAGTTTGGCAATATCTATCAAAATATAAAGTGAGCATATCCCTTGATACATCATTCTTACTTTTAGGAATTTATCACTAGAAGATAATTCCACAGTTATGCAAAGATGAATGTATAAGGTGCTTCTTGTAATAGCAAAACAAAAACAAACAAACCAAAAACACAGTGTAAATGTTAAATTGGTTTTGGGGACTGTTTTTTGGTGTTATTTATTGATTTATTTATTGCAAGCTTCTTTTTTTTAATTGACATCATTGACATATGACATTGTATTAGTTTCAGATACACAGCATAGTGATTCCATGTTTGTACATATTGCAAAATGATCACACAATAAGTCTAGTTAACGCCCATCACCATACATAGTTACAAAAATTTTTTTTCTTATGATGAGAGCTTTTAAGACCTACTCTCTTAGCAACTTTCAAATATATGATACAGTATTACTAACTATAGTCACTGTGCTGTACATTACATCCCCATGACTTATTTTATGACTGGAAATTAGTACCTTTTGACCTCCTTTACCCATTTTACCCACCCCCAACTCCCTGCCTCTGGCAACCACCAGTCTGTTCTCTGCATCTGTGAGCTGGGTTTTTGTTTTTGTTGTTTTTAGATTCCATATATAAGTGAAATCATACAGTATTTGTCTTTCTCTGTCAGACTTATTTCACTTAGCAGAACGTCCTCAAAGTCCATCCATGTTGTCGCATATGACAAGATTTCATTCTTTTTTATGGCTTAATAATATTCCATTCTATATATATACCACATTTTCTTTATCCTTTCATTCATCGATGGAAACTTAGGTTGTTTTCATATTTTGGCTATTGTAACTATGCTGCAATGAACATGGGGGTGCATATATCTTTTTGAGTTAGTGTTTTCATTTTCTTTGTATAAATACCTAGAAGTGGAATTGCTAGATCACCTAGTAGTTCTGTTTTTAATTTTTAGAGGAACCTCCATACTGTTTTCCATAGTGGCTGCACCAATTTACATTCCCTCCAACAGTATACAAGGGTTCCCTTTTCTCCATGTCCTCACCAACACTTGTTGCTTTTTGTCTTTTTGATAATGGCCATTCTAACAGGTGTGAGGTGATATCTCATTGTGGTTTTGATTTGCATTTCCCTAGTAATTAATGATGTTGAGCATCTTTTCATGTACCTGTTGGCCATCTGTATGTCTTCTTTGGACATATGTCTCTTAAGATCCTCTGCCCATTTCTTAATTGGATTATTTGTTTTTTTTTTTGCTATTGAGTTGTATGAGTTCTTTATATATTTTGGATATTAACCCCTTATCAGATACATGATTTGCAAATATTTTCTCCCATTCCGTAGGTTGCCTTTCCATTTTGTTGATGATTTCCTTTGCTGTGCAGAAACTTTTTACTTTGATGTAGTCCCACTTGTTTATTTTGCTTCTGTTGCCTTTCCTTTTGGTGTCAGATCCAAAATATCATCACCAAGACCAATGCCCAGGAGCTTACCACCTGTGTGTTCTTCTAGGAGTTTTATGGTTTCAGGTCTTCATTCAAGTCTTTCATCCATTTTGAGTTAATTTTTGGGTGTGAGATAGTGGTCCAGTTTCATTCTTTTGCATGTGGCTGTCCAGTTTTCCCAACATCATTTATGGAAGAGACTGTCCTTTCCCTGTTGTATATTCTTGGCTCCTTTGTCATAAATTAACTGACTGTATATGTGTGGTTTTATTTCTGGGCTCTCCATTTGTGTTCCATTGATCTATGTGTCTGTTTTTATGCCATAAATACTAAATTTTTCAATAAATGACAGAGACATATAATAAAATATTATTCAGCCTTGAAAAAGTATGATATAGAGCTATGTTCACTATAAGGGAAGATATCCACATATCCACAATGCAACGTTCAAGGTAGTAGTAGTGGGGAAACAGGTTATAAAAGAGTAGTAAGAACACATTTTATTTGAAAAAAAAAACTATACACACACACACACAATACACAGTCACTATATGTGTGCATATGTATATATGTACAAATATGTAATATATATATGCAGTCACACACCACATAATGACGTTTCAGTCAACAACACACCACATATACAACAGTGGTCACATAAGATTAGTACCATATAGCCTAGGTGTATAACAGACTAATACTGTCTAGGTTTCTGTAAGTACATTCTATGATGTTCACACACAAAACAAAATTGCCTAACAAGGCATTTCTCAGAACGTATCCCTGTCGTTAAGCAATGCAAGACTGTAAATATATCCATTGATATGCATATATGTATATAGAAGGAGAAAGAATATCACTAAAATGTTGGGTTGTGGAGTTATGAATGATTTTTATTTTCTTTGAAGTTTTTGTATTTTCTATTTCTTAAAAAATATGTATTGTATTTAATTTCAAAAAGAAGTTATTTAAAAATTTTTTTTAATTTTGAAAAAAAATGGAAACATTTACTAGATAAGATCAGCTTTCTGGAGAACTGGCCCATTCTCCAGAGGCCAGATTGCTGAGTTGATTCCAGAGCAGAGGTTCCCAGTGAGTGACTAGAGAGTAGTCTCAATAAGCACAAGCTTCATCTTAATCAACTGTATTAGTAGTAAATAAATGGAAAACTGGCTAAAGTGTAAAGTGATTCAATTGCATTTTCCTTTATCTAAAACAAGAGCATATTCATAAAATGGAAATTGTTTTTACAATCTTCACAGGGGATCCCCAAAGGTAAATGTTGGAGTTTATTTGATATTTTCTTTATTAGTGAAGATAGGTTAACTGCATAACAAACAACTTTGAAATCTCAGTGACTAAACACAGCCAAGCTTTATTTTCTTCTCACTTTGAGAGTCCATTAAGAGTGAGGGGTGGGTCCGCATATAGTCAGTCATAAAGCCAGGCTTGCCGACAGTGGTTCCACCACAGGATCTCTGCATCCCATCAGAGGATGACATGGGAAGAGAGAGCCAGTGTGGGAGTGGGAGGTTTAGGGGCCGGGCTTGGAAGTGGCACACATCACTCTTGCTTCTGTCCCATTAGCCAGAACCAGTCACATGGCTCCCCCTAAATGCAAAGACTGTGGGAGAAGTAGCTTTCCTATGTGTCTAAGAGGAAAACTAACTGGTTTAGGGAACCCACTGCACTGTTTCTGCTAACCATCCAGGGAAGAAAGTTCCTGAATCTGGCAGATGCGCACTTTTAGTTACACTTATATGGTTCAAGGGTAGATCTTTAGCTTCGCCACGTCCCCTATAAATTATCCCTCAAGAAAATCTCTCTCAGGGCCGGCCCGGTGGCATAGTGGTTAAGTTTGCGTGCTCTGCTTTGGCAGCACAGGGTTTGTGGGTTCGGATCCCAGGTGCGGACCTACATACCGCTCATCAGGCCATGCTGTGGTGGCATCCCACGTACAAAAAAAAAATAGAGGAAGGTTGGTACAGATGTTAGCTCAGGGACAATCTTCCTCAAGCAAAAAGAGGAAGATTGGCAACACATGTTAGCTCAGGAGCAATCTTCCTCACCAAAAAAAAAAAAAAAGAAAAGAAAATCTCTCTCTCGTTGCTCTAAACAACTTTCTTAAAAATAATTTAGTGTCCTACATATCTTGATATCCAAAAGGAATCAGATGATGCCAGAATTTCTATCTCTAGAAAGGAATTGGTTACTTCTTTCTCATGCCCCTCATGTTTAAATAAGTTGTCTTTCTTGTTTATGCATCTGTAAATTTTGAGATTGAGTTCACTCTCAAAATAGAGTTTCTGGACCTGGAAGGCTGTAGGTGAGACCTGAAATGTGGTGACCACATGAACGTTCTGCTGTCTCATGGGTCTGTGTCTGACCCCTTAGTGTCATCTAACTCAAACCACAAAGTGGAGCATCAAAGTGCAGCGGGCTAGAGCACGTCCAGAAGTCAAAGGATTAAGTCCAGAAAACCAATTAAGGTGGAATCATAACTAAAACCAGGAACCTGAGATCTGGAAGCCAGAATGAAGAGGCTGAAACGATTTTGGTATCTAGGTAAAGCAATAACGGGGCAAGATATTTAGGCAGCTACCTTTTAAGGCAGGGGCATCTCATACGCTAGGACTTACTCTGAGAATGTGGAAGAGCCTGACTTTGCAAAGGAAGATAAACTGGATCCACCCAACTAGGGAACGTGGTAAGGAGGACTGAGGAGACCAGCAGCTAGGGTGGAAGGAAAGAAGGGGGAAGTACCACTTCCCCTAACTCTAGGAGCTTTCCAGTTCACACCAAAGTCAATCTAGGTCTCTTCTCCTCTGAAGGTTAGCTTCTGCTCTACTGTCATCTAGGCAGGTATCGTAAGTATTTGTTTAGTCCAGAGGAATTAACAGACTCCCCGAGAATTAGCTCTTCTGTTCACCAAATTTACTGACATGAAAGCCTTCAGGCTCCAGTATTTAACTTCCGTGATCCTCAGAGCTGAGGCTGGTGGAGAAGAGAGAGCCTAAATCAGGGCCTTTTATATCGATTGAGTTTTGATTCAAGAGCCCTTTATTTTAGGATATATGACTTTCTGTTACAGCGCAAACTTTCCAGCTTAAAGTGGTTAACTGGGAATAAGTGTGGCTGATAGTGCTACCCAGGAAATGCTGTGAATCCACATTTCTGCCTGAGGAAACCCATGGTCAAAACTTTCCCTGAAGACAGTGGCTCTAACCCTGAGTTCTTAGCCCACAGGCAGAACTGACTAAATAATTTTCAGGACCCAATGCAAAATAAAAATATGATGCCCCTTATTTAAAAATGATTAAGACACTCAAGATGGCGACAACAGAGCATGAAACAAGCATGAGGCTTCTCTAAGTGTGGGACCCTGAGCGTAGGTCATAAGCCCATTAAGCCAATCCCGCTGGCAGGTTATCTTCACATGTTACAAATTCAAACCAAATGCCAATATTCTCTTGCTTAGACAGAGTTTTTCCTCTTGTGTTTATCATATTTAATGGTGCCACTCTCTACCCAGGCAAAAAGCTTGGGATTATCTCAGATTCCTCTCTCTCCCTTACCGCACCATCCAATTAGTGACTATTTCTATTGATTTTACCTGGAGAACTTTCTTTTTCAGTAAATCTTCTCATCCCTATCCCTATCCTATTTCAGACTCGCATTATCTCTCACTCATATATCTACTTGCCTTAATCTATCCTCCAGAATGATCTCTCTAAATTGCTAACCTGACCACATCATTGCCCTACTTAAAAACCTTCAAAGACTCCTTAGAACCTACAAAATAAAACCAAGATGACTTAGCATGGCACATGTCATTCTCTGCAAGCTGGCCCCTCTCTCCTGCCTACACATTACCTGCCTCACATTTGATGCTCCAATAATACTAAACTACTAATGGTTCCCACACACTCTGTGCTGCGTCATGCCACTGCGCCCTCTTATGCTGTTCCTTCTGTCAGAAATACTCTTTCCCAGCTTCCTTATATTACCTCCTGTGGTAGGCTGAATATGGCCCCCAAAGACATCCAGGCCCTAAGGCTTTGCAGATGTGATTAAGTTATGGGTCTTGAGATAGGGAGGTTACGCTGGATTATTTGGGTGGTCACTAAATGCAATCACATGAAAGGGAAGTAGAAGAAGATTTTACTCCCCAGGAGAAAAGATGATGTGAGGACGGAGCAGTGAGAGATTTGAAGATGCTGTGATGGTCCCTGGAGATGGAGGCAGGGTCCATGAGGCAAAGAGCGCCACTCTAGAATCTGGCAAAGGCCAGGAATACCATCCTGACACCTTGGTTTCAGTCAGTGAAAGCTGTTTCAGACTTCTGACCTTCAGAACTTTAAGAGAATAAATGTGTATCACTTTAAGCTACCAAGTTTGTGGTTATTTGTTACAGCAGCCATAGGAGAACTTATATACCTCCCTCTAGAAGACTCCCTCCCTCCCCACCCATCCCACCCACTGGGGGCTGGGTGCCCTTCCTCTGTGCGCCCATCGCATCTACCGCATACCTCTACTCCATTGTACTGATTGTACATTTCTAATTTCCCCCTTATGTCATATGCTTCTGGAAGGCAGGGACCATGTATTGTTCCTCTTTATATCTCTGGCACCTAGCCCAGTGCCTGGGACCTAACAGGCACCTCATAAATATTTATTGAGTTGAACTTCCCCACAGGGTGAAAAGTAGAGCAAGGAGAAGGTTGAGGCAGGAAAAAAATCTACTTTCGGTTCAAGAAGTTACTCTTCCTGTAATCACAATTTTCATTGCTCTAGGAGGGGCAGAACCCAGCAGAGTAGAGCAGGCTGTGCAGAAACAGAGCAGTCAGATTCTAAACAACCAGAGGATAGGACCTCTCCAATGGAAAGAGAAAACTGTCCCAGAGTAAGATGAGTATTTAAATGCATTTTGGTAGAGTGTTTTACAGGGAGCAGTGTTCTTGGGACAGCATTGGAATATCACCGATAAAGTCCATGTCAACTGCAGTTTTTGAGAAATGGCATAGGCAGTAAGACCCCCCGCACAGATTCACTAAGGAACATTCAGACAAGCATCAGCTGAACTTAGATTTTTCTAAGTTCAGGCAAAGGATTTTGGTCTAGAGGAAAAACTGTTCTCTTAGCCATACTGTCTAAGGGTTTCCAGCGGCTCCTAGTGAGGCAGAACGGAAATTTATGTCATAGTCCCACTGCCTGCTGGAAACAGTTAGATATGGAAATTGCAGCTGGTTTCCTGTCTAGTAGAAATTATATCACTTGTTATTACATGATTTAATGTAAGAATAAGTTATGATCAACCTATCTTTTGTTGCCTTTATAAATCCTAGAGTTAATGAATACCCTGAGATATTATTATTGAAATTTGTCTGACCCGGACAGATCCTGACTACTGGTTGCCGTCAGGAATCTGGTGACCACAGTGAGTAAAATAAGGTAAGCAACTCCCCTTCCAGAAGGCTGCTTTAACAAGGCTAATCTCAGCCTGGGTGGGCTACATATTGCCAATGTGAAGCTCAGAAGAGCTACATAATTCTCAGGTATGATATGACCCAAATTATAATTCACTGTGTTACAAGGCAAGTGTGGAAATGGTGGAAAAATTCTCAACCTCATAAAGTTACCAGAGTAACTGAGAAAACTCCAGGCTTAGTAAAAGTTAAAGAAAAGGGAAACACTAATAAACTAAGCTCAGATCACCACGCCACAGCAAGAAACAGCACAGCAAATTCAGTGTCTCTAAGAACTGATGTTGGTTCTTCCTCTTTCCGGGGGGGCTGTCTCTTAACATGGCGTGCCTCTCTCACCATCCACCACTTCTCTAGTCAAAACCAAATCAAAGTTACCTTCTCCAAGAAGTGGACTCCCATTGAGTGGGTTAAGGCCATCAAAATCCATTGCAGAAACAAGACTGACAACGATGCCTATCGCTACAAGGATTTAAAAAGCAATTATTCAAATAGATGTGGAAAACCAGGAAGAGAATTATGCTAATCATTTCATTAAGAGTCTATGTTTGCAAATAAGAAGCCCTTACTTCAGACTTGGTGAGCTCTCTAAGGTGCCTAATGTGCTGTAGACACTCAACAAAAATTAAATTACCATATCAAGACGTCGAAGGGAAAATGCATTTTTAGACATAAGAGAACACAGCTGTGTTTGGGGTCTGTTGACCGTCTCAAGTTATTTTGAAAGTGTTTTGTTTTGGTAACACATTTGGCAAGTTCTCTTCCCCTTCATTTTTATACCCATGTGTATTTAAGGGAGAATTTAATCCATATGTTCCTGATTCAATTATGCTTGGCTCATCCTAGTATTGCTTTACAAAAGCAATTTGAATGCCAAGAATCTTGCAAGTTTCCTAACAAACTCTGAGGCTTTTGTTCTTTTCCAAGAACTAAGAAATTTACTTTTGTTCATACAAAATTCTGGGTATTTTTTTTTTTTTGAGAAAACACGTGGACTTTCACCTATCATTGTGTTAGTATTTAGTTACAGCTTGGGATGGTGAGTGGGAAAATGATGACATGAGTAAAAGTGCACTAAATGTTGGTTATTTGGTATCTCTATTATGTAACTGTCCAATAAGACATTGACCCCGAAATTAGATCATTGCAGGAATTATTAGTTAAAATCTTGAAAGTTCTATTCTTGGTCCAGTTCAATTAAAAATATTGAGCATCAAGAAAGTGCAGGTCACTTTGCTCTCATAACAGACAGTTTCTGGAATGTCTGCCCCATTCCCAAGTTAAATGTCCCTACCAGGCTACCCCTCACAATTCACAAGGGGTCTTCTGGCATCATCGTTGATCATTGGACTGGGTGGGCACTTAAATGGGGCCTGCCAGAGTCTCCTGTTGACAATTTGAACTGAGAGAATGAGACAGAGACAGAGACAGAGAGAGAGAGAGAGAGAGAGAAAGGAGGAGGAGAAAAAGAAGAGAGAGAGTGGTTTAGTCTATTTGTGTGGCTTGTACCTGTACCATATAAACTCAAGAGCTGAGAGTGGCATTTTCTGCCATAGGATCTGTGGCACAGAATAAGTTAGTAAAGGGGCCGGCCCGGTGGCGCAAGCAGTTAAGGGCGCACGCTCTGCTGCAGTGGCCCGCATTCAGATCGCAGGCGCGCACAGACGCACCGCTTGTCAAACCATGCTGTGGCGGCGTCCCATATAAAGTGGAGGAAGATGGGCACGGATGTTAGCCCAGGGCCAGTCTTCCTCAGCAAAAGAGGAGGACTGGCAGATGTTAGCTCAGGGCCGATCTTCCTCACAAAAAAAATAAATAAATAACTTAGTAAGGTAGCACACAAAGACAGAATGAACTGGAAATCAATGTATATATTTAATGCATTATTTTCCTTTACAATCTGTTATAATCAACACATTGTAGGATCTGAGAAATTCAGTATGCTTTATTACACTCTAATTGATGCAATCAACAGAGAGATACTCCTTTTCTCGTAAGGGAGTAGGTAGAAAGGATGGTCCACATTAATTGTTTTCAATGTATAGATTAGAATTTGTATAAGGAAATGTTGAGAATATATTTAAAGATTAATTTAATTAAGGAGACAAGATATATTATGAAAATTCGAATCCATGCAATTGAGAGTGTGGGAGATCAAGATTTGGCCATCCTGAAATATGTCTCTTTACCTTGATTGTTTTCTCTGAGAACATTTGAACTCCCCCACTAACTGCCTAAAGAATTTGACATAGTAACTCCTTCTTGGAACAGATCTTCTATCTGATGGCTGTAATATAATGTAAAATAGATGTTACAATAGAAAAGGCACCAACAAGCCCATCTTATCAGAAGTTCTGTCTCTGGCCACATGCTCTGGGTGGCCCTGTGAGGAGTTGCCAGACAAACATTGACATTTATAAGGGAAATCTCTATTTGTAAAGGTATCTCCCTCTCTGTATTGGGAGGAGGGGGGATGACCTCATTTCTAGAAACTTATCAATGTGGAAAGTGAGGCCTTAAATCTGCATAATAACCTTACTCCTGTTTAGTGTGCTTTAGTGGTAATCTCCTGTAACTGACTCCCCCCACCCCCAACATTGTCCTTTGTCCTTAGCTGCACATGGTATTTAAGACAAGAATTTCTGCTATTGTGTTGAGAAACGCAGTGTCCCTGGTTTCTCCCATGTATACAGGTTATTAAACTTGGTATTATTTTCTCCTGCTAACCTGTCTTGTTAATTATTTGGCCAGCCATAAGAACCTTAAGGGAAAGGGCAGAGGGGGAGTCTCCCTCTTCCCCCACAAAAGAATGACACTAATTTCTAGAAGCTAAAATTATAGAAGTACAGACAAGCTCAGTTAAGACTACTAAATCTAGTTTCTGCAAAATTAGTTTGTTATTCAGTGGACAAAAAGTTATATTTTTAAAATTTTTATTGCTAGATAGATCATGAGGAACAAGTGGGTGGAGCTCTAGAGAAAAGAAAGCTGGCAAGCTAAACTGTTGCAATTTAATATTTCTCATGAATTCATCATCGTTATTGTCATTATCACCATGATCATATTACACTTGTTAAGCCATCTCTTAAGCAAGCCACTGTATACTTTTAAAAACATGATATGCTAACAATATGACATATAAAATGGCTTCTTCACACCTAAATATAAATATGATTAAATAAGGAAACCATGAATGAAATATATCATATATATTTTGTCTCATGTCTTTATCTTGGAGAATGCAGGTAGATTTGTTAATAGAATTGGAAGCCCTGGAATATGAGGATGGAGGTCAGAAAGCTACGCTTTAAAGTCCAAATGATCAGTCCCTGAGAAATATCACCCCAGAGTACTGGAAGAGTTTACTGGTGGTTGCCAAACATGTAATAATAATCTCTGGATAATCAGAGAAGTTTGAAATGGAGGTTTGAAATAATGCCTTAATGGAGGCAGATACTCTTAATTTTTTTTTTTAAGAGGAGGAAGAGTCCAGAAATTTAAAACCTGTAAGCTTATCCTCAAATCCTGGGAAAGTTATCTAACAGGTTGTTAAAGAATCCATTCTTGGGGCCGGCCCGGTGGTGCAAGCAGTTAAGTGTGCGCACTCCGCTACGGCGGCCCAGGGTTCGCCAGTTCGGATCCCGGGCGCACACCGACACACTGCTTGTCAAGCCATGCTGTGGCAGCGTCCCATATAAAGTGGAGGAAGATGGGCACAGATGTTAGCCCAGGGCCAGTCTTCCTCAGCAAAAAGAGGAGGATTGGCAGATGTTAGCTCAGGGCTGATCTTCCTCAAAAAAAAAAAAGAAAAAAGAATCCATTCATGACACTAAGGAAAGGAAGGAGTATGGTGCACCCACTGTGGAAAACAGTTCAAGAGGTTCCTCAAAAAATTAAAAATAGAACTACCATATGATCCAGCAATTGCACTTGTGGGTATTTATCCAAAGGAAACAAAAACACTAATTCGAAAAGGTATATGCACCCCCATGTTCATTGCAGCATTATTTACAATAGCCAAGACATGGAAGTGTCCATTGATGGAGAAATGGATAAAGAAAACGTGGCATATGTATACAATGGAATATGATTCAGCCGTAAAAAAGAATGAAATCTTGCCATTTGCAATAACATGGGTGGACCTTGAGGGCATTATGCTAAGTGAAATAAGTCAGACAGAGAAAGACAAATCCTGTATAATCTCACTTATATGTGGAATCTAAAAACAACAAAAACAAAAACCAAACTCATAAATACAAAGAACAGATTGGTGGTTGCCAGAGGTGGAGGGTGGGAGATGGGCGAAATGAATGAAGGGGGTCAAAAGGTTCAAACTTCCTTTTGAACCAGAGGCAGGGGATGGGAGGTGAGCGAAATGGGTGGAGGTGGTCAAAGGGTTATAAAATAAATGAGTCTCGGGGATATAATACATAGCATAGTGACTAAATACTCTATTGTATATTTGAAAGCTGCTAGGAGAGTAGATCTTAAAAGTTTTCATCACAAGAAAAAAAATGTATAATTATGTATGACGATGGATGTTAACTAGATTTATTGTGGTGATCATTTTGCAATATCCGTAAATATTGAATCATTATGTTATACACCTGAAACTCATGTAGTGTTATATGCCAATTATATCTCAATAAAAAAGAAAGAAAAGGAAGGAGTGATCACAAAGTTGTAGGTAGCACAGAGTGGGAAGGAATTATCATCTCATTTTATGACAGAATCATGTTCCACAACAAGAGTGGACTAAGTCTAACAATGCAAATGAATAGAGATGGGTGTAAAGTGTTGCATATGATTTCAAGAACAGTTGCAAAAGAGAAAGAAATGGATGGGAGCAGTTCCTAGGAAACAGATCAATAGGACTCTATGGTGAGAAGTGGTGTCCAGAACATGGGAGGAACTTAACAATTCAACATGCTTTTCAGTGCTCAGCATGTGTCTTGGTTACCGGGTCCCACTCAAGGAGCTGTGTTTTAAGAACACTGACAAATCTGTGGACATCCAGAGGAGACACAAAACAGCGTGAGGGAAATCTTCAGGTACTTGAAGGCCTCACATGGAAGAGGGGTTGAATTTATCTTGTAGAAGTCCAGAAGGCAGACCGAGGACAACAGCTTAGAAGTGTTATAAAAGCCAGCATTTATTGAGAGTTTACTGTATGCCAGACCACGGTGCTAATTATGTTTATCATCTCATTACATGCTCCAAAAACTGATAAAGTATCTGCTATTATTACCCCCATTTTACAGATGAGAGAAATGAGGGCTGGGGAGGTTAAATAGCTTACCCAAGGTCGCAAGTAGTGAATGGCAGAGCCGTAGTTTGAACAGAGAAGGACTGAGCCCAAAGTCCACCTGCCTGTGTGGAAGCAATTGTGAGATAATGAACTTGCAGTCACAGGAAGTGTTCAGACAGAGGCTGCCCAACAGCACTGTAACCCAGGATGCTGTAGGGGTACTTCTTTCCTTCAGAGGGACACCAGTGTACATTATCTCCAAGCATATTTTTCCAACTCTGAGAATTATGAATTTGGAAGTCTGAAAGAACATGTTCCAAGATGTTACCAGTATTTAACACTGATTCTTGGGATTATAGGTGATTTTTATTTTTTATGTAGGCTTTTCTGTACTTGGTAAATTTTTTTACAGTGAGCATAAATTACTATTATAATTAGAAACACTTGAGCTGTTTCCCACTGAAGAAAGGAAAAGGATCTATGAAAGTGTGCACAAAAATGTGAACAAACAATTTCTATATGGTTCAAAGGGTGTTAAATAGGATTTACATTCTTTCAGAAATTAAAAAACTTTTCAGAATATGATTTTTTTCTGAAAAATCTTAATGATCTTATTTAATTTTCCGTTTACAGTGAGCAAAAAAAAAAAAGAGTCATTATTTAGAAGAATCAAGACTCACGGGGTGCAATAAGAAAAGTTTTGTTCTTAGGCCAGCCGGGGTGGCCTAGTGGTTAACCTCAGCGGGCTCCACTTGAGGTTCAGTTCCTGGGCGCGGACCTACACCATTTGTTTGTCAACGACCATGCGGTGGCAGTGGCTCGCATACAAAAAGAGCAAGATTGGCAGTGGATGTTGGCTCAGAGCGAATCTTCCTCAACAACAACAAAAACGTTTTATTCTCCATTCCCGTCCCCTACACCACCTGCTCACACGGGTTCTGTGGGGTTATTTGTGGGTCCTTCAGAGCCCTCCCCATCTGACTAGGCATCTCTCAACAGCCATTCTCTTAGACTCGAGCAAAACTACCTCCCGGGTCTCCGATTCTCGGAGAACAGTTCCCGTCTCCTTCTGCTGAGATGTCCTGGCCCCGCCAGGCCGCGGGATTTCTCGCATAGGATTTAAGACAACCCCAGCCGGGCTCTCTCCGCTGTGGTCCACATCTGGCCCATAGGAGACGCTCCCCTTTCATCCGCCACTAGAGGGCGCAGAGTCACTTCCCAAACAAACATCTCCCCATGGGCAGTTTCAGCCTCGCAGTTTCCTGTAGATTTTTGAAGTACACATCACACACCATCTGCAAGGAGCAATTATCAAGCTTCCCATCTGGTGGAGAGACGTTTCACAGCACGTCAATCATACCCTATTGAGAAATCCTGTCTGATCTCCAACTGCAAATATTTTATACACGGCGAGATCTGGGTTAAGTGTACCAAAACTAGTTTAAAACGTCTGCTTTGTAAGTTTAGGCTGGGTGGCCTAGCACCTCGCTTTGGGAGGTGGAAGTGGTTAGCACCTAACATCTGGGGTCTCTGTAGAAACCAAGACTGCACATGAACTGTTACATGAAGACTTATACGTAGGATCTCACCAGTGCTTGGTTGTTACACTTGTGGGAACAGGGAAAGGAAGGAGCGAGAGTGAGATGGAGAACAGAAAGGACTTTACGTTTACCTGAGCATCTATTATGTGCCTGCTGCTATGCCAAGCCCTTTTAAATATACATATTTGGGGTGTTATTATCCTGGAGTTCACAGGTGGGTTTACAACAGAAACTCATGGGGGTCAAGGAACTTGCACCAGATTACACAGCTCAGAAGTGGGGGAGTCCTGTGTCCAGCTGACTCAATATGCCATGTGTTTTCTACCATAACTACACTTCCTTTCGTGACTGTATCATGATCAATTGCTAATATACATGGTAAACCAGTGACCTATTTTCTTAATAAATAAAAGACTAGAATATTATTTGAAATTCTAAAGCCGGGGGAGCTCCTTTGGAAAAGAAAAGCTGGATGAACTGTTGATCACTTCTGTCCTGTTGCCAGAGGCCTGTACCTGGGCTATTCCTACAAGGTGGTGTTCCTCAAAGATCATCTGCAACAGAATCACCCAGAACTTGTTACAAACGCAGGTTCCTGAGCTGGCTCTTGTATTAGTTTCCTGTTGCTGCTGTAACAAGTTACCACAAACCTAGTGACTTAACACAAAGGTATTGTCTTACAGTTCTGAAGGATAGAAGCCTAAAATGGGGGTGCATGATTTCTGGACAGTCTAGGGAGAACCTGTTTCCTTGCCTTTTTCAACTTCTAGAGGCCACCGGCACTCCTTGGTTCATGGCCACCTCATTCTGTCCTCAGCTTCCGCATCATTCTATCCTCTGCTTCTCCTTCTCTGACTCTGAAACTCCTGCCTCCCTCTGTCACTTATAAAGACCCTCATTCAGTATATTGGGCCCACCCTGATAATGCAGGATAATCTTCTCATCTCAAGATCCTTAACTTAATGACATCTACAAAGTCCCTTCTGCCATGTAAGGAAACATAATCACAGGTTTGGGGGATTAGGATATGGACATCTTGGGGGCCATTATTCCACCTACTATGATGCCCTAGGATTCCTATTCAGAAGTATGATGTGGGGCCCAGGAATCTTCATATCTGACAAGCCCCCTGACTATTGTTACCCTAAAGTTTGAGAACCATTGCCATAAATGAATACATACACTCTTTTTATTCTTTTTTTCCCCCCAGGGGAAGATTCACCCTAAACTAACGTCTGTTGCCAATCTTCCTCCTTTTTTCTTCCTTCCCCCTGCCCATCCCAAAGCCCCAGTATATAGTTGTGTATAGTTGTAATTTCTTGGTTCTGCTGCACCCGGGAACTGAACCCGGGCCGCTGAAGCAGAGTGCGCCAAACCACTAGGCCATCAGTGTGGCTCCATACCCTCTTTTTAAAGGCAGGCATCCTAGGAGATCTAACACCTTCCCCAACAACCTATTTTAAATCTGAATTTGTCCTGTCAAAATTAACGATTCAAAGATTTTAAAGTATGCCTTTTGCCCTAATTCAATGTTCTCATGTCAAATTATTTGACAGTATTTTAAAATCTCTCTTTATTTTGTTTTTAACACCCTAAGCAGTCTACCTTTGCTTCTTATGTAGGCTTCTGGTATTTATTTTATTTTCTCCTTACCAATATTTTTATAATAGGCTGTAAGCCAGCTGTAAGCATTGAATGCAGAATTCCTTACTAAGATTTCGCAACAGACTTTAAGTATTTACAATATTGTGGTTAAGAGCATCAGTTTGTTGTTTTTTTTTTATTTTATTTATTCATTTTTTTCCCCCAAAGCCCCAGTAGATAGTTGTGTGTCATAGCTGCACATCCTTCTAGTTGCTGTATGTGGGACGTGCCCTCAGCATGGCCGGACAAGCGGTGCATCGGTGCGCGCCCAGGAACCCGGGCCGCCAGCAGCGGAGCGCGCGCACTTAACCGTTAAGCCACGGGGCCAGCCCAAGAGCATCAGTTTTATAACCAACTAGCCTTAGTTCACATTCCAGACCTGCCACTTCCAAGCTGTGTAACCTTGGATAAATACGTAATCTCTCTGTGTCTAGATTTTCTCACCTATAAAATGAGGGTAATAATAGCCCTTGTTTCTTAAGATTGTTGTGAGGATTAAATGAGTTAATACATGCAAAGTGCTTAGACCAGCACCTACTGCATGGTACATAATCAATAAATGTTACCTATTAGTCTTGAATAATACTGTGGTTCACCATATTGCATCTCTTTGTATATTAGTGCTGTGCTTTTAAGTGTTAGTGTACACCCCCAAATTTTTGTCTTCATTAATAGTCAAGGAGAGAGAATATGTAGCACGTGTAGCCTGTGATTTTTGGGGGGGCTACTTTGTTTTCTCTGTGGGGCCTTGTTTGCCTAAGATGGCACTCAGTGGGAATGACTTAAGTGGTCTTAAAGACTTGGGAGAGTGAGGCGTGGTCCAGTAGGGAAGGACTCTCCTGCTGAAAGGAGGAAGGGGTTGGGGTGAGACATTGGTCACTCTCAGTTGAAGGTCAGAGGTCAGAGTCATTACATCCTGTCAGTGGGAGGGCAGGAGGGACCCTCAAGGAGAGGGTTGTATCTGTCAGGGTCCTAGTGGAAAGAGACGGCACATTCAAACTGGGATAATTTTAGGAGCATTTAATAAAGGGACAAAGGTGGGGAGGAGTAGGGGGTCCTGGGACCAGTACCAGCAGAGGAGCTGTTACTGTCCTTCAGCCTGAGGGGCAGGGGGAGGGAGCAGAAATAGAGCCGCAGGTGAAGGGGGCCGTGGGGCAGAATGGGAAGCAGTCTGCCCTGGGCCACCTCCAGGGAGGGTGTCGGGGGAAGAAAAATGCTGACCTCATTCTCCTCCCTCTGCCCTCCTGCTGGGGTCCTCATTGGCCACACCCAGCTGGAAGCCAGAGGACAGCTGTGTAGTGCCCACAGGTCAGCCCCCTGGGGCTCAGAGCAGGGCTGGAGGGGCTAATGGAAGATCTCCGGGACAAGAAGTATTTTCACTCCTTGAGAAAGGTGTCACTGCCCTGCGTGCCCTGGAGAGGTGGTGGAGGAGTGTTAATCCCAGGGCTAACCAGCAGGGAGCACGAGGCAGCCAGACAGGCCGGGCAGCCCGGTAGACCAGGTCAGCACACTGTCTAAGTGCAGGAGGCGCCAGATAAGCCCCAGTGGGACAATCGACAGGGCTTGTGTGAGCTTGCTGTGCTTAAGGGAGGGTCCCCCTGGGGGCGGCGCCTGTCCCGGAGGCAGGGAGTGTCCTCCAGAGTGCTCAGCCTTTGTCAGGGAGCCACACACAGCACTTCATCATTATTATGAAAACACCTCTGCTGACAAGCTGGAGTGCTTCGAAGTAAGAAGCACTGAAATGCTCCATAGAGAGTGTTTCAAAGGTCTCCAAGCAGATGCTGGGGCCTGTGCCAGGGTCTTTGCTGCTGTGGGCACACCTGGGACAAGGGCTCCACTTCTACATTACATTATATCCAGATGTTTAGGATGCCCTGAGGAAAGAAACGTTATTCTTTTAGGAGCTTAAAGATTCTAGATATGCAGACAGAAAGCAAACAAACAAAAACAGCAAGAAAGAAAACCAGCAAGTTTTATCCTGGAGAAAGAATGGAGAAATTTGGGAATCTAGGTGAAACATGCAATTGTTAGCAGTGCAAACCCAGAGAACAGTAATGTCAAGAGGTAAAAGAATATTCAATGTCAGGAAGCACTTCCTACTTTGCATCCTGCCTCTTCTATCTATTTTCCGCTCAGCAGCTAGAGTAGTCTTTAAAAAATATAATCTGAATGTGTCACTCATGTGCTTAGAAACTCTGAGTAGCATCCCACAGAGCTCTGAATAAAACCCAAACTCCTTACTCGGCCTAAAGTCCCTGGATGATCTCTCCTATACGGGCTGCTTCCGCCTACGTCTCTCCTGCACACTTGGTCCTGAACCAGGTTCGTTTTCGCTTTTCGCCCAGAAAGCCAATCACTGAGATGACGAGATTGCAGCAGAGAGAGGATTTAATCACAAGGCAGCCAAGTGAGGAAGCAGGAGAACGAGTCTCAAATCCACCTCCCCAAAAATGGAGACTCAGGGATATTTATGGAGTAGGGGGCAAGGGGGCCTGAAGTGTGGGAATAGATGATCGGGAGTGAGGAGAGGTGAGGTAATTGATGATCTGCCCAAGCATAGTCAAGTTTCATGCCTCTTCATAGGATGCATGTTCACAAAATGGAGGCATTACCATGATCTGAGGGTGGAGTTTTTAGTTCCTTGATGTCAGTCAAAAAAGTCACTTGTTGGCATTTGCGTAGGCCCAGATGATGGCTTGGTGGTCTCAAGTGACCTGAATTAGACGAGGGGTCTCAGTTCCTGAAAAACCACTCTTAATTACTCTGTTGCTAAGATGGGGTCAGTTGAACTGGTCCTGGAGGGCCCATGGTTACACACTCACTGTATTCCGTCAATATTCACCATCCCTTTCCTACAACTGCATGCTCTTGACAGCACTTGTGCTTCCTTCTGTTGCATACTTTCCTTCACCAGCCCCCACAGAGCTGGAGCCTTCCCTACCTATGAATCTGAAGTAGGTTGCCCTCTCTCTTCACCTTGTCTGCTTCCTTCATAGCACTCATCTCAATTTGTAGTTTTTATTTGTTTGTTTACTTGTTTATTGTCTGACTTCCCACAAGAATATAAGCTCTGTGAGCTCAGGGTTGAGTTCTGCTTTGTTTATTGCTGAGTCTCTGTTCCCCATGCCTGGCATGGTGCGTGGGTAGATGGATGGATGAATAGGTAGATGAATGGCTAAGTCTCACAAAACTGGTCTTTGCTTTCTCTGCTCACACTACAAAACTATGTTATTTAACATAGGGTTTGTTTGGATTTTGCTCTGCTATCCACTGCTAAAAAGTTCTTGGCACTTCACAACTGGAGAGAACCAAAACAATTAGAGACAGAGCAGGAAGTGATTGGACACGGGGGAGGGGTTACATTTATTCATTCCTGAATAATTACTCCAGAAATAACAACTCTATTCATTTTAGAAATTTAAGATTTGCTTCACAAAAGCTAGAAAGATCAAAGCCTAATTTCCTTGCAAGAGAGATTATAAATGACCTTCTGATGTGCTTGTGTGTGTGTGTGTGTGTGTGTGTGTGTAGCCTCCACGTACACAAGTAATGGAAGACTTTGAGGCTTACAGAAATTCTGCCTAGTGCTTTTGTATAAACAGAATTTTCCTTCTTTTCAAAAAGCTAAAAAAAATTCCAGGCAAATCTGGAAAATCTGTTTTTGTCTAAAATCTCTTAGAGCACTTTCTCAAGGATTTATGATGTCTGAGAAATTTTAAACCCCGAGACACTGAAAGCCAAGATGGACAAAAATTAGAAGGAGTCGTTGGAAAGAATTCTACCTCTATATACCATTCCACCTCTAAATTTCTTATTTAATGTGGGTCTAGGAAAATATGTAAGGGAGAGAAACCTCTTTTTACCTGACTATAGACTTGACAGCAAGGTGGTCCTACAGAGGAAAAAAAGGGCCTATGGCAGAGTCACAGAACCGGTCAGGGACTGGGAGCAAGGAACGCACCTCAACAGAAGTAGGCCCTGCTGGAGGAGCCTGTGCATTGTGGGTAAGACCCTCCTGGATTTGGCTTCTTAAGCATCTGACTTCAAGTCCAGGCGCAGTCACTCACTGACTATGTAGCTTTTGTTCCTTATTCTCTCTGAGTCTGTTTCCTGACCTGTAAAATTGGAATGATGATAGCACATAATTTTAAAACTGCTATTATGAGGATTAAATGAAAAAACCAGTGTGCATAAAACCCTTAGCATGGCACACCTATGGGGTAACCCTTAGTACTCAGTAAGCACTCAATAAACATGAGCCATAGTTGTTTGTTGAACTCAGCACTGTCCAGAGGAAAAAATAATGTGAGCCACATATGTAATTTTAAATTTTTAGAGTGGCTACATTAAAAAAATTAAACCAATGAAATTAATTTTAATAATATTTTATGTAATTCAATATATCCAAAATGTTATCCCTTCAATATGTAATCAATATAGATAATTAGTAAGATATTTTACATTGTTTTTTTCATACTAAGTCTTTGAAATCCAGTGAATATTTTATACTTAAAGCACAGCTCCATTCAGATGAGCCACAATTCAAATGCGTAATAGCCACGTGTGGCTGGTGGCGACTGTGCTGGACAGTGCAGATCTAACTTCTATCCCTGAATCCCATAGAAGGACTCCTGACTGCACAAAGCTCCTTTGTGACAGTCCCAGATTCCAGATTCCGGCTGGAAAATCTCTTCATACCCTGCTGCTAATCCCATTTTACAGGAAAGCAGCAGATGAACCACTGTTGAATACAAGGGTGAAGTAATTTTCTTTGATTTGACTCATCCTCCCCATTCCACACCCCTCTCTCTGGAAACTCTAATGTCAATGCTGTGAAACTAGAACTGGATTTGTTTGTTTTCTGACTTCTCTAACTCTTTGAGGATTTTGCTCCCACCCAATAGTATTAGATGTACTGGAATCTAATCTTTCAGGAATCTCTCTAGAATTCAGAGGCTGACTTATAGTGCCAGGGACCAAGATAAAAGGCCTCTACATTTCCTTCTTCTTTCAAGTTTACAGTGGTTTCATCGGGGGGATGATCCAAAAAGGAGAAGGGGTTAAAATTTTTTTTTAAAAAGGGTCTATGTATTCCGTTTCTTTCCCATGAATATTGGTGGGGAACCAGCAGATGGCAGCCTAATACTTCAGCCGCTGGACCCAAGGGAAGAGTTGCTGAAAATATCAGCCCCATATGTTTGCTGGGAAAGGCGGTGGTCAATTTTTGGTCTTTGCCTGGAATTTATGAGATAATTACAGGATCATGGCGATGACATTACAGTTAAGGCAGAGGTGGATATTCCAATATACTTCTCTGTCTTCTCTATCTTCGCTTACTTAAGATCTTTTGGTAATCTATGCAGAAATAGAAGTATAATGATGTACGCCTGAAATTTATACAATGTTATAAACCAATGTTACTGCAATAAACAAAAAATTTAAAAAAATAAACAAATAAATAAAAAGATCTTTTGAACTGCTTTTTTGACTTTATCGGCTAAAAGATTATTTACGTAACTTGAATCACAGAATTCAAATGTACATGGAATAATGTACATTTCCAGTTATTAATAAATATTCATTGCTTCTCTCCTCTTTGTTCTACACCATTAGCTCTCTGAAAAACTTTTTAAAAATGTTTACCTTGTGTATTGACTGTTACTGATTACACTTGGTTTGCAAAATCTGACACTTTGTTGAGCAACATTCATATTAGGCAAGGTTTTGAATTCCGTGCAGTAAACTTGTGGCTTCTCCATTTTCCATAATTAAATAACTTTGCTGAGAGTGTGGCTTCTCAGAAGGATGCATGAGAAATAAAACCAACAGATATCAAACATCAGATATCAAAGATCAGATATGTGAAGTGAAACTCTTAATCCCTTAGCGGGTTCGTTTTTCCTCCCAACAAAAAGCATTGGCTTATTTTAACTTAATAGAACAATTAGATAATATTTAGATAATCAGATGAGTGTAACGGGTCATTATTTTTGGCAAGCTGATAATCAGATAGTATACATGTACTTCCTTAGAGAGTTTTTTATTTATTTATTTTATTTATTTATTTTTTGTGTGTGAGGAAGATGAGCTCTGAGCTAACATCTGCCAATCTTCCTCTTTTTACCGAGGAAGACTGGCCCTGAGCTAACATCCGTGCCCATCTTCCTCCAATTTATGTGGGACGCCGCCACAGCATGGCCTGACAAGCGGTGCGTCGGTGCTCGCCCGGGGTCCGAACCGGGGCCACCAGCAGCGAAGCACGTGCACTTAACTGCTAGCCACAGGGCCGGCCCTCTTAGAGATTTTTTTAAATAATAAAATTGTGGGGGCTGGGCTGGTGGCATAGCGGTCAAGTTCACACATTCTGCCTGGGGGGGGGGGCTGGGGTTCACAGGTTCAAATCCCAGGCGCAGACCTATGCACTGCTCAAGCCATGTATGGCAGCATCCCATGTACAAAAAAGAGGAAGATGGGCACAGATGTTGGCTCAGGGCTAATCTTCCTCAAGCAAAAAGAGGAAGATTCGCAACAGATGTTAGCTCAGGGCAACTCTTCCTCACCAAAAAAAAAAAAGTTATGTTTATCCTATACTGTAGTCTTTTAAGTGTGCTATAGCATTGTGTCTTAAAAAAGCAATGTACGGGCCTGCCCGTGGCTTAGCGGTTAAGTGCACGCGCTCCGCTGCTGGCGGCCCGGGTTCGGAACCCCGGGCACGCGCTGACACATCGCTTCTCCGGCCATGCTGAGGCCACGTCCCACATACAGCAACTAGAAGGATGTGCAACTATGACATACAACTATCTACTGGGGCTTTGGGGGAAAAAAATAAATAAATAAAATTATTAAAAAAAAAAAAAAGCAATGTACATACCTTAATTTAAAAATGCTTTTTTACTGAAAAATGCTAACCATCACTTGAACCTTCAGCAAGTTGTAATCTTTGCTGGTGGAGGGTCTTGTAAAAAACACAATGTCTCTGAAGCACGATAAAGCAACGTACAATAAAATGAGGTATGCCTGTATGTGAGATACCTAGACTAGGCAGATTCACAGAGACAGAAGGAAGAATGGTGGTTGCCAGGGGCTGGGAGGAATGAGGAATAAGGAGTTATTGTTTTGGGTACAGAGTTTCTGTTTGGGATGAAAAGTTCTGGAAACGGATATACAGTAGTTCCCCCTTATCTGCGGTTTTGCTTTCCGTGGTTTCAGCTACCTGCAGTCAACCACAGTCTAAAAATGTTTAATGGAAAATTCTAGATACAAACAATTCATAAGTTTTAAATTTCATGCCATTCTGAGCAGCGAGCATAAGGAAATCTCACACCATCCTGCTCCATTCCACCTGGGACGTGAATCATCACTTTGTCCAGCATCTCCACGCTCTATACACTACCTGCCCGTTAGTCCCTTAGTAGCTATCTCCATTATTAGATCCTCTGTCGAGGTATCGCAGTGCTTGTGTTCAGGCAATCCTTATTTTACTTAATAAGCACAACAGTAGTGATGCTGGCAATTCAGATATGCCAAAGAGAAACCATAAAGTGCTTCCTTTATGTGAAAATGTGCAAGTTCTCTACTTAATAAGGAAAGAAAAAAATTGTATGCTGAGGTTGCTAAGATCTATGGTAATTTTTATTACAATACATTGTTATAATTATCCTATTTTATTATTAGTTATTGTTGTTAATCTTTTACTGTGCCTAATTTATAAGTTAAACTTTATCATAGATGTGTATGTATAGGAAACAACATAGTCTATATAGGGGTCGGTACTATCTGTGATTGCAGGCATCCCCTGGGGGGTCTTGGAACACATCCCCTGTGGATAAGATGGTTGTCCAACATTGTGAAAGTATTTAATGCCACTGAATTGTATACTTAAAAATGGTTAAAATGGGAAATTTTATGTTATATATATTTTACCACAATAAAAAAAAAAGGTGGAAGCGTTCATGGGGGTTTCTGAGCAAAAGGAACAGTATAATCAAAGGCTCAAAGGGCAGAAACAATTCAGGAGGATCTTTTTTGGCAGAAACTGTCAAATCTCAGAAAGACTCCTGGGTACCTGATGTGAAATTTTGGCGACACGAGGCTGACACAGCGGTGATGGAGCAGGTCTGGAGGGGAAGGGGTGAGGCGGTAGTGTCTGGGCTCAGTGTGACCAGTTATGTAGTTGAAGTCATGCTATTTCCTGGACCCGGGGGCCTTAGGCCTGGCTCAGCTGATCCAAGGAGGTCTCACTCAGTGAGCAGAGAACTGTGCTGGGAAATCTAGTTGTTAGTCCAGTGCAGAAGTCAAGAGGGCTGGGCGGATCCAAGTGAAATCTGGCCAGAGTCGTGCAGAACACCAGGTCATCATTTCTGTCAGGAGAATACACAGAAGAACAGAGGGAAACAAAGAGCAGAACAAGCCCACACACTAGGCCAAGAGCTAATCTAGAAAATCTAGAAGGAGAGTTGGCAAAGCTGAGACTCACTCCTGGCTCCCTGGCTCCCAACACTGACGGGCACTGAAGGATCTTGGGATGCCGGGGCAGGGGGTTAGGGTGGGTTAGTGCTCAGGAGCCCAGGAGATCTGACCAGACCGGCAGACACTGGCCACTGAGAAGCAGGAGCTAATTCCAAACCTCTCCAGAAGCTGGGCTCTGGCTGCTGATTCATTTCTGTCAGGATTGCCTTGGGACCTGGGGAGCTGCATGGAGCTAGGAAGAGCGAGGCAGAAGAATGAAAGGGGGCTGACTGGATCACAGGAAACATACGGGGAAAAAATGGAAGAGAAGGCTGCAAAGAAGGTTAGGGCCAGATTATGGACAAATTTAGACTAAAGAGTTTGAATTGAATTCCATGAGTAACAGGAAGATAGAAAACTCTTGAACAGAGAAGTGATATAAAGAAAACATTGTCTTAAAAAGATTAATCTGGAGGCCGGCCAGTGGCGTAGCGGTTAAGTGCTCGAGCTCGGCTGCCGCAGCCTAGGGTTCGGATCCTGGGTGCGCACTGACGCACCGCTTGTCGAGCCATGCTGTGGCAGCGTCCCATATAAAGTGCAGGAAGGTGGGCACGGATGTTAGCCCAGGGCCAGTCTTCCTCAGCAAAAAGAGGAGGATTGGCAACAGGTGTTAGCTCAGGGCTGGTCTTCCTCATGAAAAAATAGATTAATTTGGCATGTAGGATGGTTATACATATAAGGTCAGTATGATGGTGGGAGATAATAATAGCCAGTATGGTGAAATGGAATGGAAGATTTAGATGTATAAGTCATCTTTTTGTTGAGGAGAGGGAAGTATGCTGCAATTATATTTTCCATGCTTCAATGTGTTACAGTCATTTAAAAATGGAATGTGAAATGTATTGTGTATATTATATATTTTTTGTTATAAACATTATACTCATAATAGGAAATTTGGAAAATCAAAAAAGTAGAGAGTAGAAAATAAAGTTGCTCTCAGTCCTTCCTGCACCCAGGATAATCACTATTGATGTCTTGGTATATTTCCTTCTAGTCTTTTTTCTATACCTACTTATTTAGATTGTTTGCTTGTTTGTTTTACATAGTTGTGATTATGTTACGCATACAATTTGATACCAGTTTTTCATTTATTGTCTAGTGAGAAGTGGCATAGTGTAGTGGTCGTTTATAGACTCCAGAACTGGCATCCTGGGTTCAAACCCAACATCTGCCATTTACTAGCTGTGTGACTTTAGCCTCTCTGTGCCTCAGTTTCCATAGCTATAAAATGGTAGTAATAATAGTAACAATTTCATAGAGTTTTTGTGAGGGTTAAATGAGTTAACATAAGGAAAGCCCTTAGCATCTGGCATATAGTAATTACTATCTGTTAGGTAATTTACTAAGTTATTATAAATATGTGTGAGATATTTTGAGGATTTTCCCTCAAAATAGAAGGTGGGGAAATTCACAAAGAATGGTGATGTCATTAACATTTATAGGAAAGCAGGAAGAATGGTTTGGGAGATGGCAAGGAATATATGTGGCTTTAATTGTGTTGAGTAGGAGTCACAGGCAAAAAGAACAGGAGGAAATATCTAGGAGGGCTTGGAGATGCAATGCAGAAGATCAAAAGAGAAGTTATGACCAGATATTATGGATTTGGAAGACATCTTCCTAGATATGACAGTTAATATCAGGAGAAAAAAATGAGATCACTAAAGAAAAGAAAAAGTGTTGAGGACAAAACTGTGGAAAGCACTCACACTTAGAGAATGAAAGAAGGAAGTGGAACTGGGGAAGGGGAAAGAAAAGGTGAAAAATGAGAAGAGGAAATAAACAAGGAGAACTAAGGTAGTGTAAGATGGTGTTTTGTCACGGAAGCCAGATTCTCTTTGATGTGGCTGAGCTGCATCATGGGGCAGCATAACAGAGATGACCCCCCAGCGTCCTCATGGGCGGCTGGCAGGAGCCATTCCTCTAACACTCTTGCCCTCTTCCAGGATGGAGCCTGGAGAGGGAGTGATTACGACACAGGTCTGCCCTTTTCTATTTCTTCCAATGGTGCCCTAAATCCTGTTCTCCTTGTCTTTGACTCTGCTTCCCTGGAGCCCTGCTAGGCCTTCTGTTGACTAGGATTTTCCCCACACAATGGGAGAATTTGAAGAGCTAATCCCTCAGAGCCTGGTTGGTTAAATGCAGTGACAGAGGTGGGGAGGAATAAAGGCTACCTTCTTGTTGCATAATCCTATTTTCCATGTCTGAAGATGATTATGCCTCTCCTTTAGGAATTGTTACTATTCCTTTGGTAACAATCCTAATCTCCTTCCAAATTTACAGACACCTCAGGACAACGAGGGCAAAGGTCTGTGTACTGAGCAGGACGAAAAGAAAGCATGTTAATTTCATAATAGTACTCTGTTCCTTATTTTAAAAAGGTAAAAGAAGGGCATATAACTGGAGGCGTGAAAGGGTGTCAGAAGGTGCAAGAGAAAGGGACAGGTGCAGGAATGAGGCTTGGGAAAGGGGAGTGACAATTTTTGAACAAATATAGGGAAGACAGAAATGTGGAGAGGAGGACAGTGGAAGGAATTCGTGTCAGATGACTTCAGTCAGGAGTGTAGACAGGCTTGTGGTGGAGAGCATGAACTCTGGAGACAGACACTGGTTCAAATTCCACTTCAGTTACTTCTTAGCTGTGAGACCTTGAGAAAATTCTTTGATCCCTCTGTGTCTCAGTTTCTGCATCTGTAAAAAATGTGATGATAGCATTATAATATCTACTTGATAGGCTTGTTAGGAGGATTAAATGCATTACTATGCCTATGTGTAAACTATTTTTAGTCTAGATAATCAGACCAAGGTGTGTCAGATAATGTCGGGACAATCCAGTGACAGACAGAGGCAGAAGAAAATCGTCTTTCAGTTGTTGACAGCGATTCAGACAGCCAGACACTCAGCGCTGGGGAGGTCCAGTGCCCGCTTTATTTTTCTTTATTCTCCTTATCTCCTCTGGAGGTAGTATAAAGGCCAGGCTTCCACCACTAAACATGTAAGTTATCAGAGAACAGGGACTTTGGTCTGTTTTGTCCATGATTACCACAATAATTGTGTAAGTAAATAACTAATTAAAAATACATTAACTTGTAGGGAAGCTCGTTGAGAATTGAGCCTGAGTTCTACAAGACGCGAGAGTAGCTAGGGAGGGGCGGATGGAACAGGGATGGTGATACAGGAAGGGCTAGCGGGAGGGGGTCTGTATGGGGGAAGCTGGGTGGATGAAAGAGAGGAGGAAGCAGAGGGTAGGAGTTCAGGCTGCAGAGATGTGAGCAGCATTCTCAAATGTTCCTGGGAGGGTTTAATGGGACCCAGGCCAGGGAAACAAGCTCCTATTTGGTCTATTCCCTTTTAACATCTGTCTGTTGTCAATGTTTTGGAAATTACCTTCGTCTAGATTAAAATATATATTAAGTTGTTTACAATGATCTCTTATTTAATCTAGTCCATGGTTTTTCTTTTTTTTTCTTATTATTTTTCTTCTTTCATTTGCATTTTTCTCAATGAAAATTTCAGGATTCGTCTATTTTGGTGGGGAGTTTTCTTATTAAAGGAACCCCATTTGAATGTATTTGTTAATTTAAATTATGTCCTGGTTTCTACTTAGTTCATTTGTAAATCGTATTACTTTCTTCCTTTTGACATCTTCAGGATTTTATTATTTTCTTTTCTTTTTTTCTAAAGTCTTGAGTTGAGTGTTTAATAATTTAAAAACAAAATAACTTGTGTGTTTCCTGAAACTGGCCATTGTTTGTGGTCTCCCCAGAGTGTGGAGGTTGTTGACGGGAGCAGAGGGATAGAAAGAAAGGCAGGCCTCTGCTGATTTGCATTCCAGATGCCTGAATTTTAAAATGGCTCATAATGTCAACCCCTAAACTACAATTATTTCCTTTGCAAACTTCAATCACCTTGAAATTACTGCCGTTTGTAATTTTAAAGACAGTCTGGTTTTATTTTCTCTGCCTCCTTTCTGTAACCTCACCCAAAAGCTATGCCCAATACTGTACCCTGGGCGGTCTGCAGTTTTCCCAGTGATGTATGGCAGGCAGAATAGTCTATAGTGATAAAAAGCAGAGACCCTGGACTTGAGCAATTCTGGGTTCACTCCCAGCTCTGCTACCTCCTCACTATCCGACTTTTGTCCAGTTATTTGACCCAAGTCTCAGTCTCCTTACCTGTTAAATGGGGGTAATGACAGCACCTGCCTCAAAGAGCAACAGTGAGCATTAAAGGAGATCACGCGTGTCACAGATTTATCACTAAAGGAATATTAGCTAATCTAGTTGTCACAATTCTCAAAGGGCATTCACGTATAGGTTTTTACACGTCATCCACACACTACCCCATGGTTTAGGCAGGACAGCTATTATTCTTAGTTCACAATGAGGAAAACGAGACACGAAGACACCAAAGGCAATTTCTGTGGTTAACAACTAATTAGTGATAGAATCTGAGATTCCCAGTCATGTGCTCTTTCTAAAGGGTAAGTTAGCTCTTAGCAAAAACTGGTTTTCACTTATAGTTGCACAAACACCCCTCCCCATATTCTTTAATTATTTCCTAGGGTCTTTACCCTCCAACTAAAATCTCTACAGATAAGGTTTAACATATTGTATCTCCTAGCAGACGTTTCCATTTCATCAGTGAATTCTTATAAAATTAGAAAGACTTCAAGGGGTAAAGAATGAATCTTTAAAAGAAATTTTAAGGCCAGGAGCAGTATTGAGCAAGGGGTATTCTCAGTGAGTGCACTTCCTTATTACATCTTGTGATAGATGGAATTATGTCCCCCAAACACGTCCACATCCTAATCCCTGGAATCTGCCATGTCACTTAACATGGCAAAAGGAGGCTTGCAGGCGTGATTAAATTGAGGCTCTTGCGACAAGGAGATTATTCTGCATTACCAAGACAGACCCAATGTAATCACAAGGGTCCTTATAAGAGGGAGACAGGAGGCTCAGAGTCAGAGAAGGAGAGGTGACGATGGAAGTAGAGGTGAGGGGGGACAAAAAGAAAGAGAGAGAGATTTGAAGATGCTATGCTATTGCCTTTGAAGATGGAGGAAGGAGCTACAAGCCTGGGGATGCAGGAGGCCTCTAGACATTGGAAAAGGCAAGGAAATAATTATCCACTAGAGCCTCCAGAAGAAACGTAATTTGCTGACACCTTAATTTTAGGACTTCTGACCTCCAGAAATGTGGAGGTCAAACAAAATAATTTATGTTGTTTATTTTTTTTATTTTTTTATTTTTTGTGAGGAAGATCAGCCCTGAGCTAACATCCATGTCAATCCTCCTCTTTTTTTGCTGAGGAAGACCGGCCCTGAGCTAACATCCATGCCGATCTTCATCCACTTTATGTGGGACGCCACCACAGCATGGCCTGACAAGCAGTGCGTCGGTGCGCGCCCGGGATCTGAACCTGGGCCGCGAGCAGCAGAGCGCACACTTAACCGCTATGCACGGGGCCGGCCCCAAATTTATGTTGTTTTAAGCCACTAAGTTTGTGGTAATTTACTACAGCAGCAACAAGAATCTAATACACATCTCATACTCCATCTATGGTCAAGCTAACTCATCTTTTCCACTAGTCAACCATTTCCAACATAGGCCAAGGGGCTCAAAGGAACACGGTGCTGCACAACTATTGCAAAATGAGCTATGCAATCAGAATTACCTAAGAGTTCAAATGTGAAACCAGTGACTTTGGAAACTATATGATCATTAGTAGGGAGAGTGTTATGGTATAGAGAACAACTGTTGATTCTGGGCCACTGGATGTCGTTGTGTAGGTTGGGTCCAGCCCAGGGATGCCTGACTGAGGAGGCAAATGAGAGCTGAAATTCAGGCCAAGCTCCATCTGCCAAGGAGCACACCCTAGCATGAAGTGGCATTTTCCAAGAGGAAGAAACACCTTTTTCTACTTTGCCCAAAGGTACCAGATGGACTAGCAGCAGTCCTAGAAGACTTATCCCGATTCTGTCAAGGACCAATGAGGTGAACTCACATAAGTCATTTAACCTCTCTGGGTTTGTTACCAGTAATCCTTTTGGATATAAGCTATAGTTAGTTAAGTAATTAACCTCTTGGCTGTTCAATTCCTTTACTAAAAAAGGGAAACTTGAGATGGGGTGAACTCATCCTCACTAACTGCACTCCAGTTCTGCTTGCCTTTTTATATTGCATATGCTTCTTGCCTTAAGCATATATCTGCTACCTCAGGGCCTTTACACTCACTGTTTCCTTTACCCAGCTCATGACTCCCTTTCTTACTTCATTTAGGTCTTTGATAGAAAGGCATTTATTCAGCGAGGCCTTCCTTCACTGATCATTCTGTTTAATAGCATCACCCTTATACTTTATTCCCTTACTCTGCTTCATTTTATTCATATTACTTCTCACTCTCTAACACTGTATTGTTTACTTGTTTACTTTCTCTCCCCCAGTGGAACAAAGGCCCATCAGTACAAGAATACTGTTTTGTTCCCCTCAGCACCCATTGCCTAAGCACGTGGTAGGGGTCCAATCAATATTTGTTGAATGAATGAACTTTTCTCCTCACGTTAAACCTGCCTTCCACAATAGGGTGCTTAGGCGTTTCATGGGGTTTTTTGTGTGTAATTGTACTCCCGGTCCTTGCATAGAGGTGAAGGTGAGGGTGACTAGTGTGTCGCTTTAGGATTTTTTCTGGTCCCCTTCTTACTGGTATCACCATCTTCTAGGACCTGGCCAGAGCATAATGAGGCATATAACAAAATGCAACATTTTGCTCGTAATTGACCAATGTAAAGTGTCTACTTCCTGCCCTGTTCATCCTCACCTGCGAAACTACGGGTTCTTTGCAGTACAAACTCATGCTTCCCAATGAAAAATGCTTACACTTTACATTAATCATTTGAAAGCTAATCTCTGAGTTTTCCTTCTAAGACCCCAAGTCAGTATTTGGGAAAGAGCCGCTCTTGTTCTCATGCTCAACCTTGCCGTGATTTTTCCTTTGCTGGCCCTATTCCTGTCTCCCTGAACCCTCTACTACAATCTCCCTACCCTTCAGCCCAGGTCTGGGTAGCTCTTCAGGTGGGCAGGATGCAGAAGCTCACTATCTCCCTTCTTTTCCAAAGAAGCTAAAGTCATTCTAGTTCCTATGATTTGGGTACTTTCATTAAATATGTGCTTGAGTAGACAAATCATCCCATTTTCTGATTCTCCTAACTGAAAGTAGTTTCTATTTGTGCCCAGGAATAACTTCTAGCTCTGCTTTTTAATTCTTCTGGCTGTAAGGACTCCCAGAGGGTGGGAGGTCTAGAGAGGAATTTATACCACTGAGACTCGCACTGTATACTTTTCTGTCAGTTACTCCTTGTGAGGTGAGTCTCAATGATTACCAGGCGCACAGGCTCATACCTCTCCACTCAGTATGGCTTCCTTGATCGCATATCACAGAGAGGGCTGGCTTTTCCTGTGAGGTTAGCATTCTGTGTAATGTGGGATGGTGAGGGAGACCTGGTCCAGAATCACCACTCTTTTCTCTAATGTTTCAGTGTATATTCTGAAACATTAGCCAGCCCCTGGAAGACATTTAGATATGGATTCATATTTGACATGCCCTGAGTGAATA
Source organism: Ceratotherium simum simum (assembly GCF_057802395.1). Classification (NCBI taxonomy): domain Eukaryota; kingdom Metazoa; phylum Chordata; class Mammalia; order Perissodactyla; family Rhinocerotidae; genus Ceratotherium; species Ceratotherium simum. Next base: position 7,488,477 of record NC_141931.1, read on the forward strand.
TTAAACTTTTCACTGTAAATTCGTCTGTCAATGATGGGCAGATAAATTTGGAGAGAAATTTCAGTCTAACTTTTGTCTCAATAAAACAGTAACATTCCTTCTTTTCAGCCATAGGAAGGACTTTGTCCCTAAATGGCTGAGGTCTGCGTCAGTTTGAATCGCCTCGTGTGAAGCACAAGTACAATTTCATTATCTGAACAAAGCAGCTTGGCCTTGTTGTGGGAAGCTCATTAATTTCAAATGGAAAATAATCAGCTCAGAAAAGGATGGGTGGGATTCTGTCTTCCTCTTTTTCCTGCAAATTAGAGGAAAATAATGTTTGGCTGAAAGATGGCTTGGCAAGAGGTTTGACTCTCCAAAGAAAAACTCCTGTCAAGAGCAGATATGTTACGACCGCCCGGAGAGCGAGGACCGCAGCAGAGGCCGCATGTCTGCGTCCATTTGTCCCACACTTTTGAAATTGGCAGTGGTCTCTGCTGCTTGCATCACAAGAGGGTTTCCATAAGGCTCACCTTTTCCGGGCAAACCTTCTCCAGCAAGAGTTCTCTGTAAGAATTTACGGGCCATTAGTGACCAGCTACAAATTTCCAGATGCCCATCTGCTGCTTCTCTCTTCCCCCTTTTTCTTTTCTACCCAGTTTGAGATTAATGTAGATGGGTGAGAAGAGGCTGAGAGGGAAGTAAAGGAAAATTATAAGAATTTCTAGCTTTTTTAACAGTAATACTGAAAGCGAAACTTGAAAACCACTGGATCCTATGCCCCAGTCTGTAAAGACAGAAGCAAATTATATGTAAACACTCTGTCTGCATAAGCAGCTCATTTTTCAGTTTCCTTCTGACATTGTTTTCATTACTCTCTCCTTCATCCAATTTTTTTGTCGTCTCCTATTTTTCTCAACCTGTTTCAGTTTTTTCCTCCTCCAGCTCTTTCCTTCTCCATCTTTCTTCTTCCTTATTCTCTTTCGTTATTGTCTCCTTTAGCCTCTCCTTCTTTGTAATTTCTCTCCCCAACAGTAGACAGTAGGAGTGTTCTGGATTTCATGTCCCGTGCCCTGAGATTGGAACAAGATTTGAAGCCACTTCATTCGGTTCATGTGGTAGCAACAATAGAGTCTTTCTAAACATTTACAGGGACCCAAGGAAATGCCTAGGATAAAACCTCTTTTAGTGTCTCCATATCGTCCTCTTGCATTAGGGTTTTTTTTTAATTATACTGTTATAACATTTATTAAAAACATAATTTAAGAATTTTGGGCTTGTAAATATTTTAGTATTATTTTTAAATCAAGGCTAAGATGCATGGTAGTGTCACAATTGTAGGTGGATTTAGGTTTTGTTTTACCTTTTTTCGTTAGTTTTAGTTTTTTAAGTTTTTCAAAATAATTGGTATACTAGATCGCCATGGTAATCTCTGTGTTAGAAAAGATTTCTTAATTATGATCAAGTTGGCTAAGTGTTCATTTTTTTTTAATTATTTGATGATGTTAGTAGTTAAAAGAGAGCACATTTTATTTTACTCTTCTTTTGGAATATTTTATTAATTGTGTTGGAGTGCCCTCTTACATGGACTCTGGAACAGCTCCCTCTTTTGCCCACAGGAAGCTCTGGTCCTGAGTGCAAAGTTCCCCCATCTTTCCACAGCAGCCTCTGAGTTGCCCTTTGCCCATGTCTTGTTTACAACCCTCCATCTTGCTGCCTTGGATGGTGCAATGATTCATTTCGTGGGTCAACTTGACTGGGCTAAAGGATGCCCAGAGAGCTGGTAAAGCATTTTTGGGTGTGTCTGTGATGATGTTTCCAGAGAGATTAGCATTTGAATTGGTGAACTGAGTAAAGCAGATGGCCCTTCCCAATGTGGTGGGCATCATCCAATCCCTTAAGGGCCTGAATAGAACAGAAAGGTGGAAGAAGGGCGAATTTGCTCTCTGTTAAAGCTGGGCTGTCATCTTCTCCTGGCTTTGGACATAGGTACTTCCTGGTTCTCAGACCTTCATGCTCAGATTGAATTATACCACAGGCTTTCCTGGTTCTCCAGGTTGCAGTTAGCAGGTGGGGGATTTCTTGGCCTTCATAATTATATAAGCCATTATATATATGGAGATTTATGTGTATATATCTACATATATGATATATTTTTTAATCTCTATCTAAGCTATATATCTATCTCTATATCTATATCTTATTGGTTCTGTTCTTCTGGAGAACCCTGACTAATTCAGATAGGGGCCACCACTATTCTCCATTCATTCATGTGGCCTAGACTGGCCCCATTGGTGTGGGATCCTGTGTCACCACCTAGGCTATTTGTGACACCTAGAACCCATCAGTATTCTGTTGGTCCAAGTTAACACTCCTAATTCTCCCTTGCATAATTGTCCTTTTGCCTGTAGGGAAGAGTCTGATACATTCCTCATCCTCGTAGGAATGTCTCCAGACTAAGAAAAGTATAAAAATAAAATAATGTATAGTGTCATCTTCCAAAGAAAATACCTAAATAAATTCTTGTCTTAAATTAGCAGATATTTATACAACATAATGCTGGCAATAAATCCTTAGAATCATGATTGGACTCAGTTATCTTTGTGTTCTCAGACATTGCAAGTATCTGGCACATAACAGGCTCTTCATAAATTTTGAGTGAATATGTGGAATAAAATAAATAGGTTCTAATAGCATTCTAGAATTTAAGAATACAAGAGAAAGAGAGATAATAAAGAATACAAGCAAAAACTAATATTTCAGTATCAAAATTATTTATATTAATTGAAGACATTTACTATATATGAACAAAAATAATTGTTATATAAATCATCGATATATAAACCTTGACTACAGAATATTAAACAAATTGCAAATCTACAATTCAACAGCAGACACTTTTTTCCTGAGATGGATTCAATAACATGATATAAAAAAGTGCTCCGGTGGAGCCAGCCCGGTGGTGTAGCGGTTAAGTTCACACGCTCCGCTTTGGGCAGCCCGGGGTTCACAGGTTCTGATCCTGGGCGTGGACCTACGCACCACTTATTGAGCCATGCTGCGGCAGCGTCCCACATAAAGTAGAAGATGGGCATGGGTGTTAGCCCAGGGCCAATCTTCTTCAGCAAAAAAGAGGAGGATTGGCAACAGGTGTTTGCTCAGGGCTAATCTTCCTCACACACACAAAAAAAAGTGTTCTTTTTTTTGTCCAGCTTACTTGAAGTATAATTAATATACAATAAACTACACATATTTTAGAGTGTACAATTAATAACTTTTGACACATGTATATATCCATGAAACCATCACCACAATCAAGATGATGAATATATCATTCACCCTCAAAAGTTTCCTCAAATCCTCTTGTAATCCCTCCCTCCCACCCCTCTCCACTAACTCCCCATCCCCAGGCAACCACTGATCTGCTTTTTAGTCACAATAGATTAATTCGCATTTCCTAGAATTTTATATAAGTGGACCCATACAATTTGTCCTCTTTTTTGGTCTGGCTTCTTTCATTCAGCATAATTATTTTGAGATTCATCCATGTTGCTCTGTGTATCAATACTTCATTCCTTTTAATTGCTGAGTGCTGTTCCATTGTATAGATAAACCACAATTTGTTTATCTCTTCACCCGTTGATGGACATCTGAAAATGGTTGTTTCCAGTTTGGGGCTACAGTATTCCCAATAAAGCAGCTATAGACATTCATACACTATGCTTTCCAAAGTAGTGGTACCATTTTACATTCTCACAAGCAGTATGCGAGTTCCATTTACTGCACATCCTTTCCAGCACTTGTTGTGGTCAGTATCGTTAATTTTAGCTGTTCTCAACGGCGTGTAGTGGTATTCCATTGTGGTTTTAATTTCCATTTTACCAGTGACAAATGATGTTGAATATCTTTCACGTGCTTGTTTGCCATCTGTGTATCTTCTTTGGTGAAGTGTCTTTAGCTCTGTTGCCCATTTTAAAAATTGGATTGTTTATTTTCTTATTGTTGAGTTTTGAGAGTTCCTTATATTTCCTGCATACAAGACCATTATCAGATATGTGATTTGCAAATGTTTTCTCCCAGTTTGTGGTTTGTCTTTTTATTATTATAATGATGTCTTTCAAAGAGCAGAAGTTTTAATTTTGATGAAGTCCAATTTATCAACTTTTTTCTTGGATGGATCATATCTAAGAAATCTTTGCCCACCTCAAGGTCACAAAGATTTTCTCCTAGAAGTTTTTTTTTTAGAAGTTTTATATTTGGGTCTATGACCCATTTGAAGGAATTTTTGGATATGGCATAAGATCTGAATCAAAGTTCATTTTTTGCATATGATTATCCAATTATTCCTGCATCTTCTGTTGAAAAAAAAAATCCTTTTTGCACTAACTTACCATCGTACTTTGTTGAAAATCAAGTGACCCTGTATGTGTGGCTTTATTTCTGGCCTCTTTATTCAGTTCTACTGATCTTTTTGTCAGATTGTGCTCTGTTTTTATTCTTGAGTTTACTGGTTTTTGTTTTTTTACTTCAACGACAAAATAGAAGACTTTTATTTTATTTTGTTTTATTTTTTTTGTGAGGAAGATCAGCCCTGAGCTAACATCCATGCCAATCCTCCTCTTTTTGCTGAGGAAGACCGGCCCTGAGCTAACGTCTATTGCCAATCCTCCTCCTTTTTTTTTTTTTTCCCTTTTTCTCCCCAAAGCCCCAGTAGATAGTTGTATGTCGTAGTTGCACATCCTGCTAGTTGCTGTATGTGGGACGCGGCCTCAGCATGGCCAGAGAAGCGGTGTGTCGGTGCGCACCCAGGATCCGAACCAGGGCCGCCAGTAGTGGAGCGCATGCACTTAACCGCTAAGCCACGGGGCCGGCCCCAAGACTTAAAAAATATCTTTCAAACTACTGGACAAATCATTATTGGAGATCAATCAATCATTACTGGAGATGGGCTGGCCCCCTGGCTTAGTGGTTAAGTGCTCGCGCTCCGCTACTGGTGGCCCTGGTTCAGATCCCGAGCGCGCACCGACGCACTGCTTCTCCGGCCATGCTGAGGCCGAGTCCCACATGCAGCAACTAGAAGGATGTGCAGCTATGACATACAACTATCTACTGGGGCTTTGGGGGAAAAAATTAATTAATTAATTAATTAAAAAAAATCATTATTGGAGAAATTTTCGTTAATATAGATTGATGTTTGGTTTTATTGGGACTTGTTTTTAAATAATATAATCAATATTTAATAATCTGTCTACAAAAGATCTCAAAAAGATTAATGGAACTTTTTTGGGGGGAAGGTAAAGCAACCTTTGTAATTCTGAAAAGAAGAATACTGCATAGTGCAGAATAGTATGAATAGTGATTCTGTTCTTTTCAACTAGAGGAAATGGTTTTCTCCTATTGGTTCACTGAAACATTGATGATTGAGTTTATCAATAAAGCATATTTTAGTCTGGGGTTCAAAGATTTAAAGTTTTCTTAATTTTCCTTATATTTTCAATTTGTGTGTTCAGAGAAGCATATTATTCCACATATTACCAAATAAATGCTTAAATGTATATTATTAATGGATGTTATTATTTTATTTTATTATTATTTTCTTTTTATTTATTTTTTTCCCCCAAAGCCCCAGTAGATAGTTGTATGTCATAGCTGCACATCCTTCTAGTTGCTGTATGTGGGACGTGGCCTCAGCATGGCCGGAGAAGCAGTGCATCGGTGCGCGCCTGGGATCCGAACCCGGGCTGCCAGCAGCGGAGCGCATGCACTTAACCGCTAAGCCACGGGGCCGGCCCTGGATGTTATTATTTTAATCAGTGCTTTTCTACTTTGTAAGAGTGGATGTCCTGTAGTGGCAGATCCTTGGCTATTCAGAATGAAGAAGAGAGGGAGTGCATTTGGGTCCTGACAATCAACAATCATAGGATATACAACAAAATCTCCCTTCTATTTGGTTAGTGCTTTATATTATTAAATTTGTGCATACATAGGTATTTTATCCAGCTGCTGATAGTTTAAAGGGTGGCGCTGTAATGCTTATGCTGCACTGCAAGAAGTTGATTTGAGAAACATTCGACCGCTTGCATTTTCCATGTGTTTTTGCTACAGCTCCACATATTTCAAAATAGGAAGTGTACAAAGCAGGAATGACTGAAAATAGGAGTTCTTTTTCTGGTTATATAATTGGTCTGACACCTAATTGTGGATAATCTCTGCCTGTTTTCTCATCTATAAAGTGGGAATGATTCCACCAGTAATAGATATTGTGAGAATACGAGGTCTGTCACATGAGAGAAGAGAGAAGTTATGTAGTAATGCATCACATTTCTACAGAGTTTGGCTGTTCTTCAAGGACTTTCACAATCATTTTGACACTTTGAATCTCCCAGCCACCAACAAAGTAGGCAGGTGGGGATCAATATGTCCATTTCATGACTTTGGAAGGCAAGAGAAAATTAGAATAATAAACATGAAGATTGAAAAAGAAGTGTGTAGGTGATATACTTGAATTTATTATAATAATATAAGACATATGTGTCTTTGTCAGTATTTTCCTATGTTAAATTCTAGAGGCTTATGAATAATAGCAAAAAATGATTAAAATTGTTTACCTAAAAATTAATGTGATGTCATGTTGTAATCATAGTGACCGCATTTCTTTTATATTCTATTTTTATAAAAGGAAAATATGTTGCCTATTTGGGGAAGAGAAGGGTGATCTGAAAGAGAGCTCGCATCTGTTCTGAGAGGACTGAGGATGACAGGGAGGCAAGTGAGAGAGGAACTGGGGATGAGACTGGAGGAGAACAATCTGGAAGCTTGGGGAGGGCAGCAGTTTGCAAAGTGTAGGGAAGCAAACACAGGCTTGCAGTGGGAGGAAAGGAGCTGAGGAAGAGGACAGTCACAGAGGAAGCGATGCAGAGACAAATGGGGAAGAAAGTGCATCAACAGGGAGTAGACAATGTTAGAGGGAATAGCACTGGTCTGGTGTCTGCTGCTTCCACTGTGGTTCCAAATGGATAAAAGAAATTCAACAGATGTTAAAAAAAAAAAAGGAAGATGGAAAAGGGGACAGACCATGGGACTATTCAAAGGACAATTTGTTGTTTCTCATGAGCTCCCAAGAGGTCAGTTGTGGAAATCTTAATCATAAGGTCTTCCTTATGATTAACTGCTTCCAAGAAGCAGTTTCACTAGGCCCACAATGCCAGGCATGACAGGGGAAGAATTTAGGAGTTGGTCAATTCACGGTCTATTACTTTAGGAATCTACAAGAAAAGAGGAAGACTACAGGTGGAACTCTGTTCCAAACAAAGACTGAGGTCTCTTCTTATTACTGAGATGCAAAATGGTTGCTGGAGATTACATAGTCATGTAGTTAAAATGATACTGCAGGGCCGGCCCGGTGGCATAGTGGTTGGGTGCCCGTGCTCTGCTTCAGCGGCCCGGGGTTCGCAGGTTCGGATCCTGGGCGCAGACCTACGCTCCACTTATCAAGCCATGCTGTGGCGGCGTCCCACGTGTAGGGTAGAGGAAGATGGGTGCGGATGTTAGCCCAGTGCTAATAATCTTCCTCAGCAAAAGGAGGCGGATTGGCAATAGATGTTGGCTCAGGGCTAATCATCCTCACAAAAAAAAAAAATCATCTTAAAAAAAAATGATACTGCAGAGTTACCTCAGTCAAGTAAGAGAATGAATGGATACTGGGCAAAGAAAAAGAATGTATATTTGAGGAAGAACTATGTTAAGTACAAGTAGGATATGCCATTCTTCTGGTATGCCTTGCCCAAAGTATATACAGACTGTAGATATATTTAAAAATAATGTCTCTCTATAAATATCCATCCTAGGGCATCAAGTATTAATTAACTTCATATAAAACTGCTTGTTTAAGGACTAAAGCAGTGGTGGAATTGACCTGGGGCTGAGTTTGGAAATGAAGCTGTTCAGTGTTTGCTGACTGCCCAACAGGGGAAGTGTTGTAGGAACCACGAGTTGAAAATGTATTCCTGACTGAGAGGCCGCCTCTTCTAACATTCTATGTTAGAAGAAATCAAATTGGTCAGCCGCCTTAGTATCTGTCCATTCGTACACTTCTCTAATGTCCTCAGGTTTTTCATCTGTAAAGAAAGATAATACTAGTACCTCCATCACACACGCACACACAGTGTTTTTGTGAAGAGTAGTTGAGATAATGAGCGTAAAGCATTTGGTGTCTAGTAGGACCTCAATATGTGTTAGATTGTAAGCCCACAGGGACCGTTTTGGCTGTTTACCATGGAATCTCCAAAGCCTAGCACAGTGCCTGGCAAATAACTAGGCATTCAGTATATATTTATGGAACGGAGGAATGACTTTATGACTCAACATCCTGTAACACAAGTCTGGTTACGTTGGCTTTAAATTACTTTTTTTTCTCACATAACAAGATATCTGGAAGACGGCAGTCCAGAGCTTGCTGAGTTTTGGACCCAGATTCCTTCTAGATTCCCACTCATCATTGAGAACTGCAAATCACCTACATCAACAGTATAGCTATTAGAACTGAGAACTGGGACCACCTATGTCAACTACTTGGGTTAAAAAAATGAGAATTTGAGAACAAAGACTGGGCATGGAAATGCCCAACTAAGATGGCTTAGTTGTTGGTTCTAGAAAACTTTGCCCAAAGAAAAGACTGTAATCATTAAGTAACTTCACTGTCGCTTCAGGAAATTTCTGCACATCAGTGTATCTGAGGTAACAGTCTGCTCACCTGGGCAGCAGCTCACTTTAAACAACAGTTTACTTCTCCTGACTCGCTGCTAAGACTCTGTCAGGGTGGTGTTCTCCCTGCCTGCACTGAGTTCTCATAAACTGAGCGTTGCTTTATTAACAGGTGGTCTGGTGATAGTTTGGGGATTTCAAAACTATCCTTAGGTTGTGGCTTCCGTCTTCGATTTGGAGATAACGTCTCTTTGTTCCAGGCTCAAAGAAATGGGGAAGGGTAGGGGCAAAAAGTATATGCCAGCTAAATCTTACCTTTTATTAACATTTGGGTTGTTGGAAAATGAGGACTCCAACACCACTCTATTGTTGGGAAACGCAAGGTAGTTGACTTCTCTGTTCCGTAAAGTGATACTCAGGTGAGTCCTCTTAAGTTGGTGTTCCTGTCTGGTTTATCTTGATATTCTCGGTGCCTAATGTGAGGGTATGCTAAGCTCTCCCAGCACAGGGTGGCCCCAGCACACTTGTAAGGACTAGGACAATTGAGAGATCCAGCTCCATGGAATGTGGGTGCTGGACAACTTTGAATTCTTAGTTGTGGCTTATTGAGCTTCCCATGCTTAAAAAGAAACCTTCTTTCCAATTTCAAATCTGACATGTGCTTAGTGCAGCAATTTATACATTTTATAATGAAGACTCTCACTCACCACTGTCAACAAGCCTTTCCTCCACACCCCCTACCAGAAGACAGTACTGTTAATACTTTGGTTTATATCCTTTCAGATAATTTTCAATGCATTTAGAAACATATGTATATATACAAACAAATCTAAAAGATGATTTATGTTATATAAATCATATTACACAAAACTTTCCAGGGGCTGGCTCAGTGGCATAATGGTTAAGTTCGGCACACTCCACTTCAGCAACCCGGGTTCAGATCCTGGGTGCGGACATACACCACTTAGCAAGCTATGCTGTGGTGGCGTCCCACATATAAAATAGAGGAAGATTGGCACAGATGTTAGCTCAGGGCCAATCTTCCTCAAGCAAAGAGAGGGAAGATTGGCAATGGGTGTTAGCTTAGGGCCAATCTTCCTCAAAAAAAAAAAAAGTTTCCACAAATCGGTTTCTTTCTCCTATTATTTTTTAGAGAATTTTCCATGTCAATACCTATAGTTCAAATAATTCTTTTCTAATCACTGCATATGTTCTATTGGAAGAACGCTCTTTACCTGCTTAACTCAATCTGCTACCTGAGCTGTTTCTTCTCCTTCCTCTACTTTTTTCCCCTTTCTTTCTTTTCCTTTTGCTGTTACAAACAATCCTATAATAAACTTCTTTGTACCTAAGATTAGTTTCTAAGAATTTTCATTCTTTCAATGTTTGCCATTGTGATGGGTGAAATGTAGTATCTCCTTGTTTCTTTTATTTGCATTTCCTCAATATTAATGAAGTGGAGCATAGTTCAGTCTATTAGCTGTTTATATTTCTTTTGTGAATTGGTTAGATCTATGCTGTCCCATATGACAGCCACTAGCCAAATGTAGCTATTGGGCACTTGAAATGTGGCTAGCCTGAATTGAGATACACTGTTAGCATAAAATACACAAGAGATTTCAAAGAATTAGTCTAAGAAAAATCATGTAAAATATTTCATTAATATTTTTATATTGATTATTCAAATAATAATATATAGATATGCAACTTTAAATAATTTTAATGTGGCTATTGAAAAATTTTAAATTACATGTGTAGCTCACATGATATTTCTGTTGGATAGAGATGGCTTAGATTTTTCTTTTAGTTGGGTTATTATCTTTTTCTTATTGCTTTATAAGAGCTCTCGATATATTGTTAGCACATACCCTTTGACTGTTGTATTTGTAGCAAATATTTCTTCCCAGTCTGTAACTTATTTTTTAGCTTGAATTATGGAGTTTCTTACCACACAAAAACTGTAAGTTTTTAAGAATCTGTCTATTGTTTCCTTTATTACTTCTAGGTTTTTTTGTCTTGCTAAGGAAATCTTTCACCATGCCAAGATTACAAAAATAGCTTCCTGTATTTCTTTATAAAGTCATTTCTTTCTTTAATGTTTACCTCTTTTAAGCATCTGGAATTAATTTTTTTTGTTTAATGTGAGAGGATGTTTCAAGACTTTTTACTAAATCATAGGATGGATAATTTGTACTACCTTCTTTCCCCACTGATGTGAATTGCCTCCTTTCCCGTGTACGACTACATTTCTGTTACAAATGAAACATTTTGAACTCTTTCTTCTGTCTCATCAATATATTTGATTATTCCTGAACCAGAATGTCACTTTTTCTTTCTTTCTTTTTTTGCTGAGGAAGATTTGCCCTGAGATAATATCTGTTGCCAATCTTCCTCTTTTTTTCACTTGAGGAAGATTAGCCCTGAGCTAACACCTGTACCAGTCTTCCTCTATTTTATATGTGAGTTGCCGCCACAGCATGGCTGACAAGTGGTGCGCCCAGGATCCGAACCTGCAAACGCAGGCCACCAAAACGGAGTACACCAAACTTAACCACTACACCACAGGGCTGGCCCCCAGAATCTCACTATTTTAATCACCAATGTTTTATAGAATGTTTCCATATGGAGGAGACCCAGCTTTTTCAAAACTTCATTCATGGGCATGTTTTCTTCCAACAAACTTCAGGATCAGCTTTCCAATGTCTATATAAAATTCTGTTAGAATTTTGATTGAGACTGTACTGAGTTTATAGATTACTTTGGGACAGAACTTACATCTTTATAATATGAAATACACCTATGTAGGAACAAGATATATCTCCTCATTTATTCATGTCTTTTAAAATGTGAATCAGTAAAGTTTTACCCATCTCTTAATATATGCCTTGCTCGTTATGTATTAGGCCTTTTCTTAATTATTTTATTGTTTTTATTGCCACTGTGAATCAATGGTTTTTACTCCACATTTTATGATCGTGTTGATTTTGTATTCAACCAACTTAACTGAATCTTCTTTGTTTCTGCTTGTTTTTCACCTGATTCTCTTTGCTTTTCTAGATACACAATTATATGAGATGCTAGAGCTGGCTTATGCCAGCTCATGAAAGTCAGTTGTTAAGTTTTCAGGAATTTTGTGAGCTGATTGTTAAACATAGCCATTATTAAAATTAAATTAAATAAGTTTACAATTAAATAGATTATATTGAAAACAAAGATAATACATTGCGAAAACTCGTTGTGTCCTAATTATTTTACTTGTATGCTCTTAAAATTATTTATTTCTAATGTTTCTATACAATGGAAATTCTTTATAATAGCATGCTACTGTGTATCTCTTCCTACTTCACATTCCATGAGTTCACAGTGGTAGCTTGAAAGCAACCGTGGTGAGAATATTCACACTATGAAAATCAGCAAACGCTACAAATCAGGTCTTGACTTACTGTTTTGTTAATGATCTAGACTTAGCAAAGTAATGGAGAAAATGTTAATAACGGAGACTAAATTTAAAAATATGTCATGTCTGTAGTAATTACATTGTGAATAGCACAAAAAGTTGAAGAAATATTCTTGTGATATTTAAAAACTGTTTCTAAGTTTAATCAAGAAGTAGTTCACATTGTGGACCAACAAGTGTAGTTAAGACAAGTTGTTTCACTTTTGTCTTATTAATATAAATGAAAACATCGACCAACGTTTGTGTTAGGAACTACTCTCAGAGAACTAGTTGTTTCACATATATCATCACACCACTGATTTTAAAACATGTAAATAATGAAAGTTTCTCTTCCTTTCAAAAGTTACATCTCTTCGTTTTTGGATATACTGCATTGGTTAGCACTATAGAACAATATGGAATAACAGTAGTGTTACTTGCCATTCTTGATTTAATTCTTATTTTAATATTTCTATTTGATCGGTAAGAAGGATGTTTGCTCTGGGTTTCTGGAAGCTACTAGTTGAATCTGGAATTTCATTTGAATACTTTCCTACATACTAATAGGAAACTTCTTCAGCCTGTTCTTAGTAAAGTTTCCTATTTTAAAAAATTCTTCCACATTCTACAAATCTCTATTTTCTTTCCAAAATTTTATGACCATATGGATTCCAGAGTCCTTGCAACATTTGGCACAATCCCACAGTTAAACAAAACACCTCTTTACGGCTCCTTAAAAAACTTGCCTGTACTCATTGTTTATACCTCCTAGCCTGCTATTTCTCTTTTCCAACCCCATACGGGCTTTTGTCCTTATCCCCGGCCCTGCATCACTGAAACCACTCCTGCCAAAGTCACTAGAGACTCCATTTTGCCAAAACCAATGGGCAATTCTCTGTCCTCATTGCAGCATTATTATTATACACCTGACCATCTCTCTTTCAATCCCTTTCTCTTCCTGGCATCTGGGACATCAGGCTCTTCTGGTCTTGTTCCTACCTCATTAGTCACTACTTTTAGTTTTCCTTACTTGCTCCTCTTCCTCATTTTGGCCTGTAAATGTGGAAGGTCCTGGCATGCCCAGAGTTCAGTCCTCAGCCCTCTTCTCTATCTACTTCCAAGGGATGTGCTGATAATTCCCACATTTATATCTTCGCTGTACTCCTGTCTAGAGTATTCAAATGCTTACTCTTACATCTACTTGGATATTTCATAGGCATTTCAACCTTAACAAAGCCAAGTGTATACTATACACTCAGTTCTCAGCCCCTTCCCCAATCCACTCCCTCTGTAGTCATTCCTTTCTCAGTTGCAGCACTGTTAGTTGCGTATATGGCAACCTAAAGCTCATAGCGCATTCCTCTCTTCCTCTCACCTCCACAACACAACCCATCAGTAAGAACTGTTTTTTCCTCTTTTTTAAAACAGATCCCAAATCCAACCACTGCTCAGCATTACCATGACTTCACATCCTGGTCCAAACCCCACTTGAATCTCTTATCTGGACTGCTACAATAGCCTGTGAAAATTGTCTCTACTTTCATTCTTCCTCTTTCCACAGGCAACCACAGGACATAATTGAGACGTAATTGACATATGACTTTATATTAGTTTCAGGTGTACAAAACAATGATTCAATATTTATGTATATTGCCACACTAAGTCTAGTTAACATCCATCATTACACATAGTTGCAATTTTTTTTCTTATAATGAGAACTTTTAAAATCTAGCCTCTTAGCAACTTCTTATACATATATTTCATGTCATTCTTTGTACAAAAAAAGGGGGAAAATCTTCTACTGGCATCCCATTATACTTAGGAAAAAAGAAATTCCAAACTCTTTGATGACCTGCTGAGTCTCCCATCTACCCCTTCAATCTCATCTTGCATCACCCTCTGCCTTACTCATCATGCTTTCTCTACATTAGATTTCCTACTGTTCCTTAATCATACTGAGCTTATTCCTGCCTCCAGGCTTTATGCTTATTGATTTCTCTTCATGGAATACTCTTCATATAGAGTTTTCATGTATCTCCTTCTCATCATTATGGCCTCTCCTCAGAGATGTTTCTCCTAACCACCTTATCCAAATAACTACTGCCTATCACATCTTGCTTTATTTCCTCATTGCACTCAACAGTATCTGAAATTACAGTATTTATTTCACATGTTTATTGTCTGCATTTTTCCATTGGAATATAGGCTTCATAAAAGCAGGGGACTCGTTTGCTTTATACACTGGGTATGTTCCCACCTCCTAGAATAGTGCCTGGTATACAGGAGGACTCAATCAATGTTTGTTGAATGAATGAAGGAATAAAGAAATAAATGACTCATAGGCTTAAATAAATAAAAGAGTATATAGGCTCAAGTACTTGAAAAGTCCAAAGGTAGATGTAGCTTCAGGCTCACCTGGATCCAGGAGTTCAAACATGGTCATTAGGTTGCCCTCTTTCCAACTCTAGGGCATATATTCCTCAGTGTTAGGCAGTGATCCCTTCATGGTAGCAAGATGGCTGGCAGTATGTCCAAGCTTCCCTTGTCTAGTTGATAGTCACAGCAGAAAACAGTGGTTTTCTCTTCCCAACAGATTCACGAAGTCCTAGAATCGAGTCTTACTGAATCTGACTGCATAGTGTGCCCTTACCTGTACTAAATCCTGTGGCCAAGAAATGTGATGCTCTGCTCTAACTGTGGTGTCAGCAACTACAGCCCACGGGCTGAATCCAATCTGCTTTCTGATTTTGTAAATAAAGTTTTATTGCAAAATGCCACACAATTCATTTATGTTTTGTTGCTAGCTGCTTTTGTATTACGATGGCAGAGTTGAGTATTTGAACAGAGATCATTTTGCCCATAAAGCCTAAATTATTTACTATCTGGTGCCCACTATAGAAAATGTGTGCCAATCCTAATTCTAATTGGCCAGGATGTCTCTGACCCAACCCCAGCTACTGGACTGACAAGGTTTATGAGCTGTGTGCTTCAGTTATCTATTCCTGTGTTTCAAGCTGCTATAAAACTTTATGGCTTAAAACAATGATTTATTATTTCTCATGATTTGTGGATTGGTTTATTTTAGCTTTTACTTTAGTTTTAGTTTTTATATGTAACTTTTCTCTTTTTTTATCAGACTTTCAAAAGCTTTGCTATTTTTTGGCCTTTTTAAAGAAATAGCATTTGTTTTTATTGTTCAAAAGTACTTTTTAAAACTCTTATGTCAGATAAAAACTGAAATCAATATGAATTTTTATAATTATTTGAGTTGAATGTTTAGTTAATATATTTTCCCATATTCTGGGTTTTCTAATAATAAATTAAGGCTATTAATTTTCCTCTGAGTATTAATATGACTACATCCATTTTGTTTTGTTTTTTTTTTTTTTGCTGAGGAAGATTTACCCTGAGCTAACGTCTGTGCCAGTCTTCCTCTATTTTGTATGTGTCAGCATGGCTGACAAGTGGTGTAGGTCTGCACCCAGGATCCGAACCCGCAAACCTGGGCTGCCAAGGTGGAGTACACTGAACTTAACCACTGTGCCACCAGGCCAGTCCATAGGTTTTTATGTCCGGGATTCTCATTTTTACTTATCTCTAAATATTCTATAGTTCCACTTGCTTTCTATCATTCAAAAAGTCCTCATATTTTCTGATTTTCTGATGGCTATCCTTTCCCTCTTACTCTGCTGTTTTGGATTTATCTTTTTGTGGGAGCCAGCCTCCAGGATAGCTCCCAATGATCTCCTGGTCCTGGTATTCACATCCTTACATAGTCATCTCCCACATTGTATGAAAATTATTCTGTGTGACTGATAGAAGATGGCGGAAATGATGGCATGTGACTTCTGAGGCTAGGTCATAAAAGACATTGTGGCTTCCACTTCACCCTCTGTCACCTGGGTCACTCGGGTCACTCACGCTGAAGGAAACAAGGTGCCGTGTCAAGAGGACACTGAGCAGCCCTATGGAGATGCCCACGTGGTGAGAAACTGGGGCTTCCTGCCAAGAGCTGCAGGAGGGAGCTTGACAGTGGATCCTCTAGGTCCAGTGAAGTCTTCAGACGACCATAGCCCCCACCCACCCCTGACATCTTGATTACAACCTCATAAGAGACCCTAAGCTGGAAACTCCTCAAACTGCTCCCCGATACCTACACAGACCGTGAAATTCAAAAACTATTTGTTGTTTTAAGCCCCCAAGTTTTGGGGTAATTTGCTACACAACAATAGGTAACATATAATTTTTAAATACATTTCATCTTATTTTAATAACATTTTGGAAAGGAGAGAAAGAAAATGCATGCACTTGGCCTGTCTTCTTGAACCATAATCTCACTTTCTCTTTAACTTAAAATATTTCCTATTGCCAGGGTTCTAGCTATATGGAGAAAATGTTTATATTCATAAAGAGGAAAAGGTTGAAAGAAATAGATGTTCATAAAGAGAAAACATTACTATTAGAATTGCATGAAATATTTTAACCCTGTAAATTTGTGTATCTACTAAGATACAAAATTGTTTGTGTCAGAACAAATAAACATCCAGCTTATAGACCTGAATATAAACACTGAGGGTAATGGGACAGAACATCGAAGTGAAAATGTTGCTTGGCAACTAAGGCAAAAGAAACAAAACATCAGCTTCAATCAGACACCACCGCCATCACCTCATCCTGGATTCAGTTGTTGTGGTGCACAGTTGAGTGTTTAGGGGGGAAAAAACCCAGCTGTGTGTGTTCTCTTGTTTTATTTAGATCAAGTTTTTCTTATGTTTGGTATTTGGAACTGAAATTTTCACTCAAATTCCTCTTCAGTTGTTCTAAAACTTTGTTTTAGGAATTCTTCCTCCTTCATTTCTTTCTTCTTTCCTCTCTGATGACCACCTCCTCCCCGCCTGCTTAGCCACTCTCATCCTACCCCCCAACACACAGAAAGTTTCTCTCAGCCAAAATTTTACTAATGTATCTGAGTTCAGATGTTTGGGTGGAACCCTCTGCTTTTCCTTCTAGATAGACTTAAAAAAATTAATTCCCGCTACTTTACATGTATCTTTCTTTAAACTGTGTCCACATGGGTCTCTTTTCAAATGGAACCTGTTTCTTTGAAAATGCTTGAAAAAAATTACATTCTAAGAAAGGAGATTAAAATTGTTTGCGCAGCCAAAATTTTACCAGACTTTAGTTACATTATTTCCTGTGTTGTTATAATTTCACAAATGTATAATATTGCATAATGGAACATCATAGAACTGCATGTAACCTTTTCCTGTTACTTCTGAGTGACAGATTTACTCCAGCTGAAAATTTATGATGTGTGCTGAACAGGGCCCTATAATTGCATAACTCAGGAATTAGAACAGTACCTTCCAGAATGCTGGAATTTTAACACATTGAGTTAAATTAAGTAGAATTCTCACAGTGTCATAAGCATAACCTTTGCAGGCAGACACAAATGGGTTCAAATCTTGGATGTATATATCAGCTGTTGGGCACCTGGCACGGTACTTAACCTCTCTATGCCCCAGCTCCCTCCTCTGTACAAAGCAAATGACAATATGTGCCTTTGAGTGTTAAATGTGATAATGTATTGTAAAACATATGCTACAATTGAAATGCTCAATAATGTTGATTTTTGTTGATTTTTGTACACACACACATGAAATACTATGATAAAATTTTCTAGCTATAATAATTCTTATTTTTTTAATCTGTTTTTTTTTTTTCCTCCCCAAAGCCCCGGTAGATAGTTGTATGTCATAGTTGCACATCCTTCTAGTTGTTGTATGTAGGACGCGGCCCCAGCAGGGCCGGAGAAGCGGTGCGTCGGTGCGCCCCTGGGATCCGAACCTGGGCCGCCAGTAGCAGAGCGCGCGCACTCAACCACTAAGCCACAGGGCCGGCTCTCTAGCTACAATAATTCTAACAGGCTTATACTATTCATATTCTAAATTACTATTTAGCTTATAAAACGTGTCTAGACTGCCAAATGTAAAACAGTAACTTTAAAACTCCCACACTTCAAATAATTTTAAATGATGTCCTTTCCATTTTAATTTACATCATAAATCACTTAAGCAGAGTGAGCGTGGAATATGGTTGGGACAGCACTTAGGGAATGGATGGGAACTAGAAATATTGTAGCAAGATAAGCCACTTGCAATTTATTAATCACACACAAATTTGACAAACTGACAATGCATGTGTCTCAAATATTACTAAGTTACTTAAAACATAGTGCTAATGAAACTAAGATTTGCAGGTCACTTGATTTCTATAAGAATAAAAACTACCCAATGTCTCCCGGTGCTTGGAAAGGGAATTCAAGAAAAGGGTTGATGGAGTGACCCGAACCAGTACCACAGCTGAGTGAACAAAGCAAATGCCTGCTCAACTAACAGTGAGTCATTAGTGTGATATAGGGTAGAACATACAATTTTTAAATGTCTACAACCTGGAATTAGTGTCTGTGACCTCAGTAATACCAAGGGATGAAATGTAAGAATAAAAATTGTTCTAATTTTCTGTGTAAAGATAAGGTTTTAAAAAGCACAAACCGAAAATTACTTTTTTGGGTATCATCTTTAGCTTGTACTATAATTTTCATTGCAGGCTGATTTGCTAAAATATAGGTGAACGAGACCAATCATTGGGGTTTAAATATTGCACCATGATATTGAGTATATAATTTCTTGCCTTACAATTCATATCATGGTTTTTCTTAAAGTTATTTAAACTTGTTTCTAAAGACTTTCTCCTGCATTGTACATTAGGAACTTACCCATGTACCTTTGTTCTTGCTTGAGCCCCTGCCCGCAGTGAGCTTATGTGGGGAAGAAGAAGAGAAGGAAATTAGTTGAAGGCAGGGCCACTCCATGAGGAGCTGGTAAGTGGGGAAGAACTAAACAAACTCAGAAGATGTTTCCCTCCATTCATTCATTCATCAGATATGTGCTGAGCACCTACTATGTGCTAGGTCCTGAGCCAGGTAAACAGGGTTGAACAAAGCTGCTATGGCTCTGCCCTCGCTGAATTTATATTCTAGTGGGAAGATGGTCAATAAACAGGTAAAAAAATACATGACTCCAAATTGGCATAAGTGCAACAAATGAATAGGGTGCTGTGTTGGAGAATAACAAAGGAGATCAACTTCAGACAGGGAGGTCAGAGAAGTCATATCTGAGAAAGTGGCCGTCTGTGCTAAGACCTGAAGGAAAAGAAGGAGTCAGTCATTTGAAGAGGATAGGAGATCATTCTAAGAAGAAAGAACATCTTCTGTGAAGGTACCCAGGCAGAAGAGAAAGAGCTTGCCATGTTAGTGTTAGTATACAGTAGTACACAATACTGGTGTGGGTGGAATATAATAAACAAGGTGAAGAGTTGTGAGAGATGAGATGGGGAAATAGATAGGGTTCTGATTGTGCAGTAGAAATAATGTGAATTTTATATTAGATGTGATGGAAGCTATTGAGTTAAGTAGGGAAGTGATCTGATTTACGTTCTTACATGGTCACTGTGATTGCTGTGCAGAGAAAAGCTGAAGGGGGACGAGAGTGGGAATCAGAAATCAAATAAGTCGCTATTTCAATAGTTTGGGACAAAGATGATGAGGGCCTGAAGTAGGATGATGGCAGTGGGGATGGAAGAATCAGTGGTTCTTGATAGGTTGAATGTCAGGGCGAGGAGAGAGGAATAAAAGATTACTCCCAGGTTTCTGATATGACATAACTAGGCAATTGGAGGCGCCATTTGTTATGATGGAGGAGGAGCGGGTTTGAGAAGGAAATCAAGAGTTCAGTTCTGGAGAGGATGAAGAACCACTGCCTGTGGCTGTTTTGTGATCTCCCCTACTGGGTCTGCATGGATGTGCTACTTTCAGTTGAAGGGACTGAGACTGGCTAAACAACTCTGCATCTTGTCGTCCCCTGTAAGTATCTTGCCTCTCAAATCTTTTACTCACTCTTTGAGCGGAGCCCTTTTGTCCTCAAGTTCCTTTACTGCCTTTTTCCAACTACATTTGTTCTTTGACCTCTTTGAAAGCTCCACTTTCTAAACCCTTGATTTTTTGCTCAGTTCATCAGTCCTCTTCTGGCCAAGCTTTGTCTCTTGAATCAGTAATCAATAACATGGGCCACTTTCTCAGTAGCACTCTCAATTTCCTGTGTTCTTTTTCCTTCAGACTGTGCAATCATTCATTCAACAAATTTTTATAGAGTACTCTACATTATTGGGGAAGTAAAGAGATAGTTTTATTGATAAAACCAGGAAGCCACCTCTGAAAAAATTATATATGCTTCCAGAGCATTTTTCCCTTCATTTAGGATAGATTCAGTTGGATCAACAAGGATAATGCTATCATTCATGGGCTTGGAAGGAAGTGGAGAGATGACCTAAATTAAACTGTTCATCCAGGAAGTGAGGTCTTTTGGAAGCAGTTGGAAGAGAGCTCAATGGAGCCATGAGACAATTTGCCGACTGTGTGGAATCTGGAAACTGAATTGATCAAATCCTGCATTTGGATGAACTCCTCAAAAGATATCCAGCTATGCATTTTCCCTTGACTTTCTTGGGTTTTTTTTCTCTTTGTTCTTTGTTCTTCAGATGTTTTCTCTTTGTTTTTTCAGATTGGATAATTTCTACCGATTTGTGTTCGACTTCAGAGACCCTTTCTTCTGCTTCTTCATCTACTGTGAAGCCCATCTAGGTGTTTTTTTTCTTTTCACATATTATACTTGACAGCTCTAGAATTTTCACTTTCTTTCTCCTCCACCTTCCTGCCCCTCCTCCTCTCCCTCCTCCTTCTCCTTCTCCTTCTTCAGTGTAGTTTCCATTTCTCTGCTGAGAGTCCCCGTCTGTTCACCCATTATGACCATCTTTCCCTTTAATTTTTTGGAACATATATTTTTTTTAATTTTTCATTTATTGCAGTAACATTGGTTTATAACATTGTATAAATTTCAGGTGTACATCATTATACTTCTATTTCTGCATAGATTACATCATGTTCACCACCCAAATACTAATGACAGCCCATCACCACATACATGTGCCAAATTATCCCTTTCGCCCTCCTCCCTCCCCCCTTCCCCTCTGTTAACCACCAATCCAATCTCTGTCTCTATGTGTCTGAATATTGTTGTTATTATCTACTACTTAATGAAGGAAATCATACGGTATTTGACCTTCTCCCTCTGACTTATTTCACTTTGCATAATACCCTCAATGTCCATCCATGTTGTCACAAATGGCTGGATTTCATCGTTTCTTATGGCTGAGTATTATTCCATTGTGTGTATATACCACATCTTCTTTATCCATTCGTCCCTTGATGGGCACTTAGGTTGCTTCCAAGTCTTGGCTATTATGAATAACGCTGCAATGAACACAGGGGTGCATGTATCTTTACGCATTGGTGTTTTCAAGTTCTTTGGATGAATACCCAGCAGTGGAATAGCTGGATCATATGGTAGTTCTATCCTTAATTTTTTGAGCAATCTCCATACCGCCTTCCATAGTGGCTGCAGCAGTTTGCACTCCCACCAGCAGTGTATGAGAGTTCCCTTCTCTCCACGTCCTCTCCAACACTTCTTGTTGCCTGTCTTGTTAATTATAGCCAGTCTGATGGGCGTGAGGTGATATCTCATTGTAGTTTTGATTTGTATTTCCCTGATAGTTAATGATGTTGAACATCTTCTCATGTGCCTGTTGGCCATCTGTATATCTTCTTTGGAGAAATGTCTGTTCAGGTCTTTTGCCCATTTTTTAATTGGGTTGGTAGTTTTTTTCTTGTTGAGATGCATGAGTTCTTTATATATTTTGCAGATTAAGCCCTTATCAGATGTATGGTTTGCAAATATCTTCTCCCAATTGTTAGGTTGTCTTTTCGTTTTGTTGATGGTTTCCTTTGCTATGCAGAAGCTTTTTAGTTTGATGTAGTCCCATTTGTTTATTTTTTCTATTGTTTCTCTTGCCTGGTCAGACATGGTGCTTGAAAATATGTTGCTAAGACCGATGTCAAAGAGAGTACTGCCTATGTTTTCTTCTAGAAGTTTCATAGTTTCAGGTCTTACATTCAAGTCTTTAACCCATTTTGAGTTAATTTTTGTGTATGATGTAAGGTAAGGGTCTATTTTCATTTTTTGCATGTGGCTATCCAGTTTTCCCAATGCCATTTGTTGAAGAGACTTTCTTTTCTCCACTGCATGTTCTTGACTCCTTTGTCAAAGATTAGCTGTCCATAGATGTGTGGGTTTATTTCTGGGCTTTCAATTCTATCCCATTGATCTTTGTGTCTGTTTTTGTGCCAATACCATGCTGTTTTGGTTACTATAGCTTTGTAGTATATTTTGAAATCAGGGAGTGTGACACCTCCAGCTTTGTTCTTTTTTCTCAGGATTCCTTTAGCTATTCGGGGTCTTTTGTTGTTCCATATAAATTTTAGGATTCTTTGTTCTATTTCTGTGAAAAATGTTGTTGGACTTTGATAGGGATTGCATTGAATCTATAGATTGCTTTAAGAAGTATGGACATCTTAACTATGTTAATTCTTCCAATCCAAGAGCACAGAATATCTTTCCATTTCTTTGTGTCTTCTTCAATTTCTTTCAGCAATGTTTTATAGTTTTCAGTGTACAGCTCTTTCACCTCTTTGGTTAAGTTCATTCCTAGGTATTTTATTCTTTTTGTTGGAATTGTAAATGGGATGGTATTCTTAATTTCTCTTTCTGTTACTTCATTGTTATTGTATAGAAATGCAACTGATTTTTGTATGTTGATTTTGTATCCTGCAACTTTACCATATTCGTTTATTACTTCTAAAAGTTTTTTGGAAGATTCTTTAGGGTTTTCTATATATAAAATCATGTCATCTGCAAATAGTGAGAGTTTCACTTCTTCCTTTCCAGTTTGGATCCCTTTTATGTCTTTTTCTCACCTGATTGCTCTGGCTAGGACTTCCAGTACTATGTTCAATAGGAGTGGTGACAGTGGGCATCCTTGTCTGGTTCCTGTTCTTAGAGGGATAGGTTTCAGTTTTTCACCATTGAGGATGATATTAGCTGTGGGTTTGTCATATATGGTCTTTATTATGTTGAGGTACTTTCCTTCTATCCCCATTTTCTTCAGAGTTTTTATCATAAATGGATGCTGTATCTTGTCAAATGCTTTCTCTGCATCTATTGAGATGATCATGTGATTTTTATTCTTCATTTAGTTAGTGTGGTGTATCACGTTGATTGATTTGTGAATGTTGAACCATTCTTGCATACCTGGAATAAATCCCACTTGATCATGGTGTATAATCTTTTTAATGTCTTGTTGTCTGTGATTTGGTAGTATTTTGTTGAGGATTTTTGCATTGATGTTCATCAGTGATATTGGCCTGTAATTTTCTTTTTTTGTGTTGTCCTTGTCTGGTTTTGGTATCAGGGTAATGTTGGCTTTGTAGAATGAGTTAGGGAGCTTCCCCCACTCCTCAATTTTTTGGAAGAATTTGAGAAGGATAGGTATTAAGTCTTCTTTGAATGTTTGGTAGAATTCACCAGGGAAACCATCTGGTCCTGAACTTTTATTTTTGGGGAGGTTTTTGATTACTGTTTCGATCTCCTTACTGGTGATTGGTCTATTCAAATTCTCTATTTCTTCTTGATCCAGGTTTGGAAGGTTGTATGATTCTAAGAATTTATCCATTTCTTCCAGATTTTCGAATTTGTTAGCATATAGCTTTTCATAGTATTCTCTTATAATCTTTTGTATTTCTGAGGTGTTGTTGTAATTTCTCCTTTCATTTCTTTTTTTTTTAATTTTTTTATTTTTTCCCCCAAAGCCCCAGTAGATAGTTGTATGTCATAGTTGAACATCTGTCTAGTTGGTGTATGTGGGACGCAGCCTCAGCATGGCCGGAGAAGCGGTGCGTCAGTGCATGCCCGGGATCCAAACCCGGGCCGCCAGCAGCAGAGCACACGCACTTAACCGCTAAGCCACGGGGCCGGCCCCTCCTCTTTCATTTCTGATTTTACTTATTTGTGCCTTCTCTCTTTTTTTCTTGGTGAGTCTAGCTAAAGGTTTGTCAATTTTGTTGATCTTTTCAAAGAACCAGCTCTTGGTTTTATTAATTTTTTCTATTGTTTTTTTGGTCTCTATTTCATTTATTTCTGCTCTGATGTTTATTATATCCCTTCTTCTACTGATTTTGGGATTTGTTTGTTCTTCTTTTTCCAGTTCCTTTAGATGCATTGTTAGATTGTTTATTTGAGATTTTTCTTGTTTGTTGAGATAGGCCTGTATTGCTCCTCTTAGAACTGCTTTTGCTGTATCCCATAAATTCTGGCATGTCGTATTTTCATTTTCATTTGTTTCCAGGTATTTTTTGATTTCTCCTTTGATTTCTTCGTTGACCCAATCATTGTTCAGTAGCATTGTGTTTAATCTCCACGTATTTGTGGCTTTTCTGATTTTCTTCCTATAGTTGATTTCTGGTTTCATACCATTGTGGTCAGAAAAGATGCTTGGTATTATTTCAATCTTCTTAAATTTTGTTTAAGACTTGTTTTGTGGCCTAATATGTGATCAATCCTGGAGAGTGTTCCATGTGCATTTGAAAAGAACGTGTATTCTTCGGTTTTTGGATGGAATGCTCTGTATATATCTACTAGGTCCGTCTGTTCAAGTGTGTCATTTAAGGCCAATGTTTCCTTATTGATCTTCTGTTTGGATGATCTATCTGTTGGTGTAAGTGGAGTGTTAAAGTCCTCTACTATTATTGTGTTACTGTCTATTTCTCTTTTTATGTCTGTTAATAATTGCTTTATATATTTAGGTGCTCCTATGTTGGGTGCATAGATATTTAGAAGTGTTATATCCTCTTGTTGGATTGTTCCTTTGATCATTATGTAATGCCCTTCTTTGTCTCTTTTTACAGTTTTTGTTTTAAAGTCTATTTTGTCTGATATGAGTATTGCTACCCCAGCTTTCTTTTCATTGCCATTTGCGTGGAGTATCTTTTTCCAACCCTTCACTTTCAGTTTGTGAGTGTCTTAGGTCTGAAGTGTGTCTCTTGTATGCAGCATATATATGGGTCTTGTTTTTTTATCCAATCAGCCACCCTATGCCTTTTAATTGGAACATTTAGTCCATTGACGTTTAAAGTAGCTATTGATAAGTATGTACTCACTGCCATTTTTTAACTTTTTTTATTCTCGGTGTTTTAGTAGTCCTCTATACAGAAGTGATGGTCTCTTTAGTTTGACCTCTGCCTGAAAACTCTACTCTTTAACTCCCCTCCTCCCTCCTTTTATGTTTTTGATATCATATCTAACCTCTTTTTTGTGCATTTGTATCCATTACCCTCTTATCATGTAAACAGATAATTTTTCCTATTTGTGGTGTTCTCTTTTCCCCCTAAATCAGTACCTTTAACGTTTCTTGCAACACTTGTTTCTTGGTGACAAACTCCTTTAATTTTTGCTTGTCTGGGAACCTTTTTATCTCTGCTTCCATTTTGAATGATAACCTTGCTGGGTAGAGTATTCTTGGCTGTAAGTTTTTTCCTTTCAGCACTTTAAATATATCATGCCACTCTCTTCTAGCCTGTAAGGTTTCTGCTGAGAAGTCGGCTGATAGCGTTATGGGGTTTCCTTTGTATGTAACTTGTCTTTCTCTTGCGGCTTTTAGGATTGTCTCTTTATCTTTAATTCTGGACATTTTTATTATGATGTGTCTTGGTGTGAGCCTCTTTGGGCTTATCTTGTTTGGTGCTCTGTGTGCTTACTGTACCTGGATGTCTGTTTTCTTCCTTAGCTTAGGGAAGTTTTCATCTATTATTTCATCAAATAGATTCTCTGCCCCTTTGTCTCGCTCTTCTCCTTCTGGGACACCTATAACACGGATGTTAGTGCATTTGATGTTGTCCCAGAGGTCCCTTAGACTGTCCTCACTCTTTTTTTTTTTAGTTTACTTTATTGCTCATTTTATTTATTTATTTATTTATTTTTTGTGAGGAAGATCAGCCCTGAGCTAACATCCATGCCAATCCTCCTCTTTCTGGTGAGGAAGACTGGCCCTGAGCTAACACCCCTGCCCATCTTCCTCCACTTTATGTGGGATGCCGCCACAGCATGGCCTGACAGGTGGTGCATCGGTGTGCACCCAGGATCCTAACCCGGGCCGCCAGCAGTGGATTGCGTGCTCTTAACTGCTATGCCACGGTGCCGGCCCCTGTCCTCACTCTTTTTAATTATTTTTTTTTGACCTGTTCAGCTTGGGTAACTTCTTCTAGTCTTCGTCCAGCTCACAGATCCGTTCTTCAGTATCCCCTACTTTGCTTTTGAGTCCCTCTAGTGAATTTTTCATTTCCAGTATTGTATTCTTCATTTCTGATTGGTTCTTTTTTATATCTTCCTGTTCTTTGTTGACGTTCTCACTGAGTTCATCTATTCTTCTCCCCACATCAGTGAGCATCCTTAACACTCTTTGTTTGAACTCTCTGTCAGGTAGGTTGCTCATTTCTGTTTCACTTAGTTCCTTTTCTGGGGTTTTGTCTTATTCCCTTACTTGGAATGTATTCCTTTGCCTCCTCATTTTGCCTCGTTCCCTGTGCTTGTGTCAGTGTATTAGGTAGGTCAGCTACGTTCCTGCTCTTGGATAGGTGACCTTATATAAGTGATGCCTTAGGAGGCCTGCAGTGTGCTTCCCTCAGTTCTCAATGTTCCAGGAGTGACCCCTATGTGGGCTACGGGTGTCCTTCTGTTGTGGCGTGTTTGCTTTCCCTGTAGGTGCCCAGGGAAGCCGAGTTATGCTCCTGGCCAGCTGTTGTAATGCTCAGCTGCTTGTAGTTGTTGTGGTCCCTTCAGTCTCTTTATCAGGTGTGGGAAGTCCCAGCACAGTCGGCTGCAAGTTCTAATACCACATTTTTGTTGCAGTATTTCTTTTAAGTGAGTAGGCCCCCAGCGTGGCAGGTTGTTAGGCTCAGGGCCTTACAATTGCTATAAGCCTCCAGACTTTAGGTCTCTTGTCAGCTCTCTGAGGATTGCAGCTGGTTGGGGCTGGCCTCAGGCCTGGGAGCATCCAATTGTTTCAGGCTTTGGAAGGTGGGGCAAACCCCCATGTGGGTCTTTGAGAAGCACAAGTCTTCTGCAGCTGACAAGCCCTGCCACCCACAGGTCCACACACGTAGTCAACACAGTCCTGCCCTGTGTGCACGCCCCAACCTCCTGAAGTGGACTCAGTCTCTCCATAGCAGGAGCCCCACACACTCCACCACCGCCCCACACTCTCCACCCACTCCTTGTGCATGCCCTGCATCACTGAACTCGGCTCTGTGGCCAGGCTGCAAAGAATCCAGTCACCAATCTATGCAGGCCCACAAGTTGCCTGAGGGCTTGTTGTTGGGTGGAGCCAGTCTCGGGTGGGCTGCCTGCCCTGGCTGAGCTGGATTAAATCGGTGCTCTAGTGGGTGGGGCAGACCTGGGCTAGCAGGCCCCAGGGAGAACTCCAATGGTGTCTGTGTCAGCACGCCCACACTGGGCCACAACGATGGCCGCCGCTAATGTCCCAGTCCCTGGAGAGGTCTCACCTCTCACCGAGATGCACTCAGGGCCTATTAGGTGAGTCTCTTTTCACTCAAAGCACTGTGCACCTTTCTTTCTGGTGATTTTCGGTTGCTTTCTGAAACGGGTGAGTTTGCGTGCGGGCCCTTTAAGAGCCAGTTTTAATTTCTTTGTGAACCAGCTTTTCTGGGGGTACTCCCCAATGTTTTAGTAGCAGGCAAAGTCAGATATTATGCCACTCGTCTCGATTGTGCTGGGCCCACAAAATGCCCCCAGCAGGGGCGCTCCCCTGCTCAGGGCCCCGCTCCTCCAGGGAGGCTGCGGACCTGTGGGCAGCTCCCTGGCAGCTGCGAGGCACTGCAGCTTGTGAAGGCGGCATTTTTCCTCTCCAGAAGGGAGTCTCTGCCTCTTCTACCTCAATTAGGATTGTCCTTTGTTGCAGGAGTTCCTCTTATCCAGTTTTCAGTTCTGTCTCAGGGGTAATTTTTCCACGAGTAGTTGTAAATTGGCTGTGTTCGCAGGAGGAGGTGAGTTCAGTGTCTGCCTATGCCGCCATCTTGAATTCTCGCCCCTGGAACATGTTTATAATAGCTGTCTTAAAATTCATATCTGCTCATTTCAACATCTTGGTCATTCATGATGTGTTTCTACTGACTGACCTTTTCCCTTAACTATGAAGTACTCTTTCCTGATTGTTCACATATATAGTAATTTTTTATCATATACAGGACATTGTAGATGATACATTGTAGACACTTCAGAATCTCTTATATTCCTTGAAGAGTGTTGATTTTTGTTCTAGCGGGGAGTTAAATTACTGACTGATTCACTTGTGGAGGCTTGGTTTAACATGTATTTAGGGCTGTCCTATTTTGCTTTTGCCCTTACTCCCTGGGTGAACCCCTTAGTCTTGGGACATGGTCTTTACTTATAAGGCAAGGACCTTCTAAATGGTTTCAAAATGACTCTGAGATATTTACTAAGCTCCTCTAACTTGGTAGGTTTCAAAATACTAAACTTTGTTTGCTCTGTGCTGGGCAATAGCTGGAACCTCTGCTCAGCTGTTTCAGCCTTCCAGCTTTTCCTTTCTGCTTGGCTTCTTGCAGTCTGCCCAGTGCACGCACTGTTGAGTCAGCTGAAGGTTTGAGAGGAGTTTATATCCAGATTTTGGGGCTTCCTCCTCTGTGGCTCCCTCAGTTCCAGGATTTCCACCTTCAATATCCACCCACTCAAGCAACCCCATACTCCATCTTCTACCCCTCAGTCCGATAAGACTGTGGCTTTCTTCTTGAGTTCTAGCCACCCCACACTGCATCAAGCTTTCACTCAATTTCTGCCTGCTTTTAGTCAGTCTCTAGTGTCTTCAAATCATTTTTTTAAATTATTTTACAGTTTATAATTGCTACCAAAAGTAAGGTTAGTACTATACAAGCTACTCCACTACTACCAACACTAAAACTCTGGGAGTCGTATTCTTATTGGTGAGTATTGGCAAGTGTGTTTGGGAGATGCAACGTAGTATCTGTTGGGAAGCTATTAACAGCACCTTGCTTCATTGTCTCATTTATCCTCACGTCACCTCAAAGTAGGGAGAAAAGGGGAAGTATCACTCTTTCCACAGTACAAAAGTAGAAACTCATAATAAAGAGGAGAGAAAAGTGCTTATGATCAGAGCACTGTAGTCAATGAGCTGGAGTAGGCCCTAAACCTTTGTATTTAATTTGTTCCTTTTGAAGAAGGTTAAAATCTATAAAACTATTCAAGCTAATAAGATTTATAGAGATGTGCATATCCTCAGTTACAACAAAACCTCATTATATCAGACTCTACATTTTGATGATTTAAACTTCAAATGTGACTCCATTTTGCCTTATCTATTAAGGAAAGTTTCTCAACTGAAAAAATATTAGCAATATTGAAGGAATATAGTAAAGCAGTTGGTTTTTAAAGTAACATGCAAAAATCAATACTTTCCTAACCTCAAAAAATAAAATGCAAATATCAGGTAGGAGCGACAGCATTCACTCAGTCACAACAACAAACCAAAAACGTTAAATACTTAGAAATAATCTTGATAAGGAAGGACTCAAGGAATATTGAATATTTTTATGCTTCAGAATGAGCAACATTTTGAAATATTGATACTATTTATTTATTTTATTTATTTATTTTTTTTAAAGATTTTTTTTATTTATTTATTTTTCCCCCCAAAGCCCCAGTAGATAGTTGTATGTCATAGCTGCAAATCCTTCTAGTTGCTGTATGTGGGATGCGGCCCCAGCATGGCCGGAGAAGCAGTGCCTCGGTGCGCGCCTGGGATCCGAACCCGGGCCGCCAGCAGCGGAGCACGCGCACTTAACCGCTAAGCCACGGGGCCGGCCCTGATACTATTTAAATTAATCAATAAATCAAAAAATATCCCAATCAACTGGAGGAGGGGGAGCAAGCAAGAAAACTTGGTAGATTAGGCTACAGATTATTAAGAGGTTCAAGGAGTAGCTAGGGCCACATTGGAAAGAATAGAAAAGATGTGCAGTATCTTTATAACACATTTTAATACATAGTATAATAAATATAAAATGTGTTACAATATACTATAGTGGTTAAAACAATATGACAATATAAAAGATACACTGGTTATAACTGTGGTAATTAGAATAGACATAGTAGGGGCTGGCCTGGTGGCATAGTGGTTGGGTTCATGCACTCCACTTTGGCAGCCTGGGGTTCACAGGTTCAAATCCTGGGCGCAGACCAATGCACCGCTCATCAAGCCATGCTGTGGCGGCATCCCACATATAAAGTAGAGGAAGATGGGCACGGATGTTAGCTCAGAGCCAATCTAAAAAAAAAAAAGAGAAAAGAATAGTCATAGTAAGGAAAAGAATAGAGAGGCTAGTATAAATAAAAATTTAGTGTATGATACAAGTATTTCAAATCAGTGCCACATTGTATTTGGACAAATGGAAAGCCATTAAACAAAACTGGATTTATATTTTATTCTTTATACCAAAATAAATCCCAGCTATATGGAAAATGTAAATGCTAAAAATATAACTACAAGGTATTGCAAGAAAACATGGGTCAATATATTTATAATTATGGAAATCATTCCAATGTAGGAGAAAAGCATATAAACCTTTCTTCTGTTTAGGTGGAAAAATAAGATCAGAAATATGAATTTCTCTGTTTGGAATGGAAATCAACTTTTACTCAAAAAAGTACTTGCTAGTTAAGGAAAAGTTGCAAGACGGAAGCTTTTTTATTTTTCTTTTTTCTGAACTAACTGTGAGCAAGCTCCTGACATCCAGAGAGAAAAAGCTTTAAAAATTCTACTAAGGCTGTTACAAACTTATAAACCTCATCCTTGTCGTATTTGAAATTCTGCCTTACTGAAAAAAAGGGAACACTGGGATTAATGTTCAACTTCAAGGGATTCAAATTTTAAAAACTGAAACAGACCTTCAAGAACAATTATTCTATACTTTTTAAGATGTGAGTTTGAACACTGAACCCATTTATTGCACATACATAAAAGTCCTGGTTAGATTCGGTTTTACTTAATTTTATTTTTTATTAAAAAATTCAAAATTAAATCCAACAGAGATGAGATTTCTATTGACCAAGCATCAAGACTCTATTATATTAATGAGGCACTAGACGTTGAGTCAAATAAGCAAGGCATTCATGGTTCCCATGACAGAACAACACTGTGCACGAGCACAAACGCTTCTCTGCTGGTTGGATGTAGACAGAGGACTGCATCAATTTCAACAACTGAAACATACAAAAGCATTTTCTTGTTCACCGGGTCAGGGGACTGAGGGAACCCCAAGTCAAATGCCATTTATTTCCTCTTATCTTGTAAGGAATTATTATCTGAGCTATTTTTTGTCCGTGGAACCCTTCCAATCACCTCTCTTCTGTGTAATACAATCATTGCACACAGACGAACAGAATGTCAGAGCACAATGGCTGCTAGTGTGCTCGACTTCAAGGCTCTAGTTTGGGAATCAAAATTTCACTTGGGTCTTTACTTAAAAAGTCATGTTCTAAACGTGTCCCTAAATGGTCGGAGCATGATTCACCCCCTTTGGTAAAAATAGAAACCTTACTGGAACAATGGGAGATGGATTAAACAGCTTCTGTAAAATAAATAATTAAATAAACAAATTAGATCTCCAATAAATCTGTAAATCTGAGTCTTTAAAAATTATTAAATACAAAAGCAGAGATTTTCATTTCTCTCTTTATTCAACTCTTCCTATTAGTCTACGTAGTGAAGACGTTCTTTACCAAGTTTGTATGCTGGTCTGCCCATTTTTCTTGTTATGGTCAAATAAGCAGAAAGACAAATACTTTTTTTCTAGCTGCAAATATTTTTCATTCTTTTGCTGATGGCAGTCAAATGAATTTGAAATAAGCCAGGTAGAATGTGGAATATTTGTATTTTTAATCTTTCTCTCCAAGGCAGCTTCTCACGGTTTAGTTAAAACATTTTTTTAATCTTTTTGGCAAGTTGAAATCAAAACCTGAGAGGCTCTAAGACTGCCCAGCTCCTAGTTTGGGCTGTGCTGTATGATGAGCTATTTTTACCCCCGGCGTGGAGCCATCTGGTTTCTCTGCGGAGGTTCACGTTGGTATTTTTCAGTGCAGCTGGTCACATGTGCTCTTTTCCCAAGTCAAGGCTGGTGACATGGGGAGGAATGTGTGCAGACTCTCCCGGGCGGGCATCTCCAACCTCACCATTTCCTTCTCCATTAGTTCATCTCCTTGATCCCCCTGGCTGAGTGCTGGGCTGAGTGGCCACCAGCACTTCATGGCCTTCTTGCATGTTAGTGTTGAAGCTTTTTCTCTTCAAAGGGATTTGATAGAATGTCAGCTCAGATAGAGCCTGGAAGCTGGGGTTCACAAACCCTCTGGTGAATCGACTGGCATTTACCTTGATGATGTGACAGGGCACCTCCTGCCACGTCTCTGCTTTGCTGTTGAGAGCAGTGTGCCAGGTGAATGCTAAGGAACTGAGTGCCTTGTCACAGTAAAAATGTGCTGTGGACAGGCAGTTAGAAAAATGCCTTTACAAGGCAGACTTAGGGGAAGGGATAAATCATCTTACTGTGCTTCATTAGCCTCAGGCAGGGCTTACTTTCGCTCCTCTTGGGGAACAGGCACGCTTGAGAGCTGTGATAGCTGTCACCCAGCACACCAGGAAAGGCTTTGTAATGATCTGGACTCCTTTGTTTGTCTTTTTCTTTTAAACATTGAGACCGAAGTGTTAACTGTCACCATTTGGAGAAGTGTAAGTTTCTTTACCTTATCAACACCTTGCAATTCAATTAATATTTATAGGGTGCCTGAAGGACCTGCGTTGTACCCACACCTCTGACTTCTCACGTTTACAAATGATAGCAGGGAAGAAGAGGAGCTGCATGCATCTGGAGCAGCCCTTCTCTGCAGGAGGAACAGTGTTCTTTCTATTCTGCCATGCTGATTTATGTCCTAAGGGTCTTTTGGAGAAAGTGCCTACTGGAAGTGCAGAAAAACCCCAATAATTAATATGGGACTATACACATAAAAATAAGAAATTTTCATTGACTCAAGAATATTTATCTCCATTATCACATCCTCCAAAGTCTTTGGTGTTCAGCCCCAGCATGGGTAATCACGTACAGAACGCAGCGAGTTTGTACGTGCCCCGGAGACTTAGAGGAACCAGCTAGACTATCCTGTACACTTGACTTCACTGCTACCTACCAGATTTTTTCCTTTGAGGATTCTCTTAATACTAGTAAAAACGATTCCTTATCCTCTGGGTGTTTTCTGTACTAATGCTTCTGCTACTTATTACAATTACTGCTTTCAACTACCTACTAATGTTACTGACCCTGACCATGAGGCAAGCCCTGAGCTAAGCCATGCACTGTGTGGTGGTTAAGAACACAGGTTTTCGAGTCAGACTATGTGTTCAGATTTCAGCTCCATCACTTATTAGCCTTGGGCAAGTCACTTAAGCTCTCTGTACCTCATTTTCCTCATCTATAGTAAAAGGGAATAATAATAATAAGACCTACCTTATAGGATTATAATGAGGATTAAATTGACCCTGGGGGCTACAAACCAGTGAATGGAGTTCTGGAGGCCTGTGAATTTGAACGGGGAAATTAATTACACCTAGGCTCATCAGTTTTTCCAAGTTACGGTATTGTTAAACCTGTCACTAGATCTTATTATTTAATGTGTTAAAAAAAGAAATGAAGCACTTTTATTGCCACATAACTTTTATTGCTTTGGTAACTGTCTCAGGATATTTTCTTTCCCTTGTTATCCCATATGTATTCTAGTTTATGCATTTAAAAACCGTATTCTGAGAAGGGGTTGATGGGCTCCACCAGATTGCCAAAGGAGACTGTGGCACAGAAAGAATAAAGAATCCTTGAGTTAAAACATGTGCCAAGTATTTACAATCATTTCTGGCACATAATAATCATAGGTGTTCACTATTATTATTATTATTATCTCATTTAATTCTCACAATAACCTAAGAGGTAAATATGGCTATTATCATCCCACTAGTATATATGCTTATGAGGGCAGGGATTTTTTTCTGTTTTGTTCATTGTATCCCCAGAACCTAAAATGTGCATGGCACATAGCAGATATTCAATAAATATCCGTTTAATGAATGTCCAGATCCTAGTTTTGCAAATGAGGACACCAGGGCTTGGAGGGGTGGAATAACATGCCCACAGTCAACCGGCACCTAAGTCATCAAGCCCCCATTGATGTGGCTCCAGGGCTGGGGACTGAACTTCTCCATCTGTTGTCTCCTGGTCATTTTATAATCCTTAAAGCAGCAATTCTTCCCAAGCTTAGGAGTTGTATTTGGGGAAACAATGCCCAATTTGGACTGGGACTTCTTAATGGAGAAATGAAAGCAGAAGGAGACTTTCACATGATATGCAGAATTGCATATTTCTAAATTTATTTATTTATTTTTCCCCCAAAGCCCCAGTAGATAGTTGTATGTCATAGCTGCACATCCTTCTAGTTGCTGTATGTGGGACGCGGCCGGAGAAGCCGTGCGTTGGTGCGCGCCGGGGATCCGAACCCGGGCTGCTAGTAGCGGAGCGCGCGCACTTAACCGCTAAGCCGCGGGGCCGGCCCAGAATTGCATATTTCATTTGTTTGTCTGTTTTTCACCAGGTCTTATCAATAATATGACACAAATAAAGTCATGTTAACATGTGAATGTCCATAGTTATTCCCTTCTTACATTTGCTAAAGGGAATTTTGTCTTTCTCAGCCTCATTCCTGGGCTTGTATGGTGCAGGATTTGGATTTAGAGAAAATGGAGAGGTGACAACAGGGGTGTGCCTCAGAAAGGATTGAGCTTTCCCCATGGGAGAGGACAATGAGCAGAAACTGAAGGAGAGAGACAGCGGCAAGGAGAGATAAGATCTAGAAGGACTGGGTGTGGGGGAGACCTGAGAGTGACAGAGAGAGAGAGAGGTTTGGGGACCGGCTCTGCCGTGTTTATGGAGAATGGGTGTTAGAGACGGGGAGAGAGGATTTTTCAAAGTTTTGTTGTGCAAAACTTCCTGCCTCCCTGCCCCTCCCCCAGTTGTGAGCATTTCTTTTAGAGAAATAGTAAAAATTTTAACTTCTAAGCCTCTGAACTAATGATTATTTTAATATTACTTCTTCAGGACAGGGACTACAAGACATTCCAGCTTTTATGGGTTATAATATCCCATCTGCTCAGTCAACACAAGGTCTCCACTGGTACTTTCTCTCCTACCCCCCACTTCTCCTTGCCAGGGTCAACTGCCAGCTAAGTTGCACCCAAGTCTGGTGTGCAGGGCTCCTTGTACAAGACGGAAGATTGGCTCTCTCCTGGCTCTGTGATTCATTTTGTCATGTGGCCCAGAAGTGGCACAAAATGCATCCAGTGTCTCTCCAAATTTCTCAGAAAAGCAAGTTTTTATCTTCTGTGAGTATCTGCATAGCTAACACATATGCGTCTACAAAAACAAGTAATGGCTTGGAGGCATAGTGCAGTCTAAATAAATTTTTTTTTAAAATTCTATAAAGAAAACCTAATCTGAAGGGTTTAGAGTGACAATTAAGGGTTTTGACTTTGACGTGAGGTAGACAAGTTTGATTCCCAGTTCTGCCAGTTATTATTAATCATCTGCATTTGGGCAATTAACATAATCTCTCTAGCCTCAGTTTTGTCATCTGTAAAACAGAGATAATGACATATCTCCTGAGGTATTTATTGTGAGGGCTGAATGACATAATCCAGGTAAGATACTGAATAGGTGTTCACTACCACTGTTATTTAACATGCAGCAATTTAGACATTTGGAGCAACAACATGAAAAGATCTTTTCTCATTTGGTGTCTATTTTCATACCTATAATTAACCTTTTTCTGGTTTTCCAGAAGAATCTGTCCCCAAGATATATCCTGGTCTCTATCTTTTGCAGGATAGAACATGGGTTCCACATTTGAAATGTCAGCTTTTCTTTCTGGTTTCTACCCACACCGTTAAGGTTTCAAAGCTCCCAGATCCAAATTTTGGGCTGGGCTAGAGCTCCGGGAGTGGTGAGTTTCCCGTGTCCCCAGTGGGGAGGAAGCTTCTCAGAGCACAATGTCTCAGGATGGGAGCTGAGCTCTGAGCGGATCTCGGGGCAGGCCTCCTCTGGGCAAGCTTAGCTCAGGGAGCTCTGTCTTCCCTGGATTGTATCTCAGTTACAGTGAAGGGGATGAGTCTCATCAGGGGCCATTCCTAGGGTCTTCCTTTGCAACAAACCACTGTAAAACAAAAAGACAAACAAAACACATTTTTTTAACAATTAAAAATGGAGAAATATATGATTTGAAATATAAATTCAATAATTATTTTAAATTAGTGAAAAAATACAACTATACGTCAACAATTGTGAATCAAAGATTTGGGACCCACCCTGAATAATTAAGAGCAGGTAAGGCAAAATAGGTATGACAGGGTGTGCAAGGATTTCAATATGACCACCTCCCACTATTGATAAGTAATTGGTAACTTCAATAATTTTTTTTTAAAGTATGCTTATTGTAAGCGTCCTCTTTCTCACTAGTATTGTAAAAAATAAAATAAAAAATAATTTCAGTTATTTTACTTTGAGTCTTTTTTCCCCTACCAGATTAATTTTCCTAAAATACCTTTTTCCTCACAAGCTAAAAATCTTTAGCAACTCCTATTGGTTTTAGGATCTGGTCCAAATTTCTCAGCCTGGCAATCTAGGTCATTCCACTGTTGTCCAACCCTTCCCTACAGAAATCTTTTGTTCCGGCTGGTATCCTCATTTTCCTCCAAATGTATATAGCTCATTGCTGCCTCAAAGTTTTTATTCATTCTGAACCCCAAAAGGAAGACCCTCCTCCAAGATACTTTCTCAGCCTATATGTTTCTCTCCCTCAACTTGTTTCTTTTCCTTCAACTCCTGTTGATCTCTCACACTTTTCTTCTCCGGGGACACCGACTGACTCCTTTACCTAGAGACAGCCTAAATGTGACTGGAGGATATAAGTGAAGGGCCTCCCACAGTACCTTAAACAGAGCAATTTCCCTTCCTGAGGCAACAAAGGGCACCAGAAGAATAATGTGGGTGGATAAAATGTGTATATTTATGAATGGCATTTTCAATTTTCAATATTTAAATACCCCCTCGGAATTTATGTCCTTAATTTACTTCACCATAGCCAAATGTAACTCATAATACAGTTAATTTAAGATACACAGTCTCAATCTGAGTAGATAAATAAAGCAAGCAAATATTTTTCAAGGAAAAAAATGTCTTCAAAATGGATTTCGAAAGCTTCAACATATTACATTTAGAAATTAGTTCTTTAGTCAATAAACAGAAGTCATAAGGTGCTTCTTGTAAAATAATTTGTGCAGAGAAAACACACACTTTGTCTACCGATGGTGTATGAGACTTGGATCTGGCTTCACTTAAGCAAGGCAGGTAAAAAACTGTTCCGTCTTCCTGCATGCAGAAACGTAGGGCTATATATCTGAGAGCACTTTCACAAGAGTAATCCTACGGCTTTCAACGGAGAATCCTGACTTGGTCTGGTGAGCCATGTAATACCTTTAAGTAGGGAAGGAGGAACTCAGCGACGATGGAGGCCCGATGATCTGTCAGGCACTGTGCTCAGGGCTTTGATGTGTCGTCTCACTTCATGATTGTAACACCTCTACACGACAAAGGTTGTCATCCCCATTGTTATGATTAAGGGAATTGCAATTAGAGGATCAGTCCAAGAGGTAGATTCTTTATTTCAATCCAAGATAAACTAAATAAAGTTCACCTACGACAGTTGGACTGCCCACTCTGTTGGGAGAATCGTACATAGTGAGGCATGAAAGTAAGCTCAGGCTTGTTAAGGCTCTGAAACGATGACGCTCACTCAGAGCAGGCACTGGCCCCCAGAGCGACAGCATAGGGTTGTGCAGTACACAGGCAACTGTGGTCACATTGCAGGTATCACGCACTTGTGTTTTTGTTATGACAAATTCCTGGCAGGTGTCAGGGAAGTGTATTGTTCACAAAAGTAGCATATAATGACAAATTTGCAACAAATGGAAGTGAAGCGTCTTGAGGAAGAGTGTCTTTTTCTAATTTGTGCCAAGGCACCAACTACTGCATGGGCTGGGGCAGGCTATGGGTGGTGGCAGCCATGAATCGTTAACTATCCCATGCCTCTCCTAGCTGGTCTGCGTTGGGCTGGTCTCCTTGCCACTGTATCAATGTGGCAAAACTTCCATGGTTTCCAGGACCATGAGTGCTTGTAGACTTTCCTGAAAACAGTTTTAGAAAAGTAAAAGGAATTATGGTTAGAAGTTAGGAAAGTTGGTGTGAGTACTTGGGGGCTAAACCAATTTTTACAGAAAGCAACTTCTATAAATCTTGATTTCATAAAGTTTTGTAACAGGACAGGAGCTTTTGAGCATGCATAAATGGCAAATGCAAATGGCAAGGATACTGCTCCTTTGTTTTGAAATATCTGGCCTTAAGTTTTAGGATATTGACATTATCAGTGAAGCCTCTTCTCTTACACCATCTTACTCAGCATTTCAAGAGCTGAGAGGGACCTGTCTGGCTCACAACTCTTCCCCTTTTTTATGAAATTTTATGAAAATGGTCACAGCGGCCATGATTCTACCACTGAACCCTGGGCAGAATGACTAGATCCAGGCTCTGACTCCTCGCCCGAAGGCTGAAGCAATGAGCTTTGCTATTCAAGGAGTTTGAAACGTGGAGCTGAGAGACAGTGCCTGAGAGATGACAGAAGAGTCACACTGAAGGCCGTGCTGTGGAGGAAAGATGCTGCTGCTGGCCTGACTTTTTCTTCTCAGCCTTGGGTGTCCAAGGCTTCCACCGATCCCTTGAGATACTTCAGGATCCTTCATATTTTCGTATATATATGCGCACACACACACACATATAATCTTTTAAAAATACTTTATCTTTTAGAACAGTTTTAGATTTACAGAAAAATTATGAAGATAGTACAGAGAGTTCCTATATACCCTGCACCTAGTTCCCCCTATTGCAAACATCTTGGATTAGTATGGTATATTTGTTACAATTAATGAACCAATATTGATACATTGTTATTAACTAAAGTCCACACTTTATTCAAACTTCTTTAGTTTTTACATGATGTTCTTTTTCTGTTCCAGGATCCCATCTGGGCCACCATATTACATTTACTTGTTGTGTCTCCTTAGTTTCCTCTTGGCTGTGATAGTCTCAGACTTGTCTTGTGTTTGATGACCTTGACAGTTTTGAGGAGGACTGGTTAAATATTTTGTAGAATGTCCTTCTATTGGGATTTGTCTGATGTTTTTCTCTTGATTAGACTGGAGTTATGGGGTTTTGGGAGGAAGACCACACATACAGTCAACATGACTTACCACCACTGTTAATGTCAGCCTTGACCACCCAACTGAGAGAGTGTTAGTCAGGTTTCTCTACTATAAAGTTACTCTTCCTCCCTCCCCTTTCCTTACTGTACTCTTTAGAAGGAAGTCACTAGGCACAGCCCATTCTTAAGGAATGGGGAGGTACACTCCACCTCCTTAAGGGTGGAGAGTCTATATTCTTCTATACGGGAGATTTGTCTCCTCTCTGTAATATATATATTTAATTTATATTAACTGGAAACAGTTCCCATAGCTTTCAACAACAACAACAAAAACCCCTTAAAAATCATCCAGTTCAGGAGATGCAAATTCATACCTACCGAGGCCAGGGGGGTAGCAGGGAGGACAAGTGAAGTGAGTCGGACATGGTACATGGCCGATTACAAAGCACATGCCAGCTCTAAAGGGGGCACAACTCCCCGCTCCTGGCAATTATTGCCACATTGCAATGTGCGTCAGCCTTGCCATATCTTCCTAAAAAATAGAAACTGGTAATTGGACTTTTATATGAAATCTCCTGACTTTGAAATGTTGGCAACTAATCCAAATTTCTACAAATTTTGTGCTCACCCAACATAACTGCCATTTGTAACTTCCTGGGTAGATTAATAACTGCATCTTATTAATAGAGAAGCAGACTCATAAAGGTAAATGAGATGTCCAAGGTAGCTTTAGTGTATAAACTGGGATTGACATTCAAGGCTCTAATATTATTGTATACACTTCTCCTTTGGACATTCTTCTACAGTTTGTTAACTGTCTCAGAATCATCTGGACTTTGTTGTAGTGTCTCTGCCTTTAATGAAATACGTGGAAGCTGGAACTCCTGCAATATCACCTCTTTCCTCAAGCCTATTTCAATTAAGTGGTGCCATTACTCCTATTCATACACCATTTGCCTTATTTTCCTTTGATACTTGCTAGATTCCGTGGTTCATTTTCTTCTATAATCCATATGTTACGTTGGCGATGAACGGGACTTGGGCAAATGCCATATTGACAATAACAATTAAAAATTCACAAATCAGAGTTCTGTGATCTCCTAGAGGCTATGAATTTTGTCTTAAACATGTTTGCCTTCTTTTCCCCTAATCCAGTACCCCTCCACAATGCCTGGCACATAGGTGCTCAATAAATGTTTGTTGACTAAATGACAATCATTAACGACTTAAGTAAGATGAAGTATCAACACATAATAATATCGACGGTACCTAGGACAAATCTAATAATGTGGAAATTAAAATATTTGGCATTTTCTCACAGCAATTAGCCATTCTAAACAGCACAGAAGGTCTTAGTTTGAAGAAGGTATTATTCAGTTGTTTACAGAGCATAATTAGAACCTTAAATTACGAATATCATAAATTATTCTCTGCGGAGACATTAACCTCTTTAGTCAGTTCTTCAGCTGTGTCTTGTACATCTTGCATTCTTAAATTATATCCTTCTGGTTACATGGTTTCATTTTTTTTTAATCTTAGAATTTAAACCCATATGTATCAGAGACTTATCTGAAAGTTCATTTGTTTCCTGCTAATATATCAGGGAGAGGGAACTTTTTGATAAGGGTATAGTCATAAGAAAGTTAAGAAAATAGAGGCAATGAAGCAAAAGAGTCCAGTCTCCTAAACTAATGTCTCTCCTGGAAGTGCACCTGAACCCCGGGGACACCCTCTGTGTGTGCACATCCTCAGATCGGTTCTTCTGCTGCAGATTTTATGGCTTTCTGTTTTGCTCAGCATCTCCTTACCCGTTTCTTAATCTTCTATGCACAAGGAGTTACTCAGTTTTCAAGTGGTGAGATGATGCAGCTTCTGCTTTCCAGGTCAGCTCTAATTAATGAATGATGGTGTACGGTGGTTTCTGGGGAACGTAAGTAGTACAAGAGTGATTTTGCTTGCGATGCTCCCTTGTGAGCTCAACACGGTAAGTACAAGGATGACTGAGGTTAATTAAATATAAATTCCTAACAACTCATTTCACTCTGTGTGTATTTTTTCTCAACTTTTCTATCAATGCCCTTCTTTTTGAATGTAAAGTGCTTGTTCCAATCATAAGTATTACAAAGTAAAGATGTTTGTTTTTTGGGTCATTCTTGCACAAGAGTAGCTAAGTAGTGATAGGATTCATTTTTGGGTACTGTTATAATAGTTCTCACTTTGTAATCATGCTAGAAATATTTTTATTCTTTTTTAAAAATGCTGAATGCATTTAAAAAAATTATGTTCTTATCCTAACTTCAAATGCCACAGATATGAAGAGAGTTTTAAAACTACGCCAAACTCCTTCAAATTTACAGCTTTCCAGACGTGGGCAAGTGGGAGGATGGAGGTTTATTTGGTTTAGTATGAGAAAATTTAAGAGTTTTCTATCTATCTATCTAGATCTAAATATAGATTACAACC
The DNA here is from genome assembly GCF_057802395.1 of Ceratotherium simum simum. Taxonomy (NCBI): domain Eukaryota; kingdom Metazoa; phylum Chordata; class Mammalia; order Perissodactyla; family Rhinocerotidae; genus Ceratotherium; species Ceratotherium simum. The sequence continues at coordinate 7,530,516 of NC_141931.1, forward strand.
AGATGGACATATGTATTACAGGGCATATCTGGTGTGAACGACCAAAGACTAGATCACAAACAGGCTGAGGCTCCTCAGGTTAGCATACCAGCATTTAAGCAGTTATTTGTGTTTCATCATCCCAGAGGCTCTTGACTGTTTTACTATAACACATGGTAATATACTGTGCTGAGGCCCACACACAGGTTTGTACAAAGGTGTTCAAGGGGTCATTGGTAATCAAGGTTCAGACACCCCCCCAACATGCTGTCATCCTCCATCCTACTCCCCAGAGTTGTTAGCCAGCTCTCAGTTTACAAACAGAAGTCCTCGAGGAGGCAGCCAATTGGTAGTTGTAACAGAAACCAATCTTGAAGAGTTGCCAAATAGACAAAAATGAATAAAATAGACCACAGTCACTGTTAATAGGTTAGATGACAGTTTCTTGCAGAGGTACAACTGGTGGATCGAAACTCTCCCATTTTAAAATGAGTTCCAAATTAATTAATTCAGCAAATATTCACTGGGCACTTACTGTGTGCCAGACTTGGTGATGCCACTGGGGATACCATGGTGAATAAGTCAGACAAAGCCCCTCTTATCATGGGGACAGCTTCTTTCCTTTCGTTTATAAGCAACATCAAGCTGGTATTTTTAGCTAAGAGAAAAATATTCCCAGAACTTACTGACTTAAACTTTTGATAAACGGCCTTTCAGATTAGTGTGGGATAAAGCCGAGCTTCTTAACGTTCTCCCAAACATACTGGCGGGTACTATACCATCACTAACAGGATCACTGCTGTAATGAGTTAGCCACGTATGTGTACTTGGGGGGGGGAACAGTAGGAAGGATTGTGTCAGTATCTCAGGCCTTGTGTAATTTGAAAAATCCCTTGGGTAATTTTAATATCCTTCACTAATTTCTCCTTTTGCTAGAGTCTATAGGTGTTATTGTTCCTGCACATGCAGGAATGTTGGTATGTTGAGTGTTATATAGTTGTAGTTGCAGGATTCTGGGTGACTCTGGTGATGGTGCAATGGTGGCGATGAGTTTGTGTGACTTGCTGCAGTAAATGGAGATGCAGATATGAAGACAGAACCAGGGAGACGAGCTAGTAACCTGATCTCAGAGGAACTGATCATTAACGATGAAGCCCAAGCATCAAACACAGTCAGAGAAAAACCTGAAGTCTAATTTAGTTAGGTTTATGAACTTGTAATGAGGGAGAGTGCTCCAAGGGACCCTCAGAGGGCCTCACTACACAAAGGAAGAGACAGGGTTATTGGAGGGTGTGTGGGAAGGGTGGAGTTTAGGTAAGATTTAAATGAAATGGTGTTGTGATAGACTCAGAGCAGAGAAAGGCTGTCAGTAATATTTATTTAGTGATATTTTTGCTAACATCAGCTCTGGGCTGAAAGGCATACTTAGAGTCCTATTTCCTTGGATAAATGTGGAATGCTGCGTCCCCAAATCCCTGATCTCAAAGTCTGCACTCGGGCTGGAAATCAAGGCTGCTTCCCTGTGTTGAAGTGTTCCACAGGCTCCCATCGTGCAGGCAAGAGTGAGTGTTCCATTCTCAATGATTCATAAGTAGCTAAGTTTCCGACAGTCTATGATTTTAGAGAACAAGATTTCTTAGCCCTATATCCTTGGTATTAATTAACAAAAGCAGTTTTTACAGATTCACATTAGTATGACAAGATGTAAAAGTAACATTTTGACTGAGGCACCAAGAGACACTAGATATGAAATTCTAAAGTAAGTTGCCAGAGCAAAAAGCAAATCTCAAAGGAAATATCTTACCCCCTTGGCGATTCTTAAAAATCCCTTACTCCAGACAAGATCATAAAAGGGCAGAGGAAGTGGAGTTTAGGAAAGGATCTATGAAGAAGTTTTCTTTGAAGAAAGCAATGCGGAGTCCTACCTAACCACACGTCCAAGATCTTCCTCCTTAATCTCACTGGAGAGGAGGTCTCAATAGGACCATGGGGGCAATTTGATTTGTGTTCTCTGGTATTTATTTGGAGATATCTAAGGTATTGGCTTAGATAGGTATTTGGAGATATCTAAAGGTATTGGCTTGAGGCAGCAGGTCAGAGAGAGAGGGCAAGAGAGAAAGAGAGAGAAGACTCAAGACCTGTGTGCTCTGGGAGCCAGCTGTACTTCCACTGCCGATGGAGTAAAGTATGTGCAGTGTTTCCTGAGGACCAGAGGAGAGCGATTCAGAGAGGGATCTGTGCTGGGATGGCTAAGTCCTGCCCAAGAGGAGCACCTGCAGAGGTGTTCTCCTCCAGGAGAATCTGTATAAAGTGGCCTGAGGGAACCAGGAAGGGGGAAGTGGCAGCCAGAGAACATTGCATTGTCCAGGTCATGAAAGGCACAGTTGGATGTTTCGAGTTCAGGTCTCTAAGAGTATCAGAAAGTACCCAAGGAGGAAGTGCGAGCTTTAGTTGGTGGCCAGGCCCAGAGAGCGAACGCCCTGGGACCAGAACCAGTTAACATGAACTTGCTATCCTCAGACTTCCCCTTCGCCTTTTGCTGTGAATTTGGAGGAGGATCTGTGGGGATGAAAAGATGGCTCCTTTCCCCCTTTCTGGGAGAACATGGCCTGCCAGCCTTACATTCCCCTAGCTGGGGAAGTAGAGAGAAGTTCTCTCTTTGAATGAAGCTTGAAGTGTCCATCAAAATTCACATGAAAATTTCTGAATTAAAACTGTATTTTAATTAACTGATTAAACTGATCAAAGGATTTTTATCACCTAAGAGCCATCTTAGTGATGGGACCGCCCAAGTTTTCATCCAGGGGCAAGGGCAGATCTCCCACTGAATGCATATTGAAGGGAAAGTGCTGGGCAAAGGTTTGCCTTCCGCTTCCACTCATCCCATCCGTCCTGCTTGTCCTACATACTAGTCTCATCTCAGCTGAGAGCAACGTTCACTCATGTTCACCTACGTGGCAAGTGCTTTTGTGTTTTACATAAACTGATGTCAAGAGGTACTTACTTCAGAGAGGAACATTGGGAATTAGTGGAAGACCTAAACGCGAATGGCGGCTTGAAACTGGAAGAGACAAGAGTATTTGGTGTCTGGAAGCCAGCTGAAGTAGAGCGATTTCAAGAGATTTCAGAAAAGCTGACAATCAGTATCAAAGACTTTGGCCTTGGCCTCTGGGCCGCCATTTTAGTGTGAAAGGACAGGGGAAGACTTTCACTGAATAGAAAATGGAGCCCCATTGACTAACTATTGACGATGTGAGGAGTATGATGAATGCCTCTTTGGTAATCTGCCCAGTGCCTGTTCTCAGAGTTCTCTCTACTCATCAGCAGGGATGGGCCCTCGCAGCCATGTTGGTAACTCCCCTCCACCATCACCTCCCTGATCATAAGTGATGGCGGAGGGGCGGTGGGAATTGCTTCAGTCTGTGTGTATATGTGTGTGTATATGTCTGGGGTAGCTGTAGACTGATTCATAAACTTAGGAGCCAGCAAAGCTGTTTTCCAGAGAATAGAGCAGAAGTGTAGAGAGAGGCAGGTTTGAAGATCGAGAAAATTTCAACTGAGTTCCTCTGGTCTTTTCAGGTCCTGGCTCCTGGCTTTCCTGAGGACTGATTTATTTTTGCCCTTGGATTCTATAAGACGTCTCTCTATCTTTATAATTAATTTTTGAACTCTATTATTAGGGTGCAGAGATTACTTCTCAGTGGCTTTGAAGCATTATGCCATACATTTCAAAGACTACATTTTTTATTTACCGTTTAATTTATTTAGTTCCTGCATCTTTTGATTCACCTGCCACTATCAGCTGGATGTACTGAGATACTTCAGCATTTCCTGGCATTTCCTGTGATTGGCCCTCCAGAGTGGGGGCTGGCTCTCTTCCCTTACAGATATCTGCTAATGGTGCAAGGTCAACTGATAAAGAGAAAGCCATGCCAAGAAGCAGAGGGAAAGGCTGAAACTAGTGGAACAGATCTCAGGGGCTTCAGCTCTGTCCTAATTCTGGTCAAATGGGATTAGCACTGTCAGCCCATTACTATCCTAAAAGGAATGTCATAGTTAAAAGTGGGTATCCACTATATTTAATGACTTTTGTTGAAGTTGAAGGAGATGATGATGTAAAACAACCATCAGCCTATTTCTTCTCATACTTTGCCAGCTCCCATGACTTCCGAATGCTGATACTAATTGAATTTTTGTTTCCACATTTTGGGCCTTCCATGCTAGGCAAGCTTGTGATGTGCGGAAAGTTGATTTTTTATGCAATGGCCCCTAAGGCTTTATAGTAGATTCCCTCCTTCTTGCCAGGTGCCAATGTTCTTCTGTTGTTCCCTGGATCCATAACCTTGTCCCCTCTCACTGGGATAACTCCTACTGATTCAGCTAATTCCTCATTTCCTTCAGGATGATTTCCCTGGCCCCTCTAGGACTGTCTTCTCATAGCACCCTTAATTTCCTCATCACATGTGTAGTAATAGTTTGTCTATAGATCCACCACGGGCTGCGTCTTACTCACTGTTATACCCCTACATCAAGCCTGTCCCTGGCAAATAGGTTCTTCACAGATCTAAGCCTGATAGACTGGCTTAGTGAATGAATGCCCATTTCTCCGGTGACTCTGAAAAAGGCAGAAAAAAAAAAAAGATTCTATTCCAACATTAGCAACTTAATGTTATCCCTGTCAGGAACCTGTGCAATAAAATACAAACTTCTTACCACCGCCTACAAGGCCCTGCCTCCCCCTCTGCCCTGTCTGGGACCACTCCCTTTCTGTGCCAGTCTAGCCACATCAGTCTTCCTTCTCTTCCTCCAACACATCACTTTTCTTCCTCCTTCTGGGCCTTTGCCCTGGCTGTTTCCTCTGCCAGGAATGCTATAGCCCTGGAATTTTACATAGCTGGCATTTTCTCCTTTACGTGGCAACTCAAATCTTAGAGAGTTTCTCCTAGAGCATTTCTCCTTAGAGTATTTTTCTCTCCTTTCCCAAATTAAAGTAGCTCCCCCATCCGTCAGGTCACTGTTTTCTTTTCTTCTTTGCCCCTATCCCTTCCTGTAAGTTTATCTGTTTACTGGTCCATTATCGGTCTTCTCCTACTAATAAATAGCTTCCAGTGTGTCTTCAAGACTATACTTAGTGCAGTGCCTAGTTCATTGAAGTAACTAGTATTTGATGATTAATATTGATTACACGTTTGATGAGTAAATGAATAAAAGAATAATCTTTGATATAAATTATTTAATCCCATAGAAAGAATGTTAGTGGTGGAATTTCAGGCATTCTTGTGGAAAAAAACTTTTGGAGTGTTTTCTTCCCAATTTGTTCATACTAGGCAATGCTAAGTCCCTCTTTTTTTTTTTCTTTTTCTTACACATTTAAACATAATTAGATCTCAACACTGAGTTACTTGCTCAGAGTACTCTGGGACATATATTTTCAAACTATCATTTAGGATTCCATTTATTACAAGTGTTCTGTAAAAAATTTGTTAGGGGGTTACTGTCCTCCAAAGAGCTTTACCTTATTCTGAGGAAAAAAGAGAGAAAAGAGGATTTGTCCTATTGTTTGTATCAGCCTTCTTGTCCTTAATTCTTTTCAGGTTCACATTTACCTTAACATTCCTTTCCTTCCTTAGGTTTGATTTTTGTCAGTCTCCAGTTTTTTCACTACTCTATAATTTATGGAGTTGTTGAGGGAAGTGCTTCGTTTCAAACAGACTATGTCAGAACCTCATGGGAATGACGAGAAGAACAGAAAAGTAAGGCAGCCAGAGAGGTTAAGAGGATGTGGTCCCCAGGTCAGATATGCTTCACCCCCTCATAAACTGGCTAGGATGACAGGAGGCCTGAGAGCTCAGATTACTTTGACTATGGAGTCATTGCTCTCTATCTCAACTCCCCCCTCCCCCCTCAGCTTTCATTTTCAAAGTCTAAGTCACATCTTGAAGTGCTATCACATTCTTTTCTTATAGTTCCCTGCAATAGCCGAGTTTTCCAATTTATAGCTTCTAAATTTCTTTCTGTAGTCTACTTTTTTTTTTGTTAAAGCTTTATTTATTCCGTACTTTGGATTCTAAATTCTTCCTGTCAGGGAGTTTTCCCATAAATCCGTTACAGTGCAATGCATTCTACACTATGCGTTGGATAAACAGTGGTTACTCAGGAAAAGAGTATGGGGCACTTCAGTCATATATGTAAAGTTCTTTAAGAGGGCTGAAAAGGGCTGATACCAGCACATATTTTTTTGATGGCCCTCGGATGTTGCGTGTATTACAGTGTTTCCTACTGTTGTGGAAGAATTAGTCCCCTGGATATCCTCAAAGTTTGCCTTTACCATTTCTGCACTTAACTCATTTTCTTTTTTTTTTAAATGTTTTTCCCCCCAATTATAAAAATAATGCATGTTCAACATGGAACACAGAAAGGTAATAAAAACGACAACAAAAAAGTCACGCATAATCTAGCTAGGGGAGAAAACATTTCATGCCTTTTCTTTGCATATGACAATCACCCTCGGAATTTTATACAGCATTTAAAAAATACCCACGAGGTCTCTCTAAATCCAAGCGATGGTAAAGATTGGATGTTATTCACCAAGTTCATACGGAAATCAAAGAATCACAGTAGGGTAAGGAAGCTCGCTGCTGGCAAAGCAACCTGGGTATTCGAGGTTCTCTGCAGAGAGGCTGCTTGTGGGTAAAACACACACAGCCTTTTCTGCGGCCACCTGGGAACAGAGCGGGTGGGGGCGGAGCTTCCGATGATTGAAGGTAGGGGGAGAGAGCTGCAGAGCTGTCACCAATCAGGACTTTGCTTTGTTTTCTCTTATCGACCAATGAGGGAGCTCTGAGGGCGAGGCTGTCTTCAAGTCTGAGCCGCCTACTCCTACCGCAGCCTATCAGAAGGCGCCTCTTACGAAGCGCCCGCCGCGCTCACGCCCCGCAGGCGTTGCGGCCCCGCCCCCGCCCCGCCCCGCCGGCCGTGGCCCCGCCCCGCCGAGGGCGGGGGTCGAGTCGGTTACTCGCTGGGCCGGCGGTGGGGGCCGGGCTCCCGCTGGGCTCGTGCGTTCTGCGCCCGCCGCGGCGGTGCCGAGCCCGCTGGCTCCTGATTGTCCTTTGCGGCGGCCGCGGTCGCTGGCTGCTTGCCTCCGGGCCCGGGGCTGCAGGCGCCAGGGTGAGCGCACCTCCCGCGGGCGGCTGCCCAGAGCAGGTAATGGGGCTCCGGGGCTGCAGCGCCTGTTTGAGAACCGGGCGCGGGGCGGGCGGTGGGGTCTGCTCCCGCCGCCGGGGGCCGGGCCGAGCGGGGCCGCGTCACCCGGAGCCTCCCGCCCGCCTCGAGGCGCCTCCGCCCGGGAGCCCGCGGCGGCGGCGGCGGCACCTTGCGGGAGGTGGGGGCGGGGCCAGGCGCGTGGTTCGGAGGGGGAGAGGCGGGGGCACCTGCGGGCGGGACCCCTTGGGGACCCGGCAGGACTCGGGGGGAGGTGGCTGGGCCCAAGGAAGGCGGGAGGATGTGCAGGTGGAGGGAAAACCGCGGAGTTGAGTCAGAGTCAGCCTCCCGAGGAAGAGGACCTACTGCTAAGTAGCGATAAGCTGAGTGGGTTTTTTTTTTTTTTTTAAGCGAGAAAGGTGTCTCTACTTGGGTAATGTTAATTACACATGTTCTGGGGAGAGGCGCTTTGCAGTGCGTTTACGCATTAACATTTGCTTATTTATTATTTTTTAAATTCCAAGCAGCCTTTAACGAGAACTTCTTTGGGGGCTCTTAAGTGACAAGTAGACCCAGCAGTGACTCACCTTTGTCTGGGCTGAAGTGGGTACGGTGCGTCAGGAATGAGGGGGAGGAATGTTGATGAGGAGTGCCTGTGCAGATTTGAAAGGATTGTGGGGGTGGGACCTTGTTTCTGTCACTCTCATGGGTGGGAGTAGAATTGTGATTCTTTTTTCTAATTTTCTAAACATTAGCATTCAAGTAAAAAAAGCCTTTCTAAAACCCATCTTGGGGTGTTAGATTTTAGGATGCACCTGCTACTCAGGCAGTCATACTTTGCAGACAAGTCCTAGGCAATTAGCTACATGATTTGATTTACTTATAAAGAAGCACCGTGAATTGCTGTTACCTTTTCTTTGACGTGCTTGATAACCTTTCTTCATTCACCATTTGTTCACGAGTGAAATGAAGGTCACCGAGGCTTAGCAGTAATGGCACAGTGAGGACTCTTGGAGCAGTGTTCTCCCTTTGTAGGTGTGCTCCTTTTAGGTCTTTTAATTGAGAAGCTCATAGCACCGCCTCAGTTTTAGTATCCACCTAGTCTCCGGAGGCAAGCAGTGCATAGCATACCCATTTTACATACGTAAACGGAAAGCTCTCGAGGTGAAAGGAATTCTGCCCCAGGTCACCTGAGTCCTACATTATTTTATACGAGTCAGAGATTGAGGTGGTTGTTTATTTCCAAGCAAAGAAATATTCTCTTAGGTTCGTTTTTTTTTTTTTTTCTCCTAGGTTGCTAAGATAGTTTGAATTTCACTAGAAAGGTAGCTTTTCGCACAGGCAAAACAAAATCTACTGGTGCTATGTGAAAATCTCTATTTTAGGTTTTGGGAGGTTTTCCAAATTAGAAAACCTTATTTATGTTTGCATCTCTAGCTTAGCAGTGGACTTCAGTACTGTTTTCTGAATTGAACTGAACCAATTAATATGCATAAGGGAAATAAAAATGAGGTGTAATACATTTCGGTTATGAATGATGACTTTGTTTTGGGAAATTTTTACCATAAATTTAGTAGAAGAGTTGAAAATGTAAAAATCAATTTCTTCCTTAATTAGGTTAACTCAAGCAAGGGAGTTTGGGGGTTAATGGAGAGCAGACTTAGATAGTTGGGAGGAACCTTTGAGTGATGTCAAGGCTTGGGGAGCTCCAGAGAATTGTTTGTTATGTTAAATTTATTAGTCCTCAGGAACATGGAGATGTCTTATGAATGACTGAATGGAACTGTTCTATAATCATGAAGTAATCCCTTATTTCCATGGCAGATGGATCTGTTGCGTGTCACCTGTACATTTTGACATAACTTATTTGTATTGGGTGTAAGGCGTCTCTTACACAAGTTGTCTGTCTAGCTCTGCTTCTTTTTATTTATTTGTTCTTGCATTAATGCCTTTACTTAATTTTTACTCGCCTGTCAAATTAAAATTTCTAGCACCTAAACAAAAATTTCCATAAAGAAACCTTCATCACCTGCTAATTTGTACAGAAAATGAGTCCTCTCTTCTGATGAACACAGCCCTGTTGCAATGTGGGAAACTGGAAAGAGATTGAGGCTGTTTGTGAAGTATTTACTTGTATTCTTACCTAGGGCTTTTAGCCCCGGGTGGTTTTCAGGGTGTCTTCCCTTTTTTAAAAAATTAATTATGCTATTACACAGCTTCCACTAGATGGTGCACTGGGTGCTGCTTTTTGGAGATTTCAATCATATTTTTTTCTTATTATAAGCATTTCACTGACAAAGATACAAATGTACTGCAACTGTTTCTGTCATAAGTGCAGTTCAGACAGAATTGCAGTGAGTGATTTAAGTCAGTGTTATTAAATGAGATTATTTGGAAGGAAACGTCAGCTTAATTTGAAGTGAAGGAAATTGTTAGTAATTTTAGAAATAACTTCTACTGAAAAGCTCTCTGGTTCTCCTTGTTGTCAGGAACTCAGACCAGAGTGTGGATTTTGGTCCTTATTTATGTACACTTGAACTGGTTCTTTTTTTTTTTTTTTTTTTTTACTAGTTTGTATTTTGTTTAAATCTTATGAGAACTATGAGCTATTTGAGCACAGTTTTGTGCTTTGCTTTCTTAGATTACTGATTCTTTTTTTGGTGAAGAACGTTGGTGCTGAGCTAACATCTGTTGCCAGTCTTCGTCTTTTTGCTTGAGGAAGATTGTCCCTGAGCTAACATCTGTGCCAGTCTTCATCTATTTTGTATGTGGGTTGCTGCCACAGCATGGCTTGATGAGTGGTGTGTAGGTCTGTGCCCGGGATTCGAACCTGTGAACTCTGGGCCGCCAGAGTGGAGTGTGCGAACTTAACCACTACACTACCGGGCTGGCCCCTATGATTCTTTAAAAGAAGTAGTAGAATAAAGTGGGTACGTATAGCAAGGTTATTCAATACCTACTATGAGCAAATACTTACAAAAAAAATTTTTTTAGGCATGTCAAACTTTTTTTTTTTCCTTGAACACTTGCTTAATAAATCTTTCTATTAGGAGAGCATGATTATCAGCTTGCTTCACTTATGAAAGAGAGGGGAGCATTCTTCCTCTGGTGGTGGGAGCTATTAGGCTTGTTACTGATTGGATTGCTTGTCCCTGATTGGTACAGAAGGGAGATGAGAAAACCTAGCTGTTTCTTTGATGAAAAGCTGTACCTGTTTTAGGTGTAGAAATGGCAATGTTAAAGGAGACCAGTGACTAGTTAGGACACCTGCATTTTGTGAGATGTTTTTCAGAAAACACTGGACTTTAAAAAGCAGGATAAGAACTTAACTTTCGGTGGTTGGTGTGTGTCTTTATTTCAGTTCCACCCAACTCTGTGCTGGGAGGAGAGCTTTGATGATTTGTTTCTTGGAACCAGCTCTGGTTGTCAGGGGATTTGATGGTGATTTGGGGTGGGGGGATGAATAGGTGCCGTTCCTTCTAGGAAGGTAGCTCCTGGCAGTGCTGAGCATGGGCATGGACGTAGAAGGGTGGGTGGTTGTAAGTAGCCAGGCAGATTAAAAGGCTGCCTGAGTGTGGGCTTCCCATAGCTCTCTGCACCTTTGACGACTTTAATCAAGTCAAAAAGCATCTTAAGTTAGGTTTATAGCTATCCTGTGGTGCAGACTTGGGCTAGGTAACTCTTCAGTCTTCAACTTGATGTTTTTAATTTTTAAAATAAGTAGAATCCTGAAGTTTATGAAATTAGTGACTTGAGTTTGCAACTGAATAGCTTAAAAGAGTTATTTGGCATATGGTAGGTTCTCAAATTATGGTAGGTGCTTGAATATAGTCCTTCGGATATTCTGTCGTCCAGTCCTTTTAGAAAAAGACTCTATTAGAAAATAGGCAAACGTGAATACACAGGGAGCTGTGTTGCTCAGATTGAGCACTTGGTTGGGTGAGGAGAGAAGGCTCCTGGTCTAAATATTGCTTCGCAAAGGGAAGGATCAGGTAGGAGGCTGTGAGGAGCAGTCTAGCTAAGGGGCAGGGATAACTTGAGCACTTTTTCTGTGATATGTCCGATAAAAGCATCTGATTACCTTTACTCGTGATAAAAACTTACTATTTGAAAGACAGGACCTCTATATGTGTACTTACAGCAGTTTGAATCTTGAGAATCAAATATTTCTGAGGGTCGTAGCTTCTTTTTTTTTGGCGATTAGAAGTTTGTTGAAGAAATGTTCTGAAAATTTGGAGTTGAGCCAGGGATAAAAAGGATTATGGAGCTATGGACCAAGATTTATCAAGCTTCTGCTGCTGTTATTCAAAATATTTTTTTCCTCTTCCTAATATGGCTTCTGATTTAACTTCTGAAGATTCTGTTTGGACCTCTGTGCTCTCTTCTTGTTTGGAATTTCGCTCAGTTTCCAGTAAGGCCCATCAGAGTAGACTTGTTTTTTAGATGGTCTAATCAGGGCACAGATGAGGCATTTTGTGAGGTTTAGGGGATGAGCTGCTGTGCTGTGGGCAATGAGGAAATGAATTAATATTATTTTGATTTGTTTAGAGCCATTTTAAATAGGATCAAAATTTTACATTTTCGAATTTTCAAAATGGTAGTCGTTTTACCTTTAACATACACACATTAACTCGAGTATGGAAACTTAAGACCAGTGGTTCGTAAACTTTAGCTTGCCTCCCGATCAACTGGAGGGCTTGTTAAAACTTAGGTTGCTGCCCTCCATTCCCACAGTTTTTGATTCGGTAGGTCTGGGGATGGGCCCTGAGAAGGGGCTGGCCCAGTGGCGCGGTGTTTCCATTTCTAATATGTTCCCAGGTAGTGGTGAGGCTGCTGGTCCAGGGACCACACTTTGAAAACCACTGAGAAGATTCTAGGGGGAATATAAATGGCACGGTTAAAAACACAGGTTTGGGGTTTGAAGATCTGATTTGAATCCCTGCTCTGCCACTTACAAGTTCTTTGACTTCAGGCAAATTTCTTATCTCTGTTTTTTCATTTCTTAAGTGGGAATAATATATTATTATGTGGTTGTGAGTATTAAATGAGCTCAAATGTGTGTAAAAGCTTCTAGAACGGTGCCTGGCAGTTTGCAAACATGATTTTAATCATAAAAATCAATTAGTATATGAAATAAATAGAATCCTGGATCTTAGAAAGTTGAGGTATGCTCAAGGACAGAAACTTTTATTTTTATCCTCATTTTCCTGCACTGTGCTGTGGAAAAGACATATGAGTACTCAATTTCTGTTTAACAAATGAAGGAAAAGTTTGTGGATCCTAGTAATTTTCCAGAAACATTTTTTAGGGACATAGAATATTCACATTGGTGGTGCCTTTTTTTCCCCCCCAGAAAGGTTGACCTCTTTGGTCAAAGTATGTTGGATTCTTGCCATAGTCATTGTAGTCCACACTTTATATTATAGGCGTTTTAAAGTTCGTTCCTGGAAGGTAAACTACAGGAAGTTCCTGAAAGTCATCTTAAGAACAGTCTCACCTGTAGTATGTGACTTTGTATTTGATGACCCTTATGGCACACTCTTATCATTGTATTTACGTTTTGTTGCCTTCACTAGAACATGAACTCTGTGAGGGCAAGGACCTGATCTTCACTGCTGTCCCCAACATGGGGCACAGTACCCTGTATACGGGGACTTAATGCATCCTGGTTCAGTGAAGAAATGTATGAGGTGGAGACTCGCTCCTTCGCTCCCTCCCCCCTCCCCAAATCAGGTGTGCAGACTTAACACTCAGACCCATGGCCCACTGTCAATATTGTCTGACGCAAACCTCTCATTTGATTGTCTCTTTCCCCTTCGTCTCCTATCCCATTCGTGTTCTCTCCTCCCCATCGGACCCTCTCTCGGGCATATGTGTAATGTCATTAAGTACTGTCAGATTATTATCTGGAATGGCTGGACTAGTTTACATTCTCACCAGCTGCTGTTCTCCATTTTTGCTGGCATTTGATATTTTCTGACCTTATAATTTTTTCTAGTCTGATGCAACAGATGGAGCGATCTGGGCACAAAGTGATATGTTATTGTCTTATTTGCAATTCTCTGATTACTAATGCAGTTGAATATCCTGTCATGTGCTTATTAGCTGTGTGGGTCCCGCCTCCCCTTTTTTTTTGGTAGGGAAGATTGTCGCTGAGCTAACATCTGTGCCAGTCTTCCTCTATTTTTTGTATGTGGGATGCCACCACAGCGTGGCTTGAGGAGCGGTGTGTACGTCCGTGCCCAGGATCTGAACCCGTGAACCCGGGGCTGCTGAAGTGGAGCGCGTGAACTTAACCGCTATGCCACGGGGTTTCCTCTTTTGTGAATTGGTATATATTCTTTGCCTCTTTTTCTTTTAGATTTTCGTATCTTCTTCCCTGCTTTTTTGCCCTAATTTACAGGAGGTTTTTTTGTGTGTGTGTCTGTATTCTAGATGTTAATCTCTTGTTGGATTTTAAATGGAGCAAATATCTTCTCTTAGCTTTTTATTGGTTTGTCAAGTTTTTTCTTTGAAATCCTTTATTGAACGGAATCTTTAATTTTGTTATAGTTAGATCCATCCATTTTTTCACTTTCTGCATCTTATTTAGGAAATATTTCTCCATTCTTAGTTAACAAAGGTATGTTTCTACAATTTGTTGCAATTCCACAGTGATTTTTGTTTTTATTTTATTTTTATTACTATGACTTGTTTTTATATCTTGGTTTCTAGAAGGGTGAGTCCCACCTGTGTTCTTTTTCAAAATTATTTAAGCCAGTGGTTTTCGACCCAGGCTTTGCATTAGAATTAACTGGATAGATTTTTAAAAACATGCCCCATGTACCCCAGATCAACTGAATTGTAATCTCTAGGGAGTGTACTCTAGCACTTTCTAAAACCTCCTCTGGTTGATACTGATACATAGCCATGGTTGAAACCATGTATCAAAGATATTTATGTTTTTTCAATGGAGTTTAAAATTTTTCTCCATTATGGTTTTATGTCTTTCTTGTTAGATTAATTCCTAGGTATTTCAGTTTTTGTTTCCGCTGTGAATGACATTTTCTTTTCTATTGTATTCTCTATTCTGTTTTTTTTTCTTGTGGAGAGAATCCTATTGATATATATGTCTCTATATATTGATATAAATCAGCTAATCTGTCTCTATTTAATACATTTACTTGGGCAATCGTGCTGAACTCTTAATGTATTTTAATGACTAGTTTTTCTTTTGGATGTTCTATGAAGATGATTATTTCATCTTTAAATGGTGGTCATTTGTGTTTTTCCTTCCAGTTCTTATTACTTTGCCCTTTGTATTTGCTTGCCTTATTGCATTTGTCTAGACTTGTAGTGATGTGTTGAAGAGTAGCAGAGACAGTGGCCTCTTAATCACTTTAATGCTTTAAAGGGAATTCATCTTTAGTTTTGCCTTTAATTGGAAGATTTCATTTTTTAAATTGTATTTGACTTCGTTTTTTATTTTATTTTATTGTTGTGACTTCATTGGTCTTAAAACCTTGAAAAATAAGCACAGAATGATCTTGCTGATTTTGGTAAGGTAACTGTCACAGATAGTATATAGCTCTTAACCCTGAAAAGTTACAGTTGTGTGTACTGAGATTTTTGAATTAAATATTTGAATTACTTTCTTTTATCAGGCTTTCCCAAAGTAAGTTATGTGTAATGACTCTGGTTCGTTGAAAGCCATCTTGTGTTTGGAAAAACAAAGTGGAAATTGTTATGCGTCTTAAGCTGTGTGAATTTTTAAAAATTTATTTAAGTATAACATGTACATAGAAAAATGCATATATCCTAAGTGTGCGGCTCATTGAATTTTCACAAACCAAACACCTGTCAATGCAAATAATCCGTAATCAATCTATAAATCAAAATTGGGGTGAGTTTATTATGAGCCATCTTTGAGGACGATAGCCTGGGAGTGAACGTTCCCAGGGAAGTGCTCTGAAGAAGTGGGGTGACAGAGTGGTTATATACCATCTAGGAACAAAGAACATATGTCACATATGACAGGGATATCTCTTTTACTAGTCATGAGATGCTTTGCTGTCACAGCAAGTCAGTGGTCACAAGGTGAACACAGCAGGTTGGTAATTAATCCTTAGTTTCTGGGAAGAAATGCTTATTCTTAAGGAAATGCCCATATTGGGGAGGCAACATCTCTATGTTTGAGGGCATCACTCTTGGCTTTGTTACATTGTAAATGTTTAAAGCAGATGTATGGTGCATGTTCAACAAGCCCTGTCAAGCCTGTTTGGCAAATTAAGTTTAGGCTGAATTAGTTTTAAACCAAATGGCTTCCTCATATACTCCAAAATATCCTATTGCTTGTCATTTATTCATCACACCCTTGTGTAACCAGCCCTCAGGTGAAGAAACAGAACATTAGCAGGACCCCAAAGCCACCCTCCTGCTCATTTCCTTGATCCTGACTTGTAACAATATGGAATAATACTGGTGGTAGTTATTGGTCCTGGTCTGTCACTTAGCTCCTGCTGGGCTGCCAACTTTTGGTGTTTTGATCAAAGGGGAAATCAAAGTCATGTCTGAAAGTTCATTTGAACAAGCACAGCCTTGACCTAGGCTCCCATCCGTAGAGCTCAGTTTTCAGACTTTTGGTTTCAGTTCTACTTCATACTCTTAAAATTACCAAGGACCTTTCGTTTATGTGGGTTATATCTATGAATATTTACTGTGTTAGAAATTCAACCAGGAAATTTTAGAGTATTTATTAATTCATTAAAAAATAATAACTCCATTATATGTTAACATAACACTTCATTATGAAAAATAACTTTATTAAAGTAATTAAGTGAGAAAGGTGGCTTTAATTTACATTTTGCAACTCTTTTTAATGTCTGGCTTAGTAGAAGACAGCTGGATTTTCATATCTGTTTCTGTAGTCAGTCTATTGTGATTTGTTGTTTGGTTGAAATATATGAAGAAAATCCAGCCTCATACAGCCCTGCAGTTGGAAAAGAGGAGTATTTTAGTGATCTTTTTAGACAATCATGGATATTCTCTTTGATACTGTACCAAAACTCTGTAAGTGATACTTTCTTAAAATTCAGTTGCAGTGTGGAATCTGAACCTATATCGGTAAACATTTCTCGCTCTGATACATTTAAATCTGTTGGTCTATCTTGTACTTTGAATCTTTTTACCCATGCATGATTTGGAAAATATTGGTTCACGGAATTATGTAAATCTTCCAAATATTGGCATGTTTTACGGTACCATTTGGAAAAAAAAAATCACATTTGTTAAAACCACCGTTGATCCCGTCAGAAAAATCTTTAAGTATTGAGAAAGCTCTCATGTTCCTGGTGGTGATATAATTTTTCCAAAAACCCAATTTTTTGCTCGAAAACTCGGATTTTATCATCGGCAACAAATATTTTAGGTGTTTCCCTTGAAGCAACCGGCTCATTTTGTTCATTTTTGAGAAAATGTCTACCAAATACCCAACTTTGAATACTTAGTTTGTCGTTCAGTTGTTATTTATATAAGAATGATATTCTATGGGGAATAAAAAAGCTGCTAGTTCATCTCGCAAATCAAACAACTGGCACAGTTTCTTTTCCTTGAGACAATGTCATACTTCAGTGTATAGCACAAGTTCTTATGTGTACTTCCTATTTTGTCCCGCAGAATATTAAAAAGACATGTATTCAAGGGTTGAGATTTCACACAATTGTTATTTTCACTGTTTCATCAAGGACATTCTTATGTGAAATGGGCATTGTTTTCGCTGAGCTCCGAGTGGTGAGTTCTGCGGTGATTACCTGTACCGTTGGTGCCCCTGCCTTGCTTCATGCTAAGGTGCCAGCAATTTTACACTCTCATGCTTTAACGTCATCAGTGCAAACGTCCGTACAATGAAAGTTGCAAATAACCTCTAGGCATTATTATAAAAATAGTTTTGATGTCATGGATGTCCTGAAAGGTTCTTGAGGACCCCAGGGTTCCACGGCTCACTTTGAGAACAGCTGGCTGATAGCATCTCTTGCCAGTACAGTTGAGGGCCAGCTCATCACACTCACCTGTCTTCCTGAGGTTGCTGAACAGGCTCTAACTTCTCGTTCACTTATTCCTGAAGCTATCTTCTTAGAAGTAGGGGCCTGCTACTTCTTGGCTCAGCTGTGCTGTATTTTTCCAAGTGGAAGAAAGTTTAGTAACACTGGGAAAGAAAATATGTCTGAGATCAGCAACTTCAGACCTGTGTGAAGCTGTGAATTTTGCTGTCTTAGCACAGTAAATACATCCATAAACATGCTAATACTTGGTTGACTTTCCTCATCTTTTAAGATGAAGATTATCACAAAGAGAACTTGAAGACATGTCCTGTATATTTATGAAGAAATATTTGTTTGGTAATGTCATCATAATTAAGAAGAATTATAACAGGTGGTAACATGTTGTAATGCTTTTAATTTAATGTATGGTTTAACAAGTTCTTCTGATCTATTTCCTGTAAATAGTAACCAGATCTTGATTTGATTCAGTTTTTGTTTTTTGGCAGAATTGCTTCATAGGTGATGGAGTGTACTTCTAGCTGGAGTCAGGCAGTGTTGATTGTCTTTCTTTTTGTGGTGTTCATGGCCATTGTATATCATTGCCTAGATCCATTATTTTATTAGGGGTTTGCAAAATGGTGATATTTTAATTCTATCTTCCTTTTTTGTTAGGATATTTTTATAAAGAGAAATTATTTGAGATGTAGTTAGTATAGAAAAAGCAGGTTAAATGTTTGATTTTTCTTTTTTAAATCAGCTTTTAGCATTGTGAGATTATAGCACAAGTCTGTTCAGGATGACTAGATTAAATTGATCTGTCCATCGTTTTTCTTTGAAACACCAAGCTAAATTGCACTGTTTTTCAGAAGTAAGTAAATCCAAAGGAAACTATTAATTGAAAAGTTCTTTTGTTATATTTTGAAAGTAGCATAATTCATTTGAAATTTAAAAATGGTAGACACATCTTGGTGCTATTAAAGGAATTGGAATTTTTTTGAATTGAAACAAGATTTTTCTTGCCTCTAGAATGATGTATTTATTGCATGCCATTATCCTTTTATGTATCTTACATTGTATTCTGAGAGCAGATTTGAAAATGTAAAAGGCATCCTTGCCTTCAAAGTGCTTATAGTGTAATAAAATAGGTAAAAAGTTGAACTTTATTATATAAATTTGTTACGGGCATTCCATGGGTTGAATGGTAAACAAACAAAAGTTATATTTATTACAATATTTCCCCCTCTTTAAATTTATCATGTCAAGAAATAGATGATAGAAAATAAAGTTTTCTGTGGAAAAAAGGGAAGCAGTAGGTGAAACTGATTATCAGAAGGGAAAGTCAAATGGATTAAGGTGGGGAAAAGGGAAGGCAGTGCTCTCAGTCTTAAACTGCAGACTTGCACCCTGATTTCCTGCTAAGGCTGACTGTGACTTGAAACAGGTCCTTCTACTTCAGGCAAGACCTGTTTTAAGCTGCTCCTCCCTCTCTGAATTCCTTCTCATAATTTGAGTGATTGCTGAATACACAATACTTAGTACTTAGACAACAAAAGATTATATAAATCTGTGATTATATATGTGTCCATTTGTGAAACTCCTCCTGGGAACTGGTTAATAGCTGTTGATCAACACTAGGATTCTTCATAGCACTAGTTTTTTGTACTCTTCCTCTCATGTGTGTTTCAGAATGATATCCTCAGTAAAGAACTTTCTTTCATTATTGATGCGCACACTGACTCTTAAACTAACCACCAACATCTAAGTTATTTTCAGTTCAGTGTCTTACTCTTTATAAATGGTAACGAAAGTGATTTTGACTTGGCTTCTGTTATTCTAGGTGTGTCTAATCTCCAGATGGGTCTAGAACTGGGTAATTAACTTTTATTTTTGCATATGGACCCTAAAATATCCCTAGGGACAGACTGTGACTGGTATGGCAAGACTGTTTATCAAAATAGATATTTTCCTTTGTGAGAATAGTTTTGAACTTAATAAAAGCTTTGAGACACTAACAGATTGGGGCAGGCTTGGTGTTTATAGATAATAGCTGCCATGAATTGATCCTTTACTATAAGCCAGGCACTGTGCTAAGCCAGATCTCTTTAGATATTCGTGCTTCATTCTTACAGCAGCCCTTTGAGTATTGTCGTTTTCATTTTACAAAGTCAAGGAGAAGTTAAATAATTTGCCCTGAGTTATGTGACTAGGAAGTGGGAAAGCCAGGATTCAAACCCATGTTGCCCATTCTAAACATCAGAGACCATAGGATTTGAATTCATATTGGAATTTTTCTCTTTTTTATAAAGCTTCAGTCTTTCTTTGGTTCCTTATCTTAATCTGGAGAAGCACAAGTCTCACCTACTTTGGCCAGTGCTCTAAAATTTTTCCACCAAAGCCTACCCCTTAATGACAGAAGTTTGCCCAGAAGTCTGAGGGCACTTCAAAGAGTAGCCCATTTCAAGCATAAAATTGTCCTAAGTTTTATGTTTGATCTAATTGACTCAAAATCGCTTTCCGTTGTAACATTGACTCTCCAGAAAGATGTGTCATTTTTATGCCCACCCTTGAACCTCCACAATATACCTCAGTTTGAGAAACAAGTCTATAGGACTTGGCAGTGAAGCCATGATCAAATGTGGAGTTTAGAGAATTCACCGTGTTGGTATAGTGGGGGTCAGATGGGAAGGAGGTCGCTGACATAGTGCAGATGGGCAATGGTGAGGGGTTGAATTGAGGAGTAGGGGGTGGTGGGACAGGGATGGAGGTAATAGACTTGAGCATTAGGATAAAATAGATTTCATGACTGAATATTGAGGAGCTTAGTTCTTCTACTTCTCATACAGTTTAGTTTCTTCTTGGTTTCTGCCACTGGCCTTTCTTCTTGCTTCTTTCCCTTAACTATGGGAGTGTCTTCAGTCCTTGACCTACTTCTTCACACTTCCACCCCGTAGTTTTGGCTCTCCTTTCTGTCTGAGTGACTTCCACGCTGCCGGGGCCTTGAGTGGGCTCCGGTTCAGTGAATGCATCTGAGCCCTAATTTGCTGAGGCAAGTTTGCAGTTGCTCAGTGGTATTTCCTGGATATTTGAAAGTCTCCGAGTTGGCATGTTTGACTTCAACCACTCTTCACTCTAACCAGCTATGGCATTTTTAGGTGTTATATAAATTGGTAGGAAGAGAACATTTCCACACATCCACTGTAGATTAGATTCAGATGCCTGTTTAATTAGCCAAGGGTACAGAACTCACTGGAAGGTGGGCGGCACACTAGCTGGAACAGACGCCGAGTAATGTGGCTTTCCTTTCTCTGGCCACTTGGTTCCCAGTGAGGCATGCAGCTTCCTGTGATAATGTCAGGGATAACATCACAGTTCCAAGAGAGCTAAGAAGCACTACCTGTGTACTTCCTTTTAAAGGAATATTCATAAACAGCAGGTTCTCCTAATGTTTCAACTAAACGTAACTTCCTTAAGGCCAGAAGCCTCACTGTGAGAAGGAAGGGTTGATGTTCTTCTTTGCAATGAGTCTGCCTTCAGACTTCCAGTGTCCTGGAAGGTCTGTTTCCCCAGCTGTCTTCCTTGTTTAATCTATGTTTACTGCCCTGGTCACTGAAAACCTTTATCTTAATGGGTAAGAATGTGAATTGTAAAACTAAACAGTTTTTTCTTTAAAACCACTTTTTTGAGGTATGATCAACATACAAAAAGCTGAACGTATTTAATGGATACAACTTAATGAGTTTGGAGATAAGTAGACACCTGTGAAACTGTCACCACAATCTATGCCATAGACCTCTTCATCACCTCCAAAAGTTTCCTCCTGCCCTCTCTTTATTATTATTATTTATTTATTTAGTGATAAGAATACTTAACATAAGATCTACCCTCTTAGAAATTTTTAAGTTTGCAATACAGCATTGTTAGCTACAGGCAGTGTGCTGTGCATTAGCTCTCTAAGACTTATTCCTCTGGTATAACCAAAACTTGGTACCCTTTGTCAGATACCTCCCCAGACCCCCCTCCACTCAGCCCCTGGCCACCACCATTTTACTCTCTGCTTCTATGAGTTTGACTATTTTCGATTCATCACATAAATGGTAGTATCATATAAATGGTAGTATCACGTAGTATTTATCCTTCTTTGGCTTTATTTCACTTTGCACGTTGTCCTCCAAGTTCATCTGTTTTCACTAATGGCCGGTTTTCTTTCTTTTGTTAAGGCTGAGTAATATCCTAAACATTTTTGGATTCAAAATCCAGCTGTGTTCATTGCTGGTCTTAGGAACTAAGGCAAATTATTTAATCTCTGTAAGCCTCAGTTTTCTTACGTGAAACAGGCTAATAATAGGACCTGCTTCAAATGATGGCAAAGAGAATTAAATCAGATAACACTGTAAAGTACTTAGTTTAGTGTCTAGCACAAATCAAGGGTCAATAAATGGGAGCTGCTATTCGTTATTAATTAATAATATTGTTAAATACCCTAAAAAGCCGATTTTTTTGCCCTCTCTGATATCTGGGCAATGACCAGATGCTCTCATTTCTTCCTTTTCACAGAGTCTCCTGGAGTCATGCCTCTTTCTGTGTTACTGCTGCTACCACTTAGATCAGATTTCATTGCCTCTTGTCTCGATTGCAGTCATCAGCTCTTCGCAGGCATTCATGATTACACATTATTCTGTCTATTAGTGCAGAAGTGATCTTCCTTTTTAGAAGTGCCCATTGATTCTTTGGCCCTACCACACTGAGTCTAAATTACTCTGACTTTCAAAGCCCATCATATTTAGTGCCCATGTGGTTATTTTCCCTTCCTCTTTTTTAAATACACTCTACTGTAGTCAGACGTAGGAATGTGTTCCAAGACACTTTTTTTCCTCTTGTTGTCTGAATTGACATCCTGGATTGCTTCACAGACACGTGCCTATTTGTCTCTCATGGGACAGTTTTGACCCTGTTATGTAGAGGTTGCGTGTGATCTCCATCTGATCTGTGCTTTCCCTGGTTGGACAGGATTAGAGCCTTGGTGGTCGCACCCTCCCCTTGGCTGGCCCCTAGCCTGCCTTTAGAGGTCTAGAGTCTAAGAAATTTCATTGCTCTGTTGCTATTATTAATTTAGAGTCAAGAGTACTAGAAATCGCACCAGTCTCCTTTATGCCCTGTTAAAAGGGATTTCGTTCCCCGAGATGGAAACTACAGCGTCACTGTGTTACTTGTTTGTATCTCAGTGTTCCTAAAACTAACAAGTGTAGAGTAGGTACACAGTAATGTCTTTTTTTTTTTTTTAATATATTTTTGTCTTCTTAGCTTAAGGGGCCCTGGCAGTTGCTAAACTAAATCTCTTGTTGGTAAATTAAAAAAAAAGTGGAATACAGGGTGCTTGAGCGTATGTCCACCTTGATCTCTTTAATCCCCATTCTCCTGGGATTAGCCCGTGTCAGGCCTGCTCTTGTGGTTTGGGCGCAGTGGGGAAACACAGGCCTCCCTAAGCTTTCCGGCTGGTCTCACTTCACGTGTTCTCCTTACCATGGCTCACGACAATAATAATAATTCTAAGGGACCATTAGGCCACAGTTTAGACTTGAATTTTCTTGAGTTTGATGGTGGGGACATTTCAAGATTAAGAAATAGAGAGGAGGAAGAATTGATAGAGATGTCTTTGAGGGTTGGGATTTTGCTCTTACATCCCTGGTGCCCATCTGGTATAAATGATTATTGAGTGAATGAGTGGATTTCTTAAAGAGCATGCTGTGCGTTTCTATAATGAGCAAACCACTAACCCCAGACTGATTCAGAGGTTCACCTCTTGGAGGAAAAAGCTGTAGAATGCTGTAGAATGTCACTGCAGGTGGCTGGCTTTTGAGGAAGAAATTGGAAGAGGAATGGGGATAATGATTGGGGGTGGGAGGGGAGACATGGGGTTTATTCAGAATTGTCTTGAGTAGCTTCTTCCTTCTTGAATCTCCCTCCTAGCTTCAGTAGGAGACCCTGAGGCTAGTGCCCCTTCTTAGTTGCAGCCACTGAGACCTTGCCCAGAGTTCAGGCCTACTCTATAGATTAATTTTGAGAGATCAGGTCAGAGTTTAGATCTGCTAATTAGGCCATTCTATTTCAAGAAATATGTGAGGCGTCCAGAATAGAAGTTGGCTGCCTGATGAAGAGCTGAGCTTCACCCGTTCACCCTGGAGTTATTCAGCCAGGATATGTCAGGTATGTTCTGAGTGGTATTTTCATTAGGTGAGAGATTTGGATTCCTGGTTTTGTTTTTTTTTTTTAATAATTTGGGTAAAATTGCAGAAATATCGAATGGTAGAACATAATAAACACTGTATAACCTTCACTCCAAATTAACAGATGTTAACATTTTGGCGCATTTGTTTCAAATTTTTTAAATAAAAGAAATGAAACATTGTAGATAACATTGAAGTATATTTTGTTCTCCTTCCCAGTTCTACTTCCCTTTCTTCCCCACAAGCTATTACTAATATGAATTTGTGTGTATCCTTTCTTCTTTTTCTAAATGTGCTTTATATATGGATGTTTCTATATTTTTAAGGATATGTATTGTGTTAAATGGTCATTAACATAAATGATATACTGCACATTTTGTTCTACTTTAAAAAAAAATCATTTGTTTTGATAATATATAGATATAGAGACTAGATGACATTTTCTTTCTTTTTTTTTTTTTTTTTTGTGAGAAAGATCAGCCATGAGCTAACATCCGTGCTGATCCTCCTCTTTTTGCTGAGGAAGACTGGCTCTGAGCTAACATCTATTGCCAATCCTCCTCCTTTTTTTCCCTGAAAGCCCCAGTAGATAGTTGTATGTCATAGTTGCTGTATGTGGGATGCGGCCTCAGCATGGCCGGAGAAGCAGTGTGTTGGTGTGCGCCTGGGATCCGCGCCCGGGATCTGAACCCCGGGCCGCCAGTAGCAGAGTGCATGCATTTAACCGCTAAGCCACGGGGCGGGCCCTAGATGACATTTTCAATTCTGATTTTTTGTATCGTCTGCACATGTCTTATTTATGTACCTGGTTGCTAATGTAAATCCATCATTGGTTCTCTGACATTTAATAAAAATCCATATTTATATTCCTTAAATTGACTAGAATTTTAAAAATTAATAAGTTGAAAGCCTAATTTTTGGCTGAAATTTCCATATGCATTTTAGCAGACAGTTGCAATATTTTGTGTTCCAGAAAGATGCTGCAAAGATACTGCAATGGGTGTGGAATACTTTGCAAGGGACGTGAGTAGGTGGCAGGGAGTTTTGGGCTGGAACTTAAATATGCAGAAGAGCTGTCACTAGGGCCACTGTGGGAACTTATTGTGTGGTAAAGTATTATGTTATTAAAAGTTTTCTTTTTTTGGTAACAGTTGTTAGTTTTCTCTATTAAAACAATGTCCCCTTTGGTTTAAGAAACATACATAAATATAAAATTAGTATTTATGATATTCATCCAACCCTGTTCTTCTAACCAAACTTTGGTCTCATTGCTCTCACTGTCTGTCAGATGTTTTCACTTGGATGTCTCATCTTGACCTCATGCGGAGATCTAAAGTGGAAAAACCAGTCCACTTTTTAATTTACCCAATTCCTGTTTATGGCACCACTATCCTTTTCATATCCAAAATTAGGAATTGTGGAGTCATCTTTGAATTTCAACATCTGTTTAATTTTTCACTTTTAGACCTGCTTTTTTTCCTTAATGTTCTCAGCTGTGGTAGTCTCTTGTATTCTAATCTCATTGCTGTCATTCTAGTCTAAATATGCTTACCTCTGACCTAGTTTACTACAGCTGCTGCTCTGCAATATGCAGCCTTCAGTTTACCCTGTTCCCTGTTATCAGATTTAAAAAGATTACTTGCATTACAGTGTTTTCAAAGAGGACTTCTTCCCCGTGAACTTTTAAGGGCTCTGAAGTTGCTATATTCAAACCCCAGTTCTCCCGGTTACATGTGACCTTGATTAAGTTGTAAATGTTTCCAAGACTCAGTTTCCTCATGTGTAAACTGAGGCAGTAATAATAGTATTTAGGTTATAGGGCTGTAGTAGCCTTTAAGTCAGAGAATATACTTAAAGTACTGTAGCTGGCACAGTCAAAGGTTAGGGCTATTTATTCCTAATCATATCAAACCTTAATCCCTTTACCCAGATTTCATTGTTCTTCATATTGTGCTACTCTCTAAGTATTCAGCTTTAACCTTTTAAAAATATAAAGCTGTTGTGTAATCAGATCAGTCTCTTTGGTCTTTTATCCCTTCCCTTCAAATTAAACACATGCATGCGTGTAGACATGTGTTCCTGTAAACATGCGCATCCACAAGACTCTACTTCCATTGTTTTCATCTGTAGTGTCTTCTTTTTTATTTAAGTTCTATCCAACCTGTAATAATCCAACTCAAATAGTCAAGTCAAAATAATCCAACTCAAAAATAATCAAACTCAAAACAATCCAGCTCTTTTCTGTTTTTGTTTTTGGCAACACTAATTTACAGCAATATATTATTTTGTTTATATAATGCCATCTTGTTAGTTTAATACTTTGAACATGGAAGCTGTTTCCTTATCTCAGTTATAAGTCCCTTCTGGTCTGGGCCCCTATTCTGAACTACTTTTGTAGCCTAACTAATGCTAAGTATTTATTAATGTCTTAATAAAGCTTGCTACTTGTTGATGTTCATAGTTGGGGTAAAAATTACGTGGCAGTCTTTTTGGTCAGGAGTACTTAACAAATGGATGAGTATTGATATTTATTGTGGACTCACTGTGTGCTAGGTACTCCAAGACTATAGTGGTGTGTAGGACAGACAAGGTTTCTGCTCTTGTTTGAAGGGAAGACTGCCCTTAAACAAGTGCTTGGAGTGAAGTGTGCTAAGTAGGATGGGAGGTGCAGCGTCGTATATGGGGTAGAGAGAGCTGCCTAGTCAAAGGATTATCCTGAGGAAGTGGAGTTTAAACAGAACCTGAACATAGGCTGATGGGGTGGAGAGTGGTAGGGTATTTTGGGCAGAGGGAACAGTGTATGTGGAGAACTGGAGTTGAGAATGATAAGAATTCAAAGTAGTAAGACTGGAGTTCTGAGAGTGAAGGGGAATGTGGTCTCAGAGGAGCCTGGTGAGGTAGGGAGGAGGGGTTATATTGCCAAAGGTCTTTTTAACCACATTAAAGTTTTTAGTTTAGATTCTAAGAGCAAGTTTTCAGCTAGGAAGTTACCTTATAAGTTTTAAAAAAAATACATGTGTGTGTGCATTGCTCTTTAAAATTGCTGTGTAACTAATGAGTTGGAGGCAGACAGAAGCAAATCTGTGGTAAGATTGGTTGGGAAGTTGTTCAGATGTGAGAGAACCGTGGCATGAACTAGCATGTTGGTGGTAATGCAGATATTGGGAAGTGGACTGAATCAAGAAATATTAGGAAGACGACATGCCATGGTGATTGGTTGGATGTGAGAGGTAAGAGAGAGAGAAGACTCAACAGTGACCCTAAGATTTCTGACTTGGGCATCTGGGTGGATGGTCATGCCATTCACTGAGAGGAGGTGCTGGCGGAA
Source organism: Ceratotherium simum simum (assembly GCF_057802395.1). Classification (NCBI taxonomy): domain Eukaryota; kingdom Metazoa; phylum Chordata; class Mammalia; order Perissodactyla; family Rhinocerotidae; genus Ceratotherium; species Ceratotherium simum. Next base: position 7,557,266 of record NC_141931.1, read on the forward strand.
GAGCAGGTTTTGGGGAGGTAGCAGAAGGATATATTCATTTTTAAATATACTGAATTTGAGGTACCTGCACGTTAAGTGAAGACGGCTCTGGGTTATCTGATGGATCTGGGGCTGTGATAGAGAACTGGAGATGTCAGCTTACAGGTGATAATTGCAGTTGTATTTGTTATTCTTTAGTGGCAACATTTTCAGGTTCAACAATACTTTTTAAGTCTGGAACATAAAAATGTTAGCTGACTGATTTTGCAAAGATTTGTTGAAGACTTGTTATTTGAAAGGCACTGTGTTAGGCTCTGGGCAATGTAAAGAGGAATATTGTCTAGTTTCTTTCTTGGGCTCTTAATGTCTAAGGATAAACTAAATAAAAATTGAACTAAAACAGAATGAAATATGATTTAAAGAGGCAAATAATGAGGTCAGCTTGTGGTTGCTGATTATTTATGATGTAGAATTTGAAGGAATATGGAAAACTAGGAGGGGATGGTGATGAAGATAACTTATTTTCACAGGCAGTTAGGTTTCTTGACCTTGAGGTAGGAAGTAGAGAGGAGGTTGTCCAGGCAGTCTCCTACATGGTCTGTGATGCAAGCAGTGTTAGCTTCAGTCTATGTGGTATAGGCAGTAAGTAAACATTGGATGGACGCCTGTGATTGTTCTGTAAATCTGTTTTGTTGTTGGTGTTGGTTTTGGGTGCCAAAGAGTCTTCTAGTTTATTAGAAAGCTATTAGAAAATTGGCAAATTTTATGAAACTGTCTTATCTTTATTTATTTATTGAAGTGTAGTTGACATACAATATTGTATTAGTTTCAGGTGTACAATGTAGTGATTTGACATTTATTTACATCACAAAACGATCACTCTAAGACTAGTTACTGTCTGTCCTCATAAGAAGTTATTACAATATTGTTGACTGTATTCCCTATCAGTACATTACATCCCATGACTTATTTATTTTATGACTGGAAGTTGGTACCTCTTATCCCCTTCACCTGTTTCACCCTTCCCCCCCACCTTTCTCCCCTCTGGCAACCACCAGTTTGTTCTCTGTACCAGTCTGTTTCTATTTTGTTTTGTTTGTTCATTTGTTTTTTTAGGTTGCACGTATAAGTGAAATCATACGGTATTCTTCTTTCTCTGTCTGGCTTATTTCACTTAGCATCGTACCCTCTAGGTCCATCCATGTTGTCATGAATGGGAGGATTTCACTCTTTTTTATGGCGGAGTAATATTCCATTATGTATATATGCATACACACACACCACATCTTCTTTATCCATTCATCTACTGATGGACACTTAGGTTGCTTTCATATCTTGGCTATTGTAAATAATGCTGTGATAAACATAGGGGTGCATATATCTTTTCGAATTAGTTTTCGTTTTCTTTGAGTAAATATCCAGAAGTGATCACATGGTAGTTCTATTTTTAATTTTTGAGGAACCTCCGTACTGTTTTCCATGGTGGTTGCACTAGTTTACATTCCCACCAACAGTGCACAAAGATTCCCTTTACTCCACATCCTCAGCAACACTTGTTATTTGTTGTCTTTTTGATGATAGCCATTCTAACAGGTGTGGGGTGATATCTTGTGAGGTGTTTTTTTTTTTTTTTTTTTTCTGGTGAGGAAGATTAGCCCTGAGCTAACATCTGTTGCCAATCCTTCTCTTTTTGCTGAGGAAGATTGGCCCTCGGCTAACATCTGTGCCTATCTTCCTGCATCTTATATGTGGGACGCCTGCCACAGCATGGCCTGATAAGCGGTGCACAGGTCTGCACCTGGGATCCGAACCTGCAAACCCCGGGCTGCTGAAGTGGAACATGTAAACTTAACCACTACGCCACTGGGCTGGCCCCTATCTTGTGGTTTTTGATTTGCGTTTCCCTGATGATTAGTGATGTTAAACACTTTTTCACGTGCCTGTTGACCATTTGTATGTCTTCTTTGGAAAAATGTCTATTCAGGTCCTCTGCCCATTTTTTAATTGGATTATTTGTTTTTTTGCTGTTGAGTTGTATTGAGTTGTATGAGTTCTTATATTTTTTGGATATTAACCCCTTATTGGATAATTCATTCGCAAATATATTCTCCCATTCTCTGGGTTCACTTTTTGTTTTGTTGATGGTTTCCTTCACTGTGCAGAAGTTTTTTGTTTGATGTAGCCCCATTTGTTTATTTTTGCCTTTGTTGCCCTTTCCTTAGGAGACATATCCAAAAAAATACTGCTGAGACTGACATCAAAGAGTTTACTATCTATGTTTTCTTCTAGGAGTTTTATGGTTTAAGATCTTATATTTAAGTCTTTAATCTATTTTGAGTTTATTTTTGTATATGGTGTAAGAAAGTGGTCCCGTGTCATTCTTTTGCATGTATCTGTCCGGTTTTCCCAACACCATTTATTGAAGAGGTTGTCTTTTCCCCATTGTATATTCTTGCCTCCGTTGTTGTAGATTAATTGACCATAGAGGCATGGGTTTATTTCTGGGCTCTCTCTTCTGTTCCATTAATCTATTTGCCTGTTTTTCTGCCAGTACCATGCATTTTAATTACTATAGCTTTGTAGTATAGTTTTAGTTCAGGGAGTGTGATACCTCCAGCTTTGTTGTTCTTTCTCAAGATCACTCTGCTATTTGGGGTCTTTTGTGGTTCCATATAAATTTTAGGATTATTTGTTCTAGTTCTGTGAAAAATGCCATTGGTACCTTAATAGGAATTGCATTGAATCTGTAGATTGCTTTGGGTAGTATGGACGTTTTAACAATATTAATTCTTCCAATCCATGAGCAGTTTATCTTTCCATTTGTGTCATCTTCAGTTTCTTCCATCAGTGTCTTTAAATAGTTGTCAGTGTATAAGTCTTTCACCTCCTTTATTAAATATATTTCTAGGTATTTTATTCTTTTTGATATAATTGTAAATGGGACTGTTTTCTTAATTTCTCTTTCTGATAGCTTGTTGTTAGTGTACAGAAATGCAACTGATTTCTGTATATTAATTTTATATCCTGCAACTTTACTGAATTCATTTATTAGTTTTCATAGTTTTTTGATGGTGTCTTTAGGGTTTTCAATATATAGTATCATGTCATCTGCAAATAATGACAGTTTTACTTCTTCCTTTCCTATTTGGATGCCTTTTATTTCTTTTTTTTTTGTCTGATTGCTGTAGCTAGAACTTCCAACACTATGTTGAATGAGTGGTGAGAGTGGGCATCCTTGTCTGGTTCCTGATCTTAGAGGGATAGCTTTCAGCTTTTCACCGTTGAATATGATATTAGCTGTGGGTTTGTCTTATATGGCCTTAATTATGTTGAGGTATGTTCCCTCTATACCCATTTTATTGAGGGTTTTTATCATAAATGGATGTTGAATTTTGTCAAATGCTTTTTCTGCATCTATTGAGATGATCATATGATTTTTATCCTTTGTTTTGTTAATATGGTGTATCATGTTGATTGCTTTACTGGTATTGAACCATCCTTGCATCCCTGGAATAAATCCTACTTGATGTATGATCCTTTTGATGTGTTGTTAAATTTGGTTTGCTAATATTTTGTTGAGGATTTTTGCATTTATTTCATCAGGGAAATTGGCCTATAATTTTCTTTTTTTGTGATGTCTTTGTCTGGTTTTGGTATCAGGGTAATGCTTGCCTTGTAGAATGAATTTGGGAGCCATCCTTCCTCTTCAAATTTTTGGAATAGTTTGAGAAGGATAGGTATTAACTCTTCTTTAAATGTTTGGTAGAATTCACCTGTGACACCATCTGGTTTTAGACTTCTGTTTATTGGGAGTTTTTTGATTACTGACTTAATTTCATTACTAGTAATTGGCTATTCAGATTTTCTTTTTCTTCCTGATTCAGTCTTGGAAAATTGTATGATTCTAGGAATTTATTCATTTCTTCTAGGTTGTCCAGTTTGTTGGTGTATGATTATTCATAATCATCTCTTAGCCTTTGTTTTTCTGTCGTGTTTGTTGTAACTTTTTTTTTTTGTGTGAGGAAGATCAGCCCTGAGCTAACATCCATGCTAATCCTCCTCTTTTTGCTGAGGAAGACCAGCCCTGAGCTAATATCTATTGCCAATCCTCCTCCTCTTTTTTTCTTTTCCCTTTTTCTCCCCAAAGCCCCAGTAGATAGTTGTATGTCATAGTTGCACATCCTTCTAGTTGCTGTATGTGGGACGCCGCCTCAGCATGGCCGGGCAAGTGGTGCGTTGGTGCATTCCTGGGATCCGAACCCGGGCCGCCAGCAGCGGAGCACGCGCACTTAACCACTAAGCCACAGGGCCGGCCCCTGTGACTTCTTTTTCATTTCTGATTTTATTGGAACCCTCTCTCTTTTTGTTCTTGATAAGTGGCTAATGATTTATCAATTTTGTTCATCAAAGACCCATCTCTTACTTTCATTGATATTTTCTACTGTTTTTTTGTCTCTGTTTCATTTATTTTCCCTATCTTTATCATTTCCTTCCTTCTACCAACTTTAGGCTTTGTTCTTCTTTTCTAGTTTCTTTAGGTATGCAGTTAAATTGTTTATTTGGGGTTTTTTGTTTGTTGAGGTAGGCCTGTATTGCTGTGAAGTTCCCTCTTAGAACTGCTTTTGCTGTGTCCTGTGGATTTTGGACCATTGTGTTTCACTTTTCATTTGTCTCAAGGTATTTTTTGATTTCCTCTTTTTTTTTTTTTTTTTGATGATGAAGATTAGCCCTGAGCTAACATCTGTTGCCAATCCTCCTCTTTTTGCTGAGGAATATTGGTCCTGGGCTAACATCTGTGCCCATCTTCCTCTACTTTATATGTGGGACGCCTGCCACAGCATGGCTTGATAAGCAGTGCGTAGGTACACATCTGGGATCTGAACCTGCAAACCCTGGGCTGCTGAAGCAGAGCCTGCGAACTTAACCACTATGCCACTGGGCTAGCCCCTTTGATTTCCTCTTTGATTTCTTCATTGACCCATTGGTTGTTTAGTAGCATGTTGTTTAGCTTCTGTGTGTTTGTGTTTTTTCCAGTATTCTTTTTGTAATTCATTTCTAGTTTCATACTGTGATGGTTAGAAAAGATGCTTGATATGATTTGTCTTTTTAAATTTATTGAGACTTGTTTTGTGGCCTAACATGCTATCCACCCTGGAGGATGTTCCATGTGCATTTAAAAAGAATGTGTATTCTGCTATTTTTAGATGGAGTGTTCTATATATGTCTGTCAAGTCCTTCTGGTCTCGTGTCATTTAAGGCCAATGTTTCCTTATTGATTTTCTGTCTGGATGATCTGTCCATTGATGCAAGAGTGGCTTTCAAGTCCCCAAGAAACTGTATTATTCTTATTTTTTCCCATAGTGTTAATGTTTTGTGAAATACTTTTGATTGTTGAAGAACATGGTGCAGAGTTTAGGGAGCCTTAGTGACTATAAATGTAGTACTTTCTAATCAACATTTTGATATATGTATCTTTGACTATTTGTACAGTGATGGGAATAAAAATCTGAGGTCTAACAAATGCAGAGCTTTAAATTGTTAATGCAAAGAATAATCATGTTCTGATGGAGATGAACTTCTTTCATTATGTTTGCATTTTGTGATAGCCCTCTTGGAGCCATTTGTCTTAAAATAGAAGACTTTAAAATGTTTGCTTTCATGGTCTCTAAATGCTTAGCCCTTAAGCATTAAGGTAGATGTGGTTGAGTGAACTGGAATGTGAGAGTGGGTAGAATTTTCATATTTCATTGAGCTTACTCTTTCATATGAGAGGCTATGCTGAGTAATTGCTTACGTGTATTTCCACTTACCTTGGAACTGTACCAATGAAGAAGTCACCTAAGAAGTCTTGACAAAATACATTGATCTGAATGCTTTAATCTTCCTTAGGCTGTGATCTTTTCCTAGACAGAATTCGTTTGTAATTGTAACAGATGATACGGAAAAGACTTCCTGGTTAATTTAGAGCACATCAACTTACCAGTCTCTTAGACTACTCCACATTTCTTTTGAACTGTTAATACCAAGTAATTTTGTTTGTAGTATAAAATAAACTTTTGGGTTATTTCACTTGGTCTATAATAAAATCATTATTTTTCACAGGAAATAATAATAGATGAGTAAGATTTAATAAGTAGTATATTAAATTAAAAACATGAAACCACCCCACCATTTCCAGGCTTCAGCGTTCATATATCCTTTCCCTTCCCATTCTCTTTCTTTTTTTTTTTTTTTTTTTTAAATTTTTTGTTTATTGCAGTAACATTGGTTTATAACATTGTAAAAATTTCAGGTGTACATCATTGTACTTCTATTTCTGCATAGATTACATCATGTTCACCACCAAAATACTAATTACAACCCATCACCACACACATGTACCCAATTATCCCTTTCACCCTCCCCTCTCCCCCCTTCCCCTCTGGTAACCACCAATCCAATCTCTGTCCCTATGTGTTTGTTTATTGTTGTTATTATCTACTACTTAATGAAGGAAATCATATGGTATTTGACCTTCTCCCTCTGACTTATTTCACTTTGCATCATGCCCTCAATGTCCATCCATGTTGTCACAAATGGCTGGATTTCATCGTTTCTTATGGCTGAGTAGTATTCCATTGTATATATATACCACAGCTTTTTATCCATTCGTCCCTTGGTGGGCACTTAGGTTGCTATCAAGTCTTGGCTATCGTGAATAAGCCTGCAATGAACCCAGGGGTGCATGTACCTTTGCAAATTGGTGTTTTCAAGTTCTTTGGATAAATACCCAACAGTGGAATAGCTGGATCATATGGTAGTTCTATCGTTGATTTTTGAGGAATCTCCATACTGTTTTCCATAGTGGCTGCACCAGTTTGCACTCCCACCAGCAGTGTATGAGAGTTCCCTTCTCTCCACAACCTCTCCAACACATGTTGTTTCCTGTCTTGTTAATTATAGCCATTCTGACGGGCGTGAGGTGATATCTCATTGTAGTTTTGATTTGCATTTCCCTGATAGTTAGTGATTTTGAACATCTTTTCATGTGTCTGTTGGCCATCTGTATATCTTCTTTGGAGAAATGTCTGTTCAGGTCTTTTGCCTATTTTTAATTGGGTTGGTAGTTTTTTTGTTGTTGAGATGCATGAGTTCTTTATATATTTTGGAGATTAAGCCCTTATCAGATGTATGGTTTGCAAATATCTTCTCCCAATTGTTAGGTTGTCTTTTCGTTTTGTTGATGGTTTCCTTTGCTGTGCAGAAGCTTTTAGTTTGATGTAGTCCCATTTGTTTATTTTTTCTATTGTTTCTCTTGCCCGGTCAGATGTGGTGTTTGAAAAGATGTTGCTAAGACTGATGTCGAAGAGCGTACTGCCTATGTTTTCTTCTAGAACTTTCACAGTTTCAGGTCTTACATTCAAGTCTTTAATCCATTTGGAGTTAATTTTTGTGTATGGTGTAAGGTAAGAGTCTACTTTCATTTTTTTGCATATGGCTATCCAGTTTTCCCAACACCATTTGTTGAAGAGACTTTCTTTTCCCCATTGTATGTTCTTGGCTCCTTTGTCAAAGATTAGCTGTCCATAGATGTGTGGGTTTATTTCTGGGCTTTCGATTCTATTCCATTGATCTGTGTGTCTGTTTTTGTGCCAGTACCATGCTGTTTTGGTTACTATAGCTTTGTAGTATATTTTGAAATCAGGGAGTGTGATACCTCCAGCTTTGTTCTTTTTCTCAGGATTCCTTTAGCTATTCGGGTCTTTTGTTGTTCCATATAAATTTTAGGATTCTTTGTTCTATTTCTGTGAAAAATGTTGTTGGAACTTTGATAGGGATTGCATTGAATCTATAGATGGCTTTAGGAAGTATGGACATCTTAACTATGTTAATTCTTCCAATCCAAGAGCACGGAATATCTTTCCATTTCTTTGTGTCTTCTTCAATTTCTTTCAGAAATGTTTTATAGTTTTCGGTGTACAGATCTTTCACCTCTTTGGTTAAGTTTATTCCTAGGTATTTTATTCTTTTTGTTGCAATTGTAAATGGGATGGTATTCTTAATTTCCCTTTCTGCTACTTCGTTGTTAGTGTACAGAAATGCAACTGATTTTTGTATGTTGATTTTGTATCCTGCAACTTTCCCATATTCGTTTATTACTTCTAAAAGTTTTCTGGTGGATTCTTTAGGGTTTTCTATATATAAAATCATGTCATCTGCAAATAGTGACAGTTTCACTTCTTCCTTTCCAATTTGGATCCCTTTTATTTCTTTCTCTTGCCTGATTGCTCTGGCTAGGACTTCCAATACTATGTTAAATAGGAGTGGTGACAGTGGGCATCCTTGTCTGGTTCCTGTTCTTAGAGGGATAGCTTTCAGTTTTTCACCATTGAGGATGATATTAGCTGTGGGTTTCTCATATATGGTCTTTATTATGTTGAGGTACTTTCCTTCTATCCCCATTTTATTCAGAGTTTTTATCATAAATGGATGCTGGATCTTGTCAAGTGCTTTCTCTGCATCTATTGAGATGATCATGTGATTTTTGTTCTTCATTTTATTAATGTGGTGTATTACGTTGATTGATTTGCGAATGTTAAACCATCCCTGCATACCTGGAATAAATCCCACTTGATCATGGTGTATAATCTTTTTAACGTATTGTTGTATGCGATTTGCTAGTATTTTGTTGAGGATTTTCGCATCGATGTTCATCAGTGATATTGGCCTGTAATTTTGTTTTTTGTGTTGTCCTTGTCTGGTTTTGGGATCAGGGTAATGTCAGCTTCGTAAAATGAGTTAGGAGCTTCCCCCTCCTCAATTTTTGGAAGAGTTTGAGAAGGATAGGTATTAAGTCTTCTTTGAATGTTTGGTAGAATTCACCAGGGAAGCCGTCTGGTCCTGGACTTTTATTTTTGGGGAGGTTTTTGATTACTGTTTCGATCTCCTTACTGGTGATTGGTCTATTCAAATTCTCTACTTCTTCTTGATCCAGTTTTGGAAGGTTGTATGATTCTAAGAATTTATCCATTTCTTCCAGATTGTCGAATTGGTTGGCATATAGTTTTTCATAGTATTCTCTTATAATCTTTTGTATTTCTGAGGTGTCTGTTGTAACCACTCCTCTTTCATTTCTGATTTTACTTATTTGTGCCTTCTCTCTTTTTTCTTGGTGAGTCTAGCTAAAGGTTTGTCTATTTTGTTGATCTTTTCAAAGAACCAGCTCTTGGTTTTATTAATTTTTTCTATTGTTTTTGGTCTCTATTTCATTTATTTCTGCTCTGATTTTTATTATTTCCCTTCTTCTACTGATTTTGGGCTTTGTTTGTTCTTCTTTTTCCAGTTCCTTTAGGTGCATTGTTAGATTGTTTATTTGAGATTTTTCTTGTTTGTTGAGATAGGCCTGTATTGCTATAAACTTCCCTCTTAGAACCGCTTTTGCTGTATCCCATAAATTCTGGCATGTCGTATTTTCATTTTCATTTGTCTCCAGGTATTTTTTGATTTCTTCTTTGATTTCTTCATTAACCCAGTCGTTGTTCAGTAGCATTTTGTTTAATCTCCATGTATTTGTGGCTTTTCTGATTTTCTTCCTATAGTTGATTTCTAGTTTCATACCTTTGTGGTCAGAAAAGATGCTTGGTATTATTTCAATCTTCTTAAATTTATGGAGACTTGTTTTGTGGCCTAATATGTGATCAATCCTGGAGAACGTTCCATGTGCATTGAAAAGAACGTGTATTCTTCGGTTTTTGGATGGAATGCTCTGTATATATCTACTAGGTCCATCTGTTCTAGTGTGTCATTTAAGGCCAATGTTTCCTTATTGATCTTCTGTTTGGATGATCTATCCGTTGGTGTAAGTGGAGGGTTAAAGTCCCTACTATTATTGTGTTACTGTCTATTTCTGTTTTTATGTCTGTTAATAATTGCTTTATATATTTAGGTGCACCTACATTGGGTGCGTAGATATTTACAAGTGTTATATCCTCTTGTTGGATTGTTCCCTTGATCATTATGTAATGCCCTTCTTTGTCTCGTTTTACAGTTTTTGTTTTAAAGTCTATTTTGTCTGATATGAGTACTGCTACCCCAGCTTTCTTTTCATTGCCATTTGCGTGGAGTATCTTTTTCCATCCCTTCACTTTCAGTTTGTGAGTGTCTTTAGGTCTGAAGTGTGTCTCTTGTATGCAGCATATATATGGGTCTTGTTTTTTTATCCAGTCAGCCACCCTATGCCTTTTAATTGGAGCATTTAGTCCATTGACGTTTAAAGTAGCTATTGATAAGTATGTACTTACTGCCATTTTCTAACTTTTTTTTTCCTCAGTGTTTTAGTAGTCCTTCTCTGTTCCTTACTCCTTCTATACAGAATTGATGGTCACTTTAGTCTGACCTCTGTCTGAAAGCTGTACTCTTTAACTACCCTCCTCCCTCCTTTTATGTTTTTGATATCATATCCAACCTCTTTTTGTGCATTTGTATCCATTACGTTCTAATCGTGGAAATAGATAATTTTTCCTATTTGTGGTCTTCTCTTTCCCTTAAATCAGTCCCTTTAACATTTCTTGTAACACTGGTTTCTTGGTGACAAACTCCTTTAATTTTTGCTTATCTGGGAAAATTTTGATCTCTCCTTCCATTTTGAACGATAACCTTGTTGGGTAGAGTATTCTTGGCTGTAAGTTTTTTCCTTTTAGCACTTTAAATATATCATGCCATTCTCTTCTAGCCTGTAAGGTTTCTGCTGAGAAGTCAGCTGATAGCCTTATGGGGTTTCCTTTGTATGTAACTTGACATTCTCTTGCGGCTTTTAGGATTCTCTCTTTATCTTTAATTCTGGACATTTTGATTATGATGTGTCTTGGTGTGGGCCTCCTTGGGTTTATCTTGTTTGGGGCTCTCTGTGCCTCCTGTACCTGGATGTCTGTTTCCTTCCTTAGGTTAGGGAAGTTTTCATCTATTATTTCTTGAAATAGATTCTCTGCCCCCTTGTCTCGCTCTTCTCCTTCTGGGACACCTATAACACGGATGTTAGTGCGCTTGATGTTGTCCCAGAGGTCCCTTAGACTGTCCTCACTCTTTTTAATTCTTTTCTCTTTTACCTGTTCACCTTGGGTAATTTCTTCTAGTCTTTCTTCCAGCTCACAGATCCGTTCTTCTGTATCCTCTACTCTGCTTTTGAGTCCCTCTAATGAGTTTTTCATTTCCAGTATTGTATTCTTCATTTCTGATTGGTTCTTTTTTATATCTTCCATTTCTTTGTTGACATTCTCACTGAGTCCATCTATTCTTCTCCCCAGATCAGTGAGCATCCTTAACACTCTTAGTTTGAACTCTCTGTCGGCTAGGTTGCTCATTTCTGTTTCACTAAGTTCCTTTTCTGGGGTTTTGTCCTGTTCCCTTACTTGGAATGTATTCTTTTGCCTCTTCATTTTGCCTCTTTCCCTGTGCTTGTGTCTCACGTATTAGGTAGGTCAGCCACGTCTCCTGCTCTTGGATAGGTGACCTTATGTAAGTGATGGCTTAGGAGGCTTCCAGTGTGCTTCCCTCAGTTCTCAATGTTCCAGGGTGACCCCTATGTGGGCTACGTGTATCCTTCTGCTGTGGCCTGTTTGCTCTCCCTGTAGGCGCCCAGGAGGCTGAGTTATGCTCCTGGCCAGCTGTTGTAATGCTCAGCTGCTTGTAGTTGTTGTGGGCCCTTCAGTCTCTTTATCAGCTGTGGGGAGCCCCAGCACAGTTGACTGCAAGTTCTAATACCACATTTGTGTTGCAGTATTTCTTTTAAGTGAGTAGGCCCCCACCGTGGCAGGTTGTTAGGCTCAGGGCCTTACAATTGCTGTAAGCCTCTAGCCTATTAGGTCTCTTGTCAGCTCTCTGAGGATTGCAGCTGGGTGGGGCTGCCCTCAGGCACAGGAGCACCCAATTGTTTCAGGTTTTGGAAGGTGGAGCAAACCTCCTATGTGGGTCTTTGAGAAGTACAAGTCTTCTGTGGCTGAGAAGCCCTGCCGCCCACAGGTCCACACACACAGTCAACACAGTCCTGCCCCGTGTGAGCGCCCCGACCTCCCCAAGTGGACCCAGTCTCTCCAAGGCGGGAGCCCCACACACTCTGCCACCGCCCCACACTCTCCACTCGCTCCTTGTGCACACCCTGCCCCGCTCAAGTCAGCTCAGTTGCCAGGCTGCAGAGAATCCAGTCACCAATCTATGCAGGCCCACACGTTGCCTGAGGGCTTGTTGTTGGGTGGGGCTAGTCTCTAGGGTGGGCTGCCTGCCCTGGCTGAGCTGGATTAAATCGGTGCTCTAGCTGGTGGAGCAGACCCTGGGCTAGCAGGTCTCAGGGAGAACTCCAATGGCGTCTGTGTCAGCACGCTCACACCAGGCCACAACAATGGCCACCGCCAATGTCCCAGTCCCTGGAGAGGTCTCACCCCTCACCGAGATGCACTCAGGGCCTATTAGGTGAGTCTCTTGTCACCGAAGCACTGTGCACCTTTCTTTCTGGTGATTTTAGGATGCTTTCTGGAACGGGTGAGTTTGTGCATGGGCCCTTTAAGAGCCAGTTTTAGTTTCTTTGTGAACCGGGTTTTCTGGGGGTGCTACTCAATGCTTTAGTAGCAGGCAAAGTCAGATATTATGCTGCTGGTCTCAATTGTGCTGGGTCCACAAAATGCCCACAGCGGGGGCGCTCCCCGGCTCAGGGCCCCGCGCCTCCAGGGAGGCTGCGTACCTGTGAGCTGCTCCCGGCGGCCGTGAAGCTGGCGGCTTGTGAAGGTGGCGTTTTTCCTCTCCAGAAGGGAGTCTCTGCCTCTTCTACCCCAGTTAGGATTGTCCGTTGTTGCAGGAGTTCCTCTTATCCAGTTTTCAGTACTGTCTCAGGGGTAATTTTTCCACGAGTAGTTGTAAATTGGCTGTGTCCACGGGAGGAGGTGAGTTCAGAGTGTGCCTACGCCGCCATCTTGACTCCGCCCCCCTCTCTTTCTTTTTAAAAAAGATCTCTTTATATGTTCTTAAAAGTAGGAGTGTATATAAAATTAAAATACAAGCAAATCTTTATGAAAATTCAGTTAATGAAAAGGTGAAATCTAGATGAGTCATTTAGCTATATCAGATGATTTTTCATCAGCATAAAATAAATATATTTATTATATTATTATTATAATATAATATATTATTATTATAATAATATAATATATTATTATATAAATAATATACACACATTAATAATGTAAATATATATACACACACGTAGTTAATAGATGTATAAATATAAATAAAACTTTTAAAAGTAAAATACATATAGAAGAGTGCCCATATAAGTGTATGGCTTGATGAGTTTTCGCAAATTGGGCACACCTATGTAAATAGCACATTTGGGTGTATATTTTACAAATAATTTTTATTGGTTTGTGTAACAGGAGGAAGCATTGATCTAAGTCATGAATCTTGAGGTGCATTTTAGTTTGGCTGAAGATGGCTGGTTATTCTACCTCAGGTATTTTTCCGACTTAGATGCTCAAGGTCAAGCTGTGTGGGCTAGAATGTTGGGGTCTTGATCATCCGTTAGTTTGCCTAATTTACAGAGAAGAAATTTTGATATTTTACATATACTGAAGCCAGATTAGCAAGAGAACAGTGTTCTTACATCACATTTTGTTGACATACCGGTAGATTTTTCTGAATTGTTAACTGGTGTGATGTTAGTGGGTGTTGTCACGGCCAACACTCAGGAAACCCCCTAGAGGTGTTACAGGTTCTCTGGCCCCATCACCTAATATTTCAACTTCTCAAATAAAGCAAATGGGTTTCAGAGTCTGTGATTGTTGTCTGTCCTTAAGTGAGATTCTGCAGGTTTCTCTGCTGCTTTCAGAAAGATACAACGCACATCTGTAAAGAGGGAAAGGCACATTACAAATCTTTCTTAAATCCTTTTTGCTTAGAAACCATACTTGTGAGCTCTTGTGTATCTTTCTGAATTATGCACATGAATTTTTAAAAAAATTTTTTAAGACTTAATTTTTTTTAGAACAGTTTTAGGTTCACAACAAAATTGAAGGGGAAGGTGGGGCCGGCCCAGTGGTGCAAGCAGTTGAGTGCTCGCGTTCCGTTGCGGCAGCCCGGGGTTCGCAGGTTCGGATCACAGGCGCGCACCAACGCAATGCTTGTCAAGCCGTGCTGTAGCGGTGTCCCATATAAAGTAGAGGAAGATGGCCACGGATGTTAGCTCTGGGCCAATCTTCCTCAGGAAAAAGCAAAAAAAAGAGAATTGGCATCGGATGTTAGCTCAGGGCTGATCTTCCTCACACACACACAAAAAAAATTGAGGGGAAGGTACAGAGATTTCCCATATAGCCCCTGCCCCCACGTATGCATAGCCTCCCCCGTTATCAACATCACTCACCAGAGTGGTACGTTTGTTATAATTGATGAACCAACATTGACACATCATAATCACCCAAAGTTTACATTACGGTTCACTGTTGTGTTGTACATTCTGTGTGTTGGGGCAAATGTATAATGACATGTATCCATCATTATGGTATCATACAGAGATATTTTCACTGCCCTAAAAGTCCTCTTTGCTTCTCCTGTTCATCCCTACCTCCCATCCCCTGGCAACCACTGATCTTTTTACTGTCTCCATAGTTTTGGCTTTTCCAGAATGTCATACAGTTGGAATCATATAGTATATGGCCTTTTTGGATTGGCTTCTTTGGCTTAGTAATTTAAGTTTCCTCCATGTCTTTTCGTGGCTTGATAGCTCATTTCCTTTTAGAGCTGAATCATATTCCGTTGTCTGGATGTACCACAGTTCATTAATCCATTTACCTACTTCTTTTTTTTTTTTTTTTAATTTTATTTTATTTATTTTTTCCCCCAAAGCCCCAGCAGATAGTTGTATGTCATAGCTGCAGATCCTTCTAGTTGCTGTATGTGGGACGTGGCCTCAGCATGGCCGGAGAAGCAGTGCATTGGTGCGCGGCTGGGATCCGAACCTGGGCCGCCAGTAGCAGAGCGCGCGCACTTAACTGCTAAGCCACGGGGCCGGCCCCTCCATTCACCTACTGAAGGACATCTTGGTTGCTTCCAGATTTTAGCAATTATGAATAAGGCTGCTATAAACATCCATGTGAAGGTTTTTGTGTGGATGTAAGTTTTCAGTTCCTTTGGGTAAATACCAGGGAGCGTGATTGCTGGATTGTATGATAAGAGTATGTTTAGTTTTGTAAGAAACCACCAAACTATCTTCCAAAGTGGCTCTACCATTTTGTATTCCCACCAGCAATGAATGAGAGTTTCTATTTCTTCACATCCTCACCAGCGTTTGGTATTGTTAGTGTTCTGGATTTTGGCCATTCTAATGAGTGTGTAGTTTATCTTGTTATTTAATTTGCGTTTTCCTGATGACATATGAAATGGAGCATCTTTTCATATGCTTATTTGCCATCTGTATCTCTTCTTTGCTGAAGTGTCTCTTAACATCTTTGACCCATTTTTTAATTGGGTTGTTTTCTTACTGTCGAGTTTTGACAGTATTTTGTATATTTTGTTTAACAGTCCTTTGTCAGATGTGTCTTTTGCAAATGTTTTCTCCCGGTCTGTGACTTGTCTTCTCGTTTTGTTGATGTTGTCTTTTGCAGAGCGGAAGTTTCCAATTTTAATGAAGTCCAGCTTATCAGTTCTTTCTTTCATGGATCGTGTCTTTGTTATTGGATCTCAAAAGTCATTGCCATACCCAGGATCATCTAGATTTTCTCCTAGGTTATCTTCTAGGAGTTTTATAGTTTTGCATTTTACATTTAGGTCTGTGATCCATTTTGTGAAATATTTTGATTACTATAAATCTTTAAAACATGAAAAGCCACCATTTGCAGTTCCTGACAGGGTAAAACAGTTTGCCTTTAATTACTATGAGTCTGATCCCACCAGCTGTTTAGCTTACTGTTGTACTAAAACACCCAAAAAACAGATGGTTGAGGGCAGTCCCACAAAGAGGGCCTTGGCATCATTTAATGTCCCTCGAGGAAGAATAACATGCACTTATTTCAGAAGACTATGGTCTTCATAACAGCCCTCTCCTCAAAAGCAGCAGCCTAAGCAGGACAGCTGGTGGCATCTGACAAATTCCAATCCAACAGGTTCCTCAAAGATATTTTTAACTTGTGGTCGTTTGATATTTTTATACGTCTTTTGCAATAAATACTTTCATTTCCTACTGAACATTTAAGAAAGAGGATAGAGGATATTCACATTAAGCAGGGCCCTATTATCAGAGTCGTGAAGTGGGCACATGCCCCTCCTCCAACCCTAGAAGGAAGATGTACGTTGCTGCCTTTATTGTTTCTTTCTTTCTTTCCTTTTTTAGTTAAAAGAATGGTTTTAGACATCATTTAACCTCTGAACTGCTGGGTACCTGTGTGTTGTGATTACAGCCACACAGATGAATTTGACATTAGAGAACCACTGACTTTTTGCTAAATGAAAGTACACTCAGTAATTCCCATAGCTGAGGTTTCCCATACTTCATCCTTACATGCAGTAAAGTCTTCACATCCCTCAAGAACTAGCTTAAATACCTCTTTCTACTTGAAGATTGTCACTCTCTTAACTGGCCCTCTCAGAGTGTAGTGGCATCTCCCAAGAGTCATTGAATGGAGAAGCAGTCACAGATCTTGGAGATCATTGGAGTCTTCTGTTTAGCTTTGCAGACGGGAAAACCTGAGGCCAAGAGGAATGTGGGGCTGGCTGCAGTCATATCTCTGTTGCCAAGAGAACGAATGGAACCAGAACTAGAGCCCACACTCCCTGACTCCAACTCAGGTCTCTTTCCATTCTAGTGTTCCACCTTTTTTGAATACCCCAATATTATGCACTCTAAATCAATCAAAATTTGAAGTAAAATTATCTGAGTTTATGTAATTTGAAGCACTACTTATTAATCTTATGTTTAAAATATTCAGACTATGAAGACCAATTTCTCTGGGTTATTAATGATTTTCTGTTGGTGGTGATTTAGTTAAGAATGATGATGGATTGACTTCTTTGCTGAATAATCATGGTTCTGTGGTAATATCTAAAGAGGGCAGGGACGTATGGCTACCCAAGGTGGGCTCACATAAGCTAGATTCTTAGGAAATGCAATGTTGAGCATTTACTTTTGTCAGGCCTTGTTCTGGGCATTGAGGACATGGCATTGAACAAGCCCTGTGTATTGTTATCTTCTCTCATGGAGTTTACTTGGTGAACGAGGAGTCTTTTCCATTCTTATTGCTAGAGCAATGGAATTACAACAGCAGGAAAAGTTCTCTTCCCTCTGTCAGAGCTCCGAAATCAGAGAGATGAACAAGGTTTTATACAAATGAAGTATTTATAGAATCACTGATTCCATGTACTCGGCAGAACAGAGGAAACTGTCTTGACTTATAGACAGTGTGTGGTGTAAGCAGAACAGGAGCTTTGGAATAAAGATGCTGAACTTCTCAGAATCTCATTTTCTGTGTATGTGAATTGGGACTAATAATAGCTTGTTGTGACTATCAGACGAGGTTACTAAGGTGGAGCGACTGGCTTAGCCTATAAGGGATGTTCAATAAATGGTTGCTGCTGTTATTGTTGCTGTCTTAATAATTATTAGGTATAGCTGAAATAAAGATCAGAGTGTGCTTAGGTTTTCTTAGATAGTCATTTGATTTTTTTTCCTGTAGCACCACAATTCTTGACCTTTTTTGTTGTCTTGTGGCAGACACATTGGGTTCGCAGGGATAATAACATGCTTCCAAGAATGTACCCAGGAAAGGAACTGAAATTACACCTCTCGGGAAAGCCCCCTGGAATGCAAATGAATGAGTGACATCATTATTGGAAGTTCAGTGCCCAGTGGTTACAACCCTGGCCTGAGTTACCTTGGGCAAGCTGTTTAACCTCTCTGTGCCTAAATAGTCTTATCTGTAAAATAGAGATAAAAATACATTACCTGTTTTTTAGGGTTGTTATGGAGTTTGAATGAGTTTTTATCAGTGAGGTGCTTAGAAGAGTTGTTAATAATATTATTAATTTTTTTTTTTATTATTGAGAAAATCTTGCCTCGATTCTGATTTATAAAAGAGTAAATCACAGGCTTTGATAGTTTATTTGTAATAAAACTCAATCTCATCTTAATACATCAGTTCACTATGTCATATTATCCTTCCATATTCAAATATTACCCTAATGGAAGCATTACTTTTGTGTTTTATTATGCAGATCAGTTACAATATGATTTATTATTTGGGAACACTTTTTGCACTGCTGTTATAGTAAAGACATATCAGTCTGGAACTAGCAAAAATTATTACTTTTGCAGCAGTTGATTTGTTTGAGAGGCTGAATGCTTTATAAATCATAACTATGGGGCAAAAATTAAAGGTGATCAAATGTTTAAGGCAGTCCTAATAGTTACAGGAAAAGAAGATCCTGACTCTTGAGCAAAAGCTAGATGTAATTAGAGGTAGATTTGCTTGTTATTGTTATTATTAATAAAAAAGAACACTTTTGTGAGTCAGAAATATTAGCCCCTAACCTTTTCCCATATGTTTTTATAATGTAAATGTTTTTTAGAAATTTAAAATTTAAAAATTAACATGCAGACTTGAAATTGGCTTACAAGGGGCAGTATGATCTGACTCCTCATTTCCCTCCTCATTTTATTAGAATTTCTCTCTGGCTTGTTATGTTCTAGTCACACCTTCCTTTGAACGTCTTGGGCTCTTTTCTTCCTCAGGACCTAAGCTCATGCTGGGCCCTATGCTGGAATGTGCTCGTCTCTCACTCCTGCCCATGATTTAAGTCTGTTTAATTTCACCTTCTTAGAGAAACTTCACTTTTTACTCAGCGTAAAGTATGTCTCTCTCCCAAACTCCTCCTTCTTTCATAGTATTTTTTTTTTATGAGGAAGATTGGCCTTACGCTAACATTTGTTGCCAATCTTCCTCTTTTTTTTTCTTTTTTCTCCCCAAAGCCCCAGTACATAGTTGTGTATCATAGTTGTAGAGGTGTAGCTCTTCTATGTGGGATGCCACCTCAGCATGGCTCGATGAGCAGTGAGTAGGTCTGCGCCCACGATCCGAACCGGTGAACCCTGGGCCACCGAAGTGGAATGCGCAAACTTAACCGGGACACCACCGGGCAGGCCCCTCTCATAGTATTATTTACTTGTCCTTCACAGTGTTTATCACATTTAGTAGTTTATTTCTTGGTTATTTATTTATTTGACCACTTGTGTGTTTTGTCTTGTTTGCTTGCTAAACTGACAAACAGTTTAGCAAGCCCTGTTAAGGCAAGGGCCGTGTCTGTTTTGTGCACAATATACCCAGCACCCGAAGGCAGTGACTGCCTCATAGTAAATATTCTAATATTTGTTGACCCACTGAATGTTTCTAACCAGTGCAGAGGTCAGCAGAGTTTTTGTTTGAATGGCCAGATAGTAAGTATAGTAAGCTTTGCGGGCTGTGTGTTTTCTGTTGTAACTACTCAGCTGTGCCATTTTGACACAGAAGTGGCCATAGACAATGTGTAAATGAATGTGGCTGTGCACCAATAAAACTTTATAGAAACAGGTGGTGGCTGACTTGCTGTAGTTTGCTGGCTTCTGAACTAATGCATGTAGCAGAACAGATAGCATATTGTGATTGCATGTCTGCTTAGGTTGCCTTTTGTCTGAAACCTGACTAACAGAAGGCAACCTAAGCAGATAGGACACTTGAGCCGCATGTTGACCAGAGTTAATTGAAACGGGAAGCCTTTATTGAGTACTTACTACATGTCAGAAACACTGGAAACTAGGACACAAAACTAATGGTGGACAGAGGCCTGGCTCACTGACTAAGAGAAGCAGACAAGTAAGCCAGCAGTTAGAGTACAGAGTCATCAGTGCTCTTAGAGGTTTACATATGGGCTCTCAGGGACATAGAAGAGGCAGTATCATATAGTAGAAAGACCAAGGTTTTAAGAAAGTGACTGCAAAATGAAATAGAGAAGGAAACCAGTGTTGGTTGAGGACCTGCTATGTGCTAAGAGCTATCTGCAAATTACCCTTTTTGCTTCCTCTCAGCAGACCTATAAAGAAGGTATAATGAGGACCTAAAGTTGGGGAGGACACTGAGATTGACATTACAATTGGGGTATGGTGAGAGGATTACCTTTGGAGTCAGACTCAAATTCAGATCCCGCCCTGCCTCTTTGTGGACTCCGACATGTTGTCGAATTTTAAAATTCAGAGGGTTATTGTGAAGCTCGGAAGAGAGAGTCTTGTAAATCACTTAGCAGGTAGGTACTTATGCTTGTATGTTTTCAAGCGATGATGTGGTTGTGCTGATGTGTTCAAATACCATTGAAACATAGGTCTGGATAATTCTAAAGCCCGTTCTTTCCCTCCTGCTACACCTACTCTGCTGATCACATTTCATTAAAAAAAAACAATTTGTGTTAAAATTTATTAATTGATTTAAGTTAAAAAAGCTGTGACATATTTCTTGGTTATTGAACAATGGAACAGACACATTAACACACTGAGAAATTTGTAGAGATTTTACACTGAGAAACTATCCATGAGGAAAAGATTCAAAATGGAATTTAATTTTTTTTTGGTGAGGAAGATTGTCCCTGAGCTAACATCTGTGCCAATCTTCTATTTTGTATGTGGGATGCTGCCATAGCGTGGGTTGACAAGCGGTGTATAGGTCTGTGCCCAGGATCCAAATCTGTGAACCCTGGGCCGCTGAAGTGGACTACTCGAACTTAACCACTACGCCACCAGGCAGGGCCCTGGAATTTAATTTTTTAAAGGCATTTTGATGTGAGCTGAGCTCCTAATTCTGTCCCTGTAAACACTCCTTGTTTATCATTTACCCAATTTTATGTAATCTATTGGCTCAGGTCTACCTTTTTTTAAAAATAGCAACAATGACAATAAAAACCCAATACCTCTACTGGGAACTCAGGGAACTATCTCTTGTCTTCTTTTTGTGCATAACTTCTGATGGGATGTGTGTATGTTTCCTCAGCACTTATTCACGGTGCACGATACTGGTAAGTCTTCAGCCTCTCGGACCACTTACTACTTGCAGATAGGTCTCTACTGGGTTCTGCCCTTGACTTGCCTTCCCACCCACAACCTCCACCCTAATAAAAGTGGTAGAGAGGATGTCCTCTCAGCAGTATTTTTATATTGCTTAATATTGACAGCATTTGGAGATGAAGATTATACCTTCTTCTTGAAATTCCCTCTCCCTAGGCTTCTACGATGGTGCCAGTGAGTTCATCTTTAAGACACAATTCTGAACGTGTCTTTTCCTTACGCCTCCCTCCCCTGTATAAACTCCTTAGGCTGGCGTTCCAGATCATTCTTTTCTAATCTTATCTCCCACTTTCATTCGGACATTTACCTTTTATTTTATCCCAACTGTAATAAACAGTTTCTGTAACATGTCTTGTGCTTCCCACTTCCATATGTTTGCTCAGGCTGTTGGGAGACCATGTAGATTAAAGCTTGGGCTCTTCAGATGCTCTGTACTTTTGCTAGTTTGAAATTATGTTTTATTTTTAAAAACCCCCCTGGAGTTTGGATTGGTGTCTGTCTTGCTAATCTCCACGCTAATTCAGCTATCAAAGCAGACACCAGGAGGGCGGAAGGGAAAGCTCAGCCCATCACATGCCTGTGTCTGGTCTGTCCTTAAGCCCTGGTGGCCTCAGGGCCGGGCACCAGCGTTCCTGCGTTGTGCTTGTTTTGTTGCCGGCCAGACTGGGGCCCAGCGCCCCTCTGTCCCAGCTTCTGCTCTTAGCCCCGATCCTTACTAGGGTGGGCTTCTCCGGATCCTGCGGCCCTTCTCCTCTCAACCCTCCTGTTCTGGGGACTGAGGCCCTGCCTCTGGAATTGAGTCTGGGGCTCAGGGCTCCACGCAACTACCTTCCTAGATGATGGACATCCTGCCTGATTCCCAAGTGCTCCCACTTCCCCTGCTTTATTCCATCTCCGTGATTTGGAGACTATTACCCTGTACAGGAAAAAACACACTCCTCTGCTGTGCGTGTCCTTGACTCATTACCTCACTACAACACTGCTTCACTTCTGAGCAGTTCTGCGACACCAGCGGGCTGTCTTACAATTTAAGTCAATTCTGACCTTCTCTATTTGGAGATAGACAGCATCAGATCAGTTCCACAAGACTGCCCCCCCCCCACCCCCTTAAGATGCCAATCACAAGTCCAGGTTGTCATCTGTGCTTCTGACCCACCAGCAATAAATTGGAGATTCCTATGACCCTGTCCTCGGGTTCAATTAATTTGCTAGAGCAGCTCACAGAACTCAGAGAACCATTTTACTTACTAGATTACCCGTTTTTTGTAAAAGGATATAACTTAGGAACAGCCAGACGGAAGAGATGCATAGGGCAGGGTATAGGGAAAGGGCGTGGAGCTTCCATGCACTCCCTCGGTGCGCCACTCGCCCTGCACCAGCATGTGTTCACTAGCCTCGAAGCTCTCTGAAGCCCGTCCTTTTGGGTTTTTATGAAGACTTCAGCACATAGGCGTGATTGATAAATTTCAGTGATGATTGAACTGAATCTCTAGCCCATTTCCACTCCCTGGAGGTCTGGGGTGAGACTGAAAGTTCCAACCCTCTCATCAAAGTTGGTCCTCTGGCAACCAGCCCACATCTGTAGAGGCTTTCCAAAAGTCACCTCATTAACATAAACTCAGGTGTGGTTGAAAGGAGTTTGTTATGAATAACAAGACACCTTCATTGCTCTTATCACTTAGGAGATTCCAAGGGTTTTAGTAATGCTGCACCAGAAAAAGGAGGAAGACCAGATTTATATTTCTTACTGTAAATCACAATATCACATACTCTCTCTCGAAGATTCCAGTACCTACCATCTCTGAATCCTGGCTGAGTTTCCCACATTTGTCAGATGTTTTGCTTTGCTCCTGTTAAAGAAAAAATATTATTCAAACTGTTAAAGAAGAAGTTATTCATGACACTTAATGACATGATGTGACATGGCATGACAGTACAGCAAGGCAGACTTGATTCAAGGGAGGCCATTGCAATGATTGTAGGGACCAGTGCAGTGGGGTCTTGCGGTGGGAGAGACTGGACTCAACTCCACGTACTACAGCATGGGAGTAGGAATTGATAGCCAAGGAGCAGGGTGGAGGTCCCTGTGTGGAAAATTACTAAAAGGAAACATCAGGTCAGGGCATTCTGGCTAAACCAGCCTAACAGGATTCTTGCTGAAGGCAGCCAGGGTGATGAGACATCACCCTCGGGATGGTGGAGGATGAGGAACCCAGTTAGATATTGAGGTTGATCAGATATTGATGGGAGTGGGGGAGCAGTTCTGGTTAAATCGACTTGTAAGGATTCTTGCAAAAACTGGACAATACAGAGGAACCCAGAAGTCCACAAGTCAGGCCTAGTTGAAAAAGGGTTCAGGGGACCCCGGGTAGAGTTCGGTCAATGAGGAAACCTTTGTTACTCCTTCAGCTGCAGCTCCTAGGTTGGCTTCTGAGCTGGGGCAGACTTCTCATCTCCACCCATCCCTCCCCTCCTTTCCTGTCTGCAGATTATGGGCCAGCTCCAAGATCCCTCCCCTTCTCTCCTGGCTGCTTAGGTCATGCTTCACAGCCAAGTCCTGAGGAGGGAAGTACTTCAGTGTTGATTTTAAAGGTCTTCTGTCTATGTCTCATGAGCCAGTCTCACTTTTCATCATAATAAACATTGACGGGAAAATGTAGCTTTGTAGTGTTTTTAAGATCCACCTGATGGTGATGAACCACGATAGGAGGGCTGCGCTTTTGGGCCTTTTCCCTTCTATAATCCCTCCCCCCCATTTTTTGATATGAACAATGGCTGTTTTCTGAATATTTATTTGGAGAACTATGCAAGCACAGCTTCAGTACCTTGTGACTCCCCTCCCCTGCCCCATCAGATCACATCCTTAATGTGTTAAGTCCACTAGCTGCTGTGCCAGCCGGTGGTAGCCTTTTCATTCAGTGCATTTAAGTACAAAGTGATTTGAATACACTACCAGCGAGAAATTTTAGTTTTTCTTTAAAATATTTTATAATTGCATCTGAAGTATATACGATCAGATACTTAGACACGCAGTACCAGCAGGCTCTGGCATTTCTTTTCAAATGTGAGACTGTGGCCTTGTGTTAGCCTTCTCAAGCCACCAGAGCAAAAGTTCTTGATCTGGGTACCAAGTAGACTTTAAGTCTTTTGGCTCCATGGCCTGCCTAGAATAGGAGCAGCTTTTTGTGTATTACGTGAGTGTTTTTGAGGACAGAGAGGGTCTATAGTTTTCATCTGATTCAGAAATGGCCGTGGCTCCTGAAAGGCCAAAGGCCATTATTGTAAAGTATTATTTTACTTTAGTAAATAATACTTTAAAGTATTGAAAGTGAAGTAGAACCTAAAGTAAACTGAAATAGAACCTAAAACATGAATGACAGTTTTTAAAAGTGCCTGATTTAGGACCTGTGATAGTGGCTACCTTGTTAATGCTTTGTGCCTGTTTTTGAGCTATACTGTTAGTTCACCCTAATTTACTAGTTCAGTCAAAAATTATAAATGGAGAGAGAGAAAGTAAGACAAACTAGTCTCTCTCTCAGGGCACAGTATCTTATTTATTAGTATATCGTATGACCAGACATTATCACTTAACCGGTTGGAGGGTTGCTCATTGTCATTGTAGTGTCTCTGATGATCACCCTCTCTGCATTCAGGAGTCATCTGCTGGAGAAAGCTGTGCTGCTTAGGATATATATTTGGAGGTAAGAAGAAGAATGGAGGTGCTGTTGGCATTAAACAAGTACTGTGGCTTTTCACCTGTGTTCCTAGTGTTAAAAACAAAGTTCAACTGAGTAAATTTTAAAGATCTTGTTAGCTTTCTTCAGTGATTCATGAATTGGGCAGCATCGGATCCAGCAGATAGGAAGGAGCCCTGTAGAGCTGTGCAAGGTGAGAGATTTTATAGACCAAAGTGAGCAGGAGCAAGAAAGTTATACTGGACATTTGCTAGTTGGTTAAAGCAGGGGTACTTTGCTTATGTGGAGCAGAGGGGAGTCTTGGAGGTAAGGTAACTTGTGCAGAGAAGGCAAGCACTGACTGGTTGACCTAGGCCTTCCTTTTCTGGGAGAGCCCTGCATAGAAACTTGGTTACGTTTTGGTTTGCTGATGTGGGGCTTAGCGTGAGCGACTCCATCTTGGGCCCCATCTGGTTACTTTAACACTAGTATGAGCATTTTCAGGATATAATGGCAGGGACAAGGATCTGCCTGACTTCAATCCTTGTGGAAGTACGGTGACCACTCCGGATCTGGCCTTTGACTTGTTCCGGTGTACAAAGCACTGCTCCATGGAGTGCAAAGCCACTGTGCTGACGGCGAGGTGTGTTTATGATAAACACCTGAGAGTCTAATCCCAGTGAATGACTCGTCGAGTCTTGTGTAAATCATGGTTCAGTGTAACTGCTCCCAGTGCTGGTGAGGGAAGGTTCACAGCTACTTCTTTGTTTTCTCACCTGTGTGTTAACACCTGCTTTTGCCAGTGAGCATATATCCTTCCGACTGCTAAAACGGTCAATTCTGGACAAGGAGCTAGTGAGACAAAGTAAATGGGAGCAACTTTTCTTTCTTTCTTTCTTTCTTTTTTTTGTGAGGAAGATCGGCCCTGAGCTAACATCTGCCAATCCTCCTCTTTTTGCTGAGGAAGACTGGCCCTGGGCTAACATCCGTGCCCATCCTCCTCTACTTTATGTGGGACGCCGCCACAGCATGGCTTGCCAAGCGGTGCGTCGGTGCGCACCCGGGATCTGAACCGGTGAACCCCGGGCTGCCACAGCGGAGCGCGCGCACGTAACTGCTTGCACCACCAGGCCAGCCCCAAGAGCAACTTTTCTTAGTTGAAAGACTACAGATAATTGAATTGGGTGGGGATCCATCTGACTTTGTGGTTTGCTGAACTGACTTAAAACTAATTTGCTTTGGTAAGGATCCAGGCTAATTAAAGAATAATTTTGTGGTGTAATTTTTAAGGCAACCATAATTGCAAAAATCATTTAAATTCTTTCTCTGACAGGAATTGGGCATAAAATAAATCTCAGCACTGAGTCAAAATGTATCATGTAGAAAACTGTTTTCATTTTAAGTGCGTCAGAAGAAAGATACTGTTTGGTTAGAACACAGTTAAATATGGAATCTGGTATTTTTCGTATGTTTTTATTTTCTCTGTCTTGACAGGTGATGAAGGAAGGAACCATCTATAATTGTCTATAGATATGAGGAAGATTTGAATAACTGTTTCAGATCATTAACTGCTAACTAGCTATAGAGAATATGTTCATTTATGGAGAGCTAGGGAGACCGGAATAGAATGG
Organism: Ceratotherium simum simum; assembly: GCF_057802395.1. Lineage (NCBI taxonomy): Eukaryota > Metazoa > Chordata > Mammalia > Perissodactyla > Rhinocerotidae > Ceratotherium > Ceratotherium simum. The sequence continues at coordinate 7,583,647 of NC_141931.1, forward strand.
GTTTCCACTGGAAATAATTGAGTACTCTTTAGGTAATTAAGCATATATTAATCAACAAGTTGAAGGAAGAATTGATACGGATGTAGTCACATAATAATGCCATGAACACTTACTGTATTCACAAATAATTTATAAGTTGTTTCTAATATAGTTTTTAAAACTATCAGTGTTTCCTAAGTGTGGACATGCAGGGTTATTTTAGCAGGGTTCTGGTGAATAGTTTTTGTTTCATGCACTATGCCTTTATTTTCATGTATATTAGAAAATATAACTAGCTCATAAAACTCATGGTTTCACTGTTATTTATTTTATAAGGGTCCAAAATAGGCACTTAAGTAAAAAAAACCTTGATTTAAGAAAACTAAGTAAACAAGTAGTTTTTTATGTAATGTGAAAATTGTGAGGGTGGTATACAAATGAATGAAATTTGGGAACTACTGATTTAAATTATTCTTACGTAGCTGTTTCTGTTTAATTTTGTTGAGTTGACTGTTGTAAAGAGTGAAAATAGAGGCTGGCCCAGTAGCGCAAGCAATTAAGTGTGCGTGCTCCACTGCGGCAGCCCTGGATTTGTAGGTTTGGACCCCAGGCGCGCACCAATGCACCGCTTGTCGAGCCATGCTGTGGCAGCGTCCCATATAAAGTGGAGGAAGGTGGGCATGGATGTTAGCCCAGGGCCAGCTTTCCTCAGCAAAAAAAAAAGAGAGGAGGATTGGCATAGGATGTTAGCTCAGGGCTGATCTTCCTCACCAAAAAAAATAAAAACACGAGTGAAAATAAAACTGGGAGTAGAGTGTGAGGTTACGTTTGAGGAGCAGTTTCACCTGTCAGGTTGAGTCCTGAGCCTTTTCGTTCTCTCAGTAGGGGTTTTGTTAGGAGGTATATACATAGGCCCTTTCTTATTTCCCGTTAATAGCTGTTGAGTGTATCAATGACTGTCTTCCCGCAGCCTCTCGCTCCACTTGACCGCTTCACGTGGAGCTCTGTCTCCCGGTGCACAGCGTGCTCCTCCGGGTGGGGATTACGTCACCCTATCTGTGATTCCAGTGCAGTGCTGGTAGTTGCTCAGGAAATGTTCTTTGGCTACATGTACTTATTATTTAGTAAAACTAATAGAAGTTAAACCATATATTTAATTGGTCCTAAAAATAAAAAAACTTGCCAGATAGTTGTGTGTGTAGGGCAAGCTGCAGACTTTAGTATAAAAATGCATTTTTTTGGTTTGTTTTCCTTTTCTCTCTTGGTGGTGGTATCACTTAGGCTCTGTTTGGAAAGGCAGCACAAGCATGATAGAGTGGAAGGAACATTAAGTTCTAGACCTGGGTCTGTCTCCTTCTTATGTGAGTCTGAGACGGGAAGGGTGAAATGGAAGTATGACCTGCTGCAGAGGGTTGTGAGCCAAATGAAATAATGGCTACAGAAGTACTCAATATTGCCAAGATATACAAGACATGTAGGTTTTTGTTATTTATTCACTGTAAGTGTTAGCACGTGACTGTAATACCTTACCTAGAAACTTTTGTATCCACCCCCCACAACCTGTCTGTCCTTTTCTCATTGAAAAACAAAAGTAAAAAAGCCCACATGGACCAACAAAAGCCCCAGCTTTTTCTTTGTTTGTGTCTGTGTAAGCTACCTCAGATCTTTTTTGGGAGGAGTCCGAGTATGAATTTATAAATACTTTTTTTACTGTTTATAAAATACTTTCTCTGAAAAGCATTGATAGTTCCAGACTACCTTATCGGTGATTAATAAAAAACAGAAAAATAAACGTAATTCTTTTCACTTGAAAGATACTTTTGTTGGGAATCGTCAGTAGTGTAGGATTCTGCTACATTGAAAGGAAAGTGTGCAAGGAACTTAGTTGGTCCTGGGATGAGGTAATTCTGATATAACATTTATGACCATCATACATGAGTTAATGTTTACTGACCATTATTATATGTCATATACTGTGAAATTATCGCAGTAACATGAGGAAGACATTATTATCTCTGTTTGGGGGGGCACAGAAAGCAGGTAAGTGGTAGAGCTTGACTTTGAATCTAGGTTTGAGTGGCTCTAAAACCCAGTGGTTGTCCACCCTGACTGTGCATTTGGTTCACTGGGGAACTTTATGGGTATCCATGAAATTCTCCTTCATGGCTTAAGTTTTCTTCAATATAAACTAACTGTGATTAATAATGTCCATATCTGATGATTCTAGTATCTGGATTACCTATGGATTTGTTTCTATTGTCAGTTTTGTTTTTCTGTTGGTTCTGTCTCTTGATATATCTAGTCATTTTTGATTGAATATTGGACATTATATATGGGAAATTGTGGCAGCTCTGATGATAATTTCCGCCATAGGATTTTCTTTAGCTTCTGATAGGCAGTTAGAATAGGGACAATCACTTTAATCCAATTAGGGATTGAGTTGATTGAGGCTGTTTCAGTCTTTGTAAGGCCTAGTATATTTCCAGTTTTCCCTTACCCCAAAGGTGGAGTTCTTTAGAGATCTCAACTGGATGTAGCCCTTTAGGGGTCCCGACTAAAAGCTGGTGGAATTTACCAGTGTCCCTCTATTTTGTTGGGCCCTGAAGTCCAATTTTTATCTTTCCAGCATGGTGAGACAGACTGTCTCCGCTCAGCGTCTCAGTCTCTTCACAGCTGCATTCTATTCAGCCTTCTCTACCTCATGGTTTGCTTTGCTTATGAGTCAGTAAATACTTTGAGAAGAAAAGCAGCTCAGACTGCTGGACTCACCTCTTTGTGCTTTTCTTCTCTCTGAAATCTTGGCCCCTCAAGTCCTAGCTGCTTGACTAGTCCTGAACTTTGGTGTTTGTCTTCCCAGCCCTGTCAAACTGACAAAGGCTCTGTCAACTTCTCGGCCTTCTAACAGTTTCCCTTATCTTCTTGACCTCGTCCCGTGACTGCTTATGAATTGGGAAATGTGTTGTGAGAAAGCAGTGTAGAATGTTGGATATGTCTCAAAGTGATTCACTTTCTCCAGGATCTTGGCCATTCATGTCTTACTTTGGGAGCTTTTGTTTGAGTTTTCTAACAGATTTTTTGAAAAAGTTTATCCAGCTTGTCTAGTTCTTTTTCTTCTTCTTCTTTTTTTTTTTTTTGTGAGGAAGACCAGCCCTGAGCTAACATCCATGCTAATCCTCCTCTTTTGCTGAGGAAGACTGGCCCTGAGGTAACATCTATTGCCAGTCCTCCTCCTTTTTTTTCCCTTTTTCCTCCCAAAGCCCCAGTAGATAGTTGTATGTCATAGCTGCACATCCTGCTAGTTGCTGTATGTGGGACGCGGCTTCAGCATGGCTGGAGAAGCGGTGCGTCAGTGTGCGCCCGGGATCCGAACCCGGGCCGCCAGTAGCGGAGCGTGCGCACCTAACCGCTAAGCCACGGGGCTGGCCCCTTCTAGTTCTTTTTCTTATCCTCCATCATCGTCATCGGCGTAGTCATCATCATGTGGTGTTAGGTGTTAAGTAGAGCGTAAATTGATTTTGTTAATTTCCTTATTTGTGACATTTATTTGTTTTTGACTTTTGAAGCTAACAATTAGTCAAGGTCTGATTTTGATGAAATTTTATGACTTGATTTTTAAGAAATAAAAAAATGTTTATTTCTAAAAACAGATAATCAAACCTAATTAAATTTCATTAAAGGGACCATTAGTTTTAAAGCTTTATAAAAGTAATTATCCCAAGCAGTCTTGATTATATGTGAATGTAATTTTATAATTTACTACTCCTCCAGAATTTTAATTGTTAAATTAACATTTTATCTCTTCCTATTTTGCTTACTGAGTGACTATTTTAAACATTTTTAGAATGAAGGTAACCTAAAAATATTTTGAAAAATTGATATTCTGAAATTGTAAATACCAGAAGTCCCTTTAACTACTTTATATTTTAAGTGATTTAAATTTAAGATATTTATTTTCACATCATAATGAAAAGCTTTTGAATTAAAACTTGAAAGTAATAAATTAACAGGATAAACGTAATAGCCTAAAATAGTTTGGCATTTATTAGGTAACATAATAAAAGATGAGCTCACATTTGAACTTGTGTACGTTGATAATAATTCTCTTTCTCAACCTAAATACCTCATTTGCATGGAATGTTGTTACATGAAGCAGTGGTACCCAGCAGACTATTCTGGTACCTTGAAACAAAATGTCCTCCTTATGCTGCATAGATTTGTAGTGTTTTAAAGTTCTAGAAGGGCAAAATAAGCAAAATTCTTTTGTAAGTTCCGTTATAACCCTTAGATCGACTCGTGAAGCTAGTTACAAGGCCACACAATTAGTTACTAAAACCCAAATACATTATAGAATTCAGAATTGCTTAATCTGCCAGGAAACTTCAAACACTGTAGAAACTAGTGAAGAAAAGAAAATTTAAAACGTTTTACTTCTGAATAATATTTTTAGTAGACCTGTTGATGACAAGTAAGATTACATAGAGACGTTTATCCAGGAGATTATTAAATAACAAAATTCACTTCAAGATGAATCAACAGAAGTTATTAACCAAGGTATACTTAAGAGCACTCTATAGAATCCTTGAAGATGACCACTTGGAGGAACATTTGCACACTAGCACACTACTGAGTTCTGAAATATTTGTCATGATAAATGAATACTTCAAAGCAAATAAGATGCTGTAGATAGATTGCACAGCTTTATTTACTGGTGGTGTAGCAGCACTAATCAAAAGTGTAAAG